>NC_080165.1:64117482-64417482 GCF_950295315.1 Erinaceus europaeus
AGGACTGCTCCCAGGGGCTTGTTATGCCCCTAGCATTTTAGCATCCAAGTTGTTAGGTGGGACAGATCCCAACTGCCAGTGAAAGCTCTCAAGTAGGGGCTGGTAGGTGGTGAACTTGGCTAAATGTGGCCATACACAAGGGCATAGGTGTGAGCCCCTACCTCCCACCTGAAGGGGGAAACTTCATGAACTGTAAAGCAAGTACGGCAGGTATTCCTCTATCTCTCCCTCCCTCTCTTCTCAATTTCTCTGTCCTATCAAATAAATCTAAAAAAGAAAAAAAAAAAAAGATTTACTTAAAAAAAAGAAAGCTCGCCTGATGTCATCAAAACTGCTTGGTACTGGAACATGAATAGACACACTGACCAGTGGAATAAAATTGAGAGCCCAGAAGTAGGCCCCCACAACTATGGACAACTAATCTTTGAAAAAGGTACCCAGACTATTAAATGGGGAAAGCAGAGTCTCTTCAACAAATGGTATTGGAAAAAATGGATTGAAACATGTAGAAGAATGAAACTGAACCACTATATTTCACCAAATACAAAAGTAAGTTCCAAGTGGATCAAGGACTTGGATGTTAGACCACAAATTATCAGATACTTAGAGGAAAATATTGGCAGAACTCTTTTCTGCATAAATTTTAAAGACATCTTCAATGAAACAAATCCAATTACAAAGAAGACTAAGGCAAGCATAAACCTATGGGACTACATCAAGTTAAAAAGCTTCTTCACAGCAAAAGAAACCACTACCCAAACCAAGAGACCCCTCACAGAATGGGAGAAGATCTTTACATGCCATACATCAGACAAGCGTTTAATAACCAACATATATAAAGAGCTTGCCAAACTCAACAACAAGACAACAAATAACCCCATCCAAAAATGACAGGAGGACATGGACAGAATATTTGCCACAGAAGAGATCCAAAAGGCCGAGAAACACATGAAAAAATGCTCCAAGTCTCTGACTGTCAGAGAAATGCAAATAAAGACAACAATGAGATACCACTTCACTCCTGTGAGAATGCCATACATCATAAAAGGTAACAGCAGCAAATTCTGGAGAGGTTGTGGGGTCAAAGGAACCCTACTACACTGCTGGTGGGAATGTAAATTGGTTCAGCCTCTGTGGAGAACAGTCTGGAGAACCCTCAGAAGGCTAGAAATGGACCTACCCTATGATCCTGCAATTCCTCTCCTGGGGATATATCCTAAGGAACCCAACATATCTATCCAAAAAGATCTGTGAACACACTTGTTCTTAGCAGCAGGATTTGTAATAGCCAAAACCTGGAAGCAACCCAGGTGTCCAACAACAGATGAGTGGCTGAGCAAGTTGTGGTATATATACACAATGGAATACTAGTCAGCTATTAAATATTGTGACTTCACCATTTACAGCCAATCTTGGATGGACCTTGAAAAATTCATGTTAAGTGAAATAAGTCAGAAACAGAAAGATAAATATGGGATGATCTCACTCTCAGGCAGAAGTTGAAAATTAAGATCAGAAGAGAAACCACAAGTAGAACCTGAACTGGAATTGGTGTATTGCACCAAAGTAAAAGACTCTGGGGTGGGGGGGGGGAGAATACAGATCAAAGAAGGATGACAGAGGAGCCAGTGGGGGCTGTATTGTTATATGGAAAACTGGTAAATATTATGAATGTACAAACTATTGTATTTACTGTCAAATGTAAAACATTAATTCCCCAATAAAGAAATTTTTAAAAAAAGCAAAGAAAGAAAGCTCTTGAGCAAAGAGACAGGTATTACTAGTTTCTGGGTAATCCAAAGATAGCTAAAATGTTCAAGGCTAAGATTATTGACTCATTTGAGACCAAGATGAATCTTCTGTTTATCTGTCTGTCTGTCTATCTATCTATCTATCTATCTACCTTTCATCTATCTGTCTATCATCTCTATCTCTATCTGGCACTGTTCTGGAGCATTAAATATTAGTTAACTACAGGCAAGTGGGGTGTCACAGCTAGAGAGACTGGCTGTGAGTGGGGGGGGGGGTTATCAGCCTTTTAGAGGGATGATTTTTCTCATACGGAAAACTCTATACAGGCTGTTGGCATCCCTGGCCTTATCCCTCAATGTCTATCATATCTTCTAGTCATTGTAAGGACCCAACTTACTCACTTACCTTTCTGAAAACCCTCCCTCCACTGAATAACCATCCCAATAGGCTAGGAAGGTGAGTCAACTGGTAGAGTACATGTCTTCCATGAATGGAGTTCTAGGTTCAAGACCCAATGTCATTTAAGAACACAAAAAATAGATATGAATGGAACAATGTGTTGGTCTCTCTCTCTCTCTCTCATAAAATATTAAATAGAAATATTGGGCCATGGAGGTGACACAGCAATAGAGTGTATGCATGAGGCCCTGGCTTAGGTCCTTGACACATAAAATAAAACATGCATCAGATCAACCCCTGAAATTTTCAAGGACACTTAAGTGACTCACCCACCAATACACAGGTGGTGCTGAGAGGTCATGCCAGACCTGGAACCCTCAAATCATTATACTTGGTTGGTGCATCACTGATCATATTCCATTCCTGCCTTAATTGAAATGGCCACATGTGGCTACTCTGTTGAACAGTGCACTTTTGAGCAAAATCACCTGGAGAGAGCTCATCTCTCCAGCCTGTGGACACATTCAATAAACAGTCACTACACTTCCTCCCTTCTCTTTCCCACTTTTGAGTCTCCCACTCCTCTCTTTCTTCTTATGCCCCCCCCCCATTTTTCCTTTGCTTTCTGATTCCATTTTTCTCCATGGGGCATGTCCTTGTTCCTCCTCATCCTGTGTCCCCCATCCCTACTCTTCCCAGGCTCTGCAGGTCCTGACTGTAGACAGTGCCTGGATAGGATGTCTAGAATGTCTATATAATGTCTACAGTGGGTGGATGAGTGTATACTCACTCATTTACTCATCAATTAGAAATGATTCAAGCATCATCTCTAACATAAGACCCAGTGTGTTCTCACTAGTTGGAGGCCCTTCTTTGACTATTCAGGCCTCTCCTTCTTATTCTAGCCTCCCTGAAGAGGACAGTGATGCCTTGTTCCCATGGCCTGTATATGAAGGAGGATATGTGACTGCAAGATACCCTAGCAGGACCTGATTCTGGAAGGATCTCTCAGCCTCTTTCACTGCTTTGCTGGTGCCATTTCCTAGCAGCTGCAGGGACGGTAACAAGGCCCTAAAATACAGAACATGACATTCCCGGGGATGCTGCCCAGCTGCCCTCCTGTTCTTGTAGCCAGAACACCATCAATCCATTTACTGCCCGCCCACAGCACCTGCAGCCCAGCTCCCAGCCACCCTCTGCCCTATGACCCCTGGGCTCCTGTGATTGGCGGTCCTGCTGAGGTTTGGCATGGACTCCTGGCACCAGACACTGTTTGAGCTCCCCACCAGCCTTGGGAATGATGGAGATCTTTGGCTGCTACAGTAAGGGGTCTGGTTATTTGACCTGCCTCCAGTCAGGATCTGCTTGGCCTGGTTCCCTCCTCTCTCTGCTAATGACTAGGACCAGATGGCCAATTATCTAGGCTGATTTATAGAGACAGCTAATGGCCCAGGGTGAGACATGGATGCCAATGGTACCGTCTGCAGCAGGGACCAGCAGGATCTGGGCAGAGTATGGGTGGCAGACATAGGGTGAAGAGGGACAAGAATCGGTCCCACAGAGAGACAGGGAGACAAAGAATACAGGAAAGGGGGTCAGGTGGTGGCACACCTCCTAAATCACACATACTACAATGTTCAAGGATCCAGGTTCAAGCCTCCCATACCCCATTTTCGGGGGGGGCCTTCAGTGGTGAAGCAGTGCTGCTGGTGTTTCTTTCTCCCCATCCCCCATTTCCCTCTCAATTTCCCTCTGTCTCTACACAATAAATTATATATATATATATGTGTGTGCAAAGGGAGGAGAGGGGGCCATAGGAGAACAAAGAGGAGTGGGAAACTCAAGACTGGAGAAGAGAAAGGAGGGGGCAAGTGCAGATGCTGTTTATTGAATGTGCCCATGTGCTGGGGAAGTGCACTTTCTCCCAGAGGTTTTGCTTGAGAGTATACTGTCCAACAGACATTTAAGTAACACTTGCAATTAAAGCATAAATGATTTGTAATTAACTATAATAAAAATTGTAGTTCTTCCATTATATTAACTAACTTTCAAACTTTCAGCAGTCACGTGTGACTATTGAATTGGATGGTGCAGATACAGAAGATTGCCGTCACCCCAGAAAGTTCTCCTGTACAGCTGGTAGAGGGTAGTCAGCTATGAAACAACAGAAGTTGATATACATCTATATCTCTGTGTAACTTTGTGTCTGTCTGGCTATGTATCTAAACTATGTATGTATGTATGTATGTATGTATGTATGTATGTATGTATGTAGTATGTACATATCTGTCTACATACCCATCTGTCAGTCTGTTCATCTGTGGATCAAACTAGCACCTGGCACTGTTATCTGTTAACTCATTTATATCAAGCCTGCTCCAGAACCCAGCAGATATTTGCTCAAGAAGTCAGCAAACACTTTCTGTCAAGAACCAGATGGTAAGGACTAGGGGGCAGGGAGCTAGCTCAACCTGCTGTAGCATCAATTTGCATGCTCCAGGCCCCAGAGACCACAGGTTCAGTCCCCAGCACCACTTTATGCTAGAGATTAGTGGTGCTCTGGTCCTTCTGCCTTGTCTTTCATAAGTAAACAAAAATAAATAAATTGTGGGATTATGTGAAAGCATGGTAGAGCATAGGGGAACTCCCCCATCCTTGAGATGGGGGTCTGAAAAGACACCACATCTGTCAGTCTCTCCCTTTCAAGGATAGAGCTTGGAGGGAAATGCTTTCCTTACTCAGATTCCCCTTGTCAGTATCCCAGGCTTCACAGAGGCCTGCAACCTCTCACATTTAACTCATTCCCCTGCTGCAGACCAAATGGTTGCCTGCTTGAAAGTTCACTTAAAGTTTATGTTCACTATAAGTTCACCATCTTTTGATTACATACAAAGTATACTACATCACACTGCCTCAACAGTAACTTAACAGTGAGACCCCCACACCCCACTTCCTGAATTCTTTGATCACCATAATTTATATCAAACTCTGCCCTTCTCTGCTTTATCTCACTCTGCTGGTTTAACCACCATGTTTTTCTTAATACCTTTAGGTAATTAACATCTCTTGCATCATGGAAACTAATTGCCTTGACCTTTTGGTATCTCATCAATTCCCATCATTCCTAGCCCTCCCCACCATAGGGGTACTGACCTTTTGAAAACCTGTGATTACTGACATATGTGAAAAATGTTCTTTGTTCCACTTTGCTATATAAGCTTTGTCCTCCTCCAAATAAATTGTAATTTCATACCTGAATTTCTCCTGGCTGTTCTTTCTGCATCACGTGATTACTAGAGTCGTTGATGGGAAAGCCGCAGCTACCTCGGTTGTGAGGCCACCCATGTGAGTGCCAGCATCTGGCGCCCGATCATGGGGCAAGTACCCCCCCAAAAGAAGAAAATTGGTTTATTGACCAATAATAAATAAATGATATGTCTTTTTTTTCTTTTAAAAATGGCCTTTTTAGTGTAGGCTGTACAGATTATATGACCTTGGTCACAGCTGTTTCATTTGGTGTGGTGGTGTAGAAGTAGCTCCATAGATCCTGGTGGATTCTTTATGTCCTTTTTTCAGTGAATGAGGGAGAGAGAGAGAGAAGGAGAGTGAGAGGTTGAGGGAGAAGGAGAGGGAGAGGGAGAGGGAGAGGGAGAGGGAGAGAAAGGAAGAGGGAGAGAGAAGAGGAGGGGGAGAGGAGGGATAAAGAATAGAAGAGGAGGAGGGGAAGAGGAGGAGGAGGAGTGGGAATCATGTATAGAATTAAAATCTGTCCTGGGCACATAAGGGACAAGAAGCCCTGCAAGAGATTTCTGCAAACACACACACACACACACACACACACACACACACACACACACACACACACATACACACACACACACATACACACTGGCAGGGGCCTGGAGTGGGGTAGGGCTGTGGACATGTAGATACTAGGAGAAACAGAGGTTTGTTTTCCTCCAGCCATCCCAGGCTGGAAGCACAATCTTAGTGTACTAGCTTCTGCTGAGGCTGTAGGGTGTTCTCCACTAGCGAGACACTTCTGTGCAATCTCACACTCACTCCCTTCCTGGCTTAGCAGTGGGTGCAGTGAGTAGCATTCCCCCTTTGCAGACAAAGAGATGGAGCTTGAGGAAGCAATGACCCTGAACACACACAGTTAGGAAGCAGCAACCTGGGACTGGAGCCTAGTAGACTGAAATCACCACTGCAATATGGAGGACAACTCATGACTTTTTAAAATTTTTATTTATTGATCCTTCTTTTGTTTAGTTTCATTTTGTCATCATCATGGGCTTCACCACTACAAGGCACGTTTTTCAGATCTTAAAAGAAAAAACAGATATAGACAGAAGGAAAGAGGGAAAGACAGATACCACAGTATAGGAACTTCCCTTAGTGAGGTAGGGGCTGGGCTCCAACCTGGGTAGTGCACATGAGAAATCAGGTGCACTCCAGCTGAGCTATTTTGCCAAACCTCTTTCCTCTTGTTCTGTACACAGTAATATTTGAGCACATATTGATTACATGTAAAATTAATATCACTCTTCTAAACGGACAGTATCTATATTCATATATGTATATATATATATATACATATATATATATTTTCTTTAACCTGAGACTTTGAAGCCTAAGGCATGAGAGGCTGTTTACATAAGCATTATGCTGTCTAACCTCCACCCCTTCATTCCCATTATCTGTCAAGTATGTTCTATCAAACATTTTTCTACATACAGAGAGAAACTCACACACATACATACTCACACATATTCTTCTACATACAAACAATATTTATTTATTTATTTATTTATTTATTTATTTTTGCCTCCAGGGTTATCACTGGAGCTTGGTGCCTGCACTATGAATCTACTGCTCCTGGAGGCCATTTTTCTCATTTTGTTGCCCTTGTTGTTGTCGTCATCATTATTATTATTGTCATTGCTATTGTTGTTGTTGGATAGGGCAGAGAGGAGGGGAGGCAGAGGGGGAGAGAAAGACAGACACTTGCAGACCTGCTTCACAGCCTGTGACTCACCCCCTCTCTGAAGTTGGGGAACAAGGGAGCTCAAACCAGGATCCTTAAGCTGGTCCTTGTGCTTTGCATCATGTGTGCTTAACCTGCTGCACTACTGGCCAACCCCTTAAACAATTTCTATTTATAACATAGACATTACTTTGAAAAATAGCAGCTGTGTTTATTGACTTATTTTAATATAAAAGTAACTACCCTACACAAATATTTCCATGACTTTCTTTTTTCTTTCACAGTCTATCTCCTCACAGATTAATATATTTGGACTCATTTCATTTTTTCAATAAAATATTTCCTTTTTAAAATCATTTTATTGAGGAATAATTGTCTTAAAGTACAGCTGTTGATATATAGCTACATTTTTTTTATTGTTGTCCTTATCTCTATTGAATAGAAATGGCAAGAAACAGAGAGGATGGGGGGGGATAAGGAGAGAGAAAGAGATATCTGCAGCACTGCTTCACAACTCGTAAAGCTTTCCCTTTGCAGGTGGGGACCAGGGACTTGAACCCAGGTCCTTGTGCATTGTAACATGTGTGCTCAAACAGGTGTGCCATCACCCTGGTGCCCCCCCATTTCCTTTTTTAAACCACTAGATGGTATGATTAGTTCATAATTTCACTATGTTTCTATGATGTGTAGCTTACTTCTCTGTAAAATGGAGATACTAATTCTACCTGCCATCAGGATCACTCTAAGATTTAGTGAAATAATACATGACAATTGCTTAGATGCACACAGGCACATGTGCACATGCACAAGTAATGGCTGTCATAAACTTTGCCAACATCATCATCACTATTATTGATGGATAGTAATGTTTGTATTTTCTTTCTTTTCTAAGTTTTATTTATTACTGTATAAATAATTGGATAAAGACAGAGAGGAATTGAGAAAAGAGGTAGAGATAAGGAAAGAGACAGAGAGACACCTGCAGCCCTACTGCACCATGTGTGAAGCTTTCTCCCTGCAGGTGGGGATCAGGGACTTGAACCTGGGACCTTGCACACTATATTGTGTGAGCTTAGCCAGGTATGCCACCACCTGACCCAGCTTCTTGTATTTTCCATTACGAATAGTGTTCCAGTGAAGACTGCTTTCTCCCTAGTTTGTGTTGGTGTGAATTATTTCTGTGGACTAGCCCTCTTGGGTTGGAGACAGGAAGAAGAAGCAGCTGGGGTACATCTTCCCTTTGTAGCCCCTTCTTGATGCTGGCATTGTCCTACAATTCCCATGGGGCACCCCTCCATGTGCTTGCATGATTTTTCTTATTATTTATTTACTGAGTAGACACAGACAAATCAAGAAGAGAGGAGGGAATAGAGAGGGAGAAAGACAGAGAGACATCTGCAGCACTGCTTCACCACTTGTGAGGCTTTTCCACTGCAGGTGGGGACCAGGGCCTTGAACCCAGGTCCTTGAGCATAATAATAGTGTGCCTAACCAGGTGTGCAACTGCCCATCCCTTGCTCCACTGTTCAGAGGACTCAAATACACTTTCCTCTTGTGACCTGTCAGTCCTGTGTCACCCATCAGCATGGTGACAGTTTCCTATTGAGACCAGAAACTGAGGACTCTGCCACCCCTTGCTTATTCCCCTAGCCTTATCCGGCTTCTCTAAAAGCTGAGCCTGTACATCAGCTGAAGCATCTAGGATTGAATTCTCTGTTTTGTTTAGACCTTGGTGCATTAACCCTTCCCCCCTCCCCTATAAATCTCCTCTTCCTCTTCTTTGTCCAACTTCTGTAAGGTTTTGTTCATGATGACATTCTATCTGTGGCGTAACTATCAGTATTTTGTTAACTCTGGTATAACTATTTAGGCTTAGTCTTAGCTTATATTAATAGTTAATGTGATGCATGGTTATAGAAAGAATCTGAAAATACAAAAGAGCAAAAACAATCAGAACCAGATGTCCCCTAAATCATTAAAATTTTCCTTGTAAATTCCATAAATGTTTAAAAGATGGAATGAGGGGTAGGGGAGCACAAATAACAAACAGAAGAAGGTATGGGTGCTCAGATGCAGGCAACCATCTTTAGGAAACTGTGTTTCCTTTCTGGCTTGAATGCAGGCCTAAACCCCACTCCTGCAGCTACTCTGGGTACAACTGACCATCATCACTCTATGGGCTGCCTCCTAAGTATCATCTTTTTCACCCACCTCCCATGTCTGTGGCTGCACTCATCACCTGCAAAGGAAGAAGGAGTATTTCTCACTGACTGTACCCCCAGGCTTTGGTGAGGTTAGGGTAACAGAACCCCTTTACTGTGTGTTTTACACAATCATCCCATGTTCTCTACTCACAGCCTCTGGGACACAGATTGCCCCCTGGGATCTTCAGCAGGTTGGTGATCTATCCTCTTGGGAAGCTCTTTGGTGCCTTTTCAAGAGGAGAGGTAGTGATTTTACTTAGCCCTGTGCAGGACGCCTGTACTGACTCTTACCACCATGTGGGTAGAAAATTGGTGCAGATCTGGGGTAGCTGACTAGCCAGGGAAGCCTGGTCCACCTCCCTTCCTGTCCCTTCCACCATCCCACCCTTCCCTTTAACCACTCTCTCCATACATGTGCACATGCTTAACCTACCTGCTTTTGGTCTATTTCACTCCCTCACTCTCCACCTCCACCGAGAGTACAGGCTCCATTCATGACGACCCACAGACTGGCAGAACCCTGGCCAGAGCCTGGCTGGCACTGTGACTTCACTGTCTCTCGTGCCCAATTCAGAGTGCTGCCCAGGCCTTCCCATACTTGTCTTCGGGAACTCTGCATCTATCCCTCTCTCCCTAAGACACCTTCTACCCCATCCTTTGATAATCTGTAGACAGTTCCAGGGCCAAATCTGGCTCCTGCCTTAAGTACTTGTGACACAGATTATAAATCCCAGAAGACCTAACATCATCACTAGGGAACCTTCCAGAGAATGTTTGCCAGCCCCTGCTCTAGGCATTCTGCTCTAAAACATTCTGAAGGTGAAGAGGTAGCATGTGACCTCCTGCTCTTAATCTTGTGACAAGGTCAATACCTCCTCCTACAGAAGGAAGGTGACTCTTTTCCCTGTCTTCAGGTAAGGTGGTACACAAAATCTCTGATGCTACATTGTGACCCGGTCTCTATGAAGGACTGCCCCCTACCTTTAAAGTGGAGAATTGCTTGCAGCCTGGAACATAAGGTCAGATAATGGTGGGAACCCATCCCACCCACTAGTACACCGGAGACAGCCCTAATGGGGTGGGGAGGGCAGATAAGAAGGCCAATTCTAGAACAGTTCTGCCAGACTGTAGAGGGGAGGGCCCAGGCCCCAGTGGATGAGAGAGAAATCAATCCAGTCACAATAGCCTCACCCTTGGGGTCCAAGGGGAGTGTGGAAGCAGAGATGGAAGCTGACTTAGAGGTTTCTAGAAGGCTTGTATCATCTTAGGCAACTTTGGAACTTGAGTTCAAGAGCTTCCAGATACCAAGTCTCCTGGATCTAAGACAGGCCTAAGCCAAATTCCTGTGACTGCCGGCCATCCCTGGGACTCTGAAGACATCTCCTCCTTCAGTTCTGCCCTGTGCTGGCCTCAATTTAACCATGAGGCAATGCCTTGGAAACTCCTAGTTTCCCAAAGTATTTATGCTGTTCTTTTTAAAGCCACCATTGCCCTCCACATGGTTAAATCCCACTGGCTACTCACCTATTTAACCTTAAAGGATCTTCTTTGACTTAGTCTTAAATATTTTTAAAACTCTTATCTTCTTCTTATCTTCATGACTTTATATCATGGCCCTCTCTTTCTCTCTATGCTCCTTTTCACTTCCAATAAGACAGGTCCATTAATAGTTAATGGTAATTATATTCTTTTCCCATATTTGGGAGCTACTCTCTTCCCTGATCCAGCTTGATAATCTTATTTCCAATTCTGATACCATCTCCCCAGATAATACTTTTAGCCCACTTGCATGCTAGCTGCCAGGCTCAGGCAAAAATTAGTTAAATCATGGGCCTCTTGGCATATACCTAAAATAGATTTTCTCTATCCTTCCAACATGAAGACCACAATTCTCATCTGCTATATTCTTCTTGCCTTTTTCCAAAAATGGAGACCCCAAATTTCATCTGCTCTATTATTACCTTTAGGTTCCTGATTATTGAACAATTTGTTCTACTTTATATCTTAATGCTCTTCAGCCACCAAGTTGCAGATGCTACTACTATAATGTGAACCTGACTTCCCTGGGCAGGTGACCTCACCAACGTGTCCTGGAACCCCACTTCTCCAGGATCTGCAGGGGAGGCTCATATCCCCAGGACTTTCAAGGACGAATCACATTCTCAGGATCTCCAGTAAAGGATCGTCTTCCTGGGATCTGCATTGAAGAATCACATCCCCGGGATGTGCACTAAAGGAAGGATCACATCCGCAGAATCTGTAGTCATGTCCCTTGTGTGGCTCTTGGGACTGAGGCTACACACAGAAGCAAAGCGAGTGAGAGAATTACAAGCATACACCACTATAACACTCTAGACCTTAATAGCAGTTATTTATAAAGTATTGCCAAACCATTAAAAATTTGTTTTAATACGGCTCATCAGCAATTAGCACATTGAGTGTTGATATGGAACTAAATGTTGCCCCAGAGAAACAGTGGTGCCACACACTCTCCAGTAAGCTCCCTTAAAGGCTAATCCTTACCTAAGGCTCTCTGACATGGAACTAAATTTTACAGCCCACACAAGGACTATACCCATAAAACAAAGTATGTATTTTAAAAGATTAGAAAGAGAAATGTCAAATTCACACCAGTAGTTAACTTTGGGGAATAGGTTTTGTGTGTGTATGTGTGTGTGTGTGTGTGTGTGTGTGTGTGTGTGTGTGTGTGTGTGTGTGTAGGGGGCTGGAGCAGCACAGTTGTACAATGAATGGAGAAGGAATTTGTATTTTATTCCAAATATTGATTCACAGAACTTGACTCTGCTATGATATAAAGATTTTCAGATAATTCTTGTGTATTTGTGTGTGTGTGGGGGTGGGGATAGAAGGAATGCATCATGTATGTTTATTCTATAGAATAAGCAAGACTATAGACATGAATGTGTTCCTCTGCCTTTTTTAGACATAAAAAATAGAAACCTAATCAGGGGCCAGGTACCATTAGATGTATTATCTTTCTGAGTTGACTAGATACCTCTAACATGTAAATGTTACTTGCCCTCATTGCATACAAGGGAAATCTGAATGTAGTAGGGAGAACTACCCCCCCTCTGTTCTTAGTCCTTGCATATTTATAGGTTAGTAACTCATAAAGTAACATGAGATGGATTTTCTCTATTCAGAAAAGCAAGAACCCTACTGGAGAGGCTCTGCCCTCTCCTACCTGGGAACTCTTGGAGATAACACTGCAGCATCTGTTCACATGTTATCAGGGAGTAAAATGCCAGGAAAATTGGAAACCCTGCAAACCTCCCTCACCAGAATGAGTCTGAAAGTGTAATCAATCCTCTGAATGAGAAGGAACAGTGGGAGGTCCTGGCTGCCCAGCAGAGCCTGACAGCTTGCCCCTTTTAGCGGGCACTCAGGGAAGACACACACGGTTTTGTCACTGGGGACAGACCTGTGGCTATTGCTTAGGTATAATAGGAGAGAAGTCAAAGCAGGGGCCCTTCTCTTCAGCATGCATGGCAGGCAGGCAGCAAACTCACAGCTTCCCTCTGCCCTGGCTGAGACAAATTTATAGCAGCAAGTAGGGCACTGACTATTTACAGGTAGGTTGTTGCTCTCTCCAGCCTGGTTGTATTGAATGCAGGGCTCAGCTTTTGTAGTCAATTCCTTGCCACTTCTTACTTTCTCTACCTCCTCTTTCACAGCCAGAGGGGGGTGGCTGTCTTAAGGCTCCCGTGTCTAACTCCCATCATGGAGAGGGCAAGTCCTTGCTAGAACTGCTCTCTTAGTGACCAGACTATGCCAACTCTAGTTCTAGCATTCCTGGAAGGGGATGTTCTGTACTGGGGGCCTGTTTGCCCTTCCTTTGCTCAGCTTCCCTTGAAGTTCCCTCCACTTCCATGCTGTCAGGTGTTACAGGTCGTGCTTATGAGCTAATAATGTGAGACGTAAGTGGCCACTGACAGGCTGTGGCTTGAGAGAATCTCCAGGTGGGGATTGGACTCCAAAGTTCTGGATTCAACACTCAACTCCTGTCCACAGGGTTAGAGCCACTACTCCACCTAGTGGCCACATATGGAACTGTACCCTGGGAAAGCTGATCCTGAGGAGGGTGGAGGTTTAGAGATTAAGGTAAGAATTGAGATGAGTGTCATCTCTTCACAATGGTGAAGAGATGACACTCAGGCAGTTCCTCAGCTATTTTAAGAAAGAACATAAACTAGAGATCACCATGCTGTCCCAGGGTGTGTCCATGCTCTACTCCTTTTTCATGCCAGCCAGTAAACTCAAGAAACGGTTGGATCAGCCGATGACAGAAATTGTGAGCCGCGTGTCAAAACAAAAGCTGGGCCACCATGTGCAGGCATTGGCACTTGAGCTGTGCTGTAACAATGAGAGCGGAGAGGATGTTCAAGTTCCCTATGTACGATACACCATCTGCTGACCTCTCTATACAACTCTACTCTGTTCTCCATTATTCTGCTACCAAATCATTTCCAAAAGCTGAACCCAGCCAGGCTCATATACAAGCCATAACTCGTTGAGAACCATTTCTGTTGGTGGTGGTGGTCTCTGATGATGATTTCAGTTGTGTTTAGAATTAAGAGTTCAAAATAAAAAAAAAAAAAAAAAGAATTGAGATGAGGGAGTCGGGCTGTAGCGCAGCGGGTTAAGCGCAGGTGGCGCAAAGCACAAGAACCGGCATAGGGATCCCGGTTCGAACCCCGGCTCCCCACCTGCAAGGGGAGTCGCTTTACAGGTGGTGAAGCAGGTCTGCAGGTGTCTTTCTCTCCCCCTCTCTGTCTTCCCCTCCTCTCTCCATTTCTCTCTGTCCTATCCAACAACAACAACAACAAGGGCAACAAAAGGGAATAAATAAATAAAATATTTAAAAAAAAAAGAATGAAGATGAGTTTGAAATCACCTCTTCCCATTTTCTGCTCACATCACCTCCTCAAAGAGGCCTTATCTGTCCACTCTTTTAAAAAATAAGTCCCAATTATCATTCTGCCCTTTACCCACCTTTAATTTTTTTTGAAACTTCAGTATCACTTTATTGAGGAAATATTAATTTATAGGATTTTTGCTGCTATGAGGAAACATTTTCACATTTTCCCAAGATATATATCCATAAATTTTACCCTCAAACAAACCACTATCTTATTCCACCATGGGAACTTGGGGCCCTTAACTTTCCCTGAGCAATCTTCCCTTCTCCCCTTCTCTTCTGAGTCCTTGAATCTGCTGAGAGGATTCACCCTGCTTTTATTTTTATTTATTTTTTTTATCCAGAGCACTACTCAGCTCTTGTTTATGGTGGTGCAGGGGATTGAACCTGGAACTTTGGAGCCTCAGGCATGAGAGTCTCTTTGCATAACCATTATGCTATCTACCCCAGCCCCACCTTGCCTTCTTTTATTTGTGTGTGTGGTACTTATCCTCCATCCATCCTCCCTATAGTATCATAACTTTTTTTTAATATAGAGATTAAAAAAAGACTGGGGGAGGGAAAAGAGAGAGAAGGAAGAAGTGGGGGAGAGACCTACACCACCAAATTTTCTTTCATTGCACTATAAGTCAGGCTCAAACCTGGGTTGTGTAAATGGCAAAGTAGCATATTCTCCAAGTGAGCTACTTTGCTGGCCTTATTCTAACATGTTGATATGTGAGCTCTGTAATTACAGAGACTCACTTCTGTTTGCTAATGTATCCTCTGCCTCTGAGTGCCTGTATTAGTTGCTTAATAGATGTTTGGTTCTTCTTCTTCTAGCGTTTGCCCTTCTTCTGTAGCCAGTCAACAGCGTCAGGTTGAGCCTGATGTAAAGTTTCAAGACCTCCTTTGAATCTGGAGAGGTGGCAGTCTATGTGGGTCATAGTCTGTCTGTAGCCGCAGGGGCAGTTCGGGTCGTCTCTGGCTCCCCAGCGATGGAACATAGCGGCGCACTGGCCATGGCCTGTTCGATAGTGATTGAGGAGGGCCCAATCATAACGTGCTAGGTCAAAGCCGGGTTGACGCTTGCAGGGGTCTGTGATGAGGTGTTTGTTCTTTACCTCAGCTGACTGCCAACTCTGTTTCCAAGAGTCCGGAACAGAGAAGTTCAGTGTAGGCGTAGGGGACCAGATTGGGTGACGAGACGTCAAGCGTTGGACAGGGTGGGCGAAGATATCCGCTTATATTGGCAGGTCTGGTCGGGTGAACAAAGGTAGTAAGAGATATTTCCTCTAGCCTGCCGTTATACCCAGTAGCACTTCCAAGCCCCTAACAAGCCTCCATGTCCCCCTCACACAGACCCAGCTGCAGAAAAATCCCTAGCTTGGTCTGGAAGATAAAAGATCGTGGACTCTGCCACAGTCCATCTGAGCTGGTCTTGCCCTCTGTGGCCAAGTCCTTGCCTGGACTTTCACTGTCAAGTTCTGTGTCCTTCCCTACCTGAACCTGTGTCCCAGCTGAAGTCACTGCAGCTTGGGCTTCCTGCCTGTCCTCTGTGTGCTGGGCTCGGGGCCAGGTGTTTTGTGTGAACTGCCTCTAATCTTCACAGCAACCTGCGAGAGGGTTTTGATTATGCTCTTTCTTTCCCCCCAGATGAGAAAAGAGTTCAGAGAGAGTAAGCAATTCTTCACATGTGATTCCCGCTGCCCATGCTTTTCGGATACTGTCCCTCAAATGCCAACTAGCAAGATAAACTAAGAGGAGTTTCAGGGTAAGATGTTCTAGAAACAGCTGACTTAAACAAAGCAGGATTCCTCATACTAGAACTTCTCAGAACTTTCAGCATGTCCATGTTCAAAGCAATCCTGAAAGTGGATGGAAATGGGGAGGGGTGAATGAAGAGCACAGCGTTAACTGAATTAACTTGACTCTGGAACCCCCTGCCCCACCTTTTTTTTTTCTTTTCTTTTTTGGCAACTTGTGCACTCTACCAAGTAAGTCACCAGCTGGCCCTTTCCTTTGCTTTTTTTTTTTTTTTTTTAAATCATCAGTGGGCTTCACTGCCCCAGGCTAACTGACTCTCAGATAGAAAGAGACAGAGATAAAAGCAGAAAGGGAAAGATACCAGAGCACTGAAGTTTCTTCTGAAGAAGTGGAGGTCAGACTTGAGCCCTTTGTATAGTGAGGCAGGTACACTATCCAGGTGAGTTCTTTTGCCACCCAGGAGCCCCTCTTTAAGCAGCACCTCATAGTGCATGGTCTGGAGAATGGTGTCTGTAACCCTCAAAGCAGCCTCTCTCATTCTGACCAAGAATGTACAAGAAGCAGGAAGGGACAAATGTCAGGCATCTTCCATTCCACATCTCTTGGGACCTCAGCCATCGCCTTGTGAAGGATTCCAGTTACTCATTTTCCAGATGGGGAAACTGAAGCTCAGAGAAGTAAATCCTTATGCCCTATGTCACCCCACAGGCATATAAAGCAGGCAGTTTGCCTTTCCCAACCCCCTCCCCCCAACCTCTAGCTCTGACACACAGATGCATGAGCCCCACATTCTGACCTACAGATCAGCTTCAGTCCACACCGGCTCTGGATGCTCCTGCGGTTTTAATTAAAACACCACATATGGCGGCTCATTACCGAGGAAACAGTTGTTCTCTTTCTGAGTAGCCTGAGGACTCCTTGCTGTTTTTACTGTGGCAATAACACTGCAGAGGATTTGACAGTGTTTGCACTTGCTGTATCTGCAGAGCAGGACCTGCAGGCCAGGGTGGAGAGACCATTCGCTGGGCTCCAGGACACCTTCCTCCCTCACCAGGACCCACTTGCCTCAGCCCCTTCCTTAGGCCCTTGAGTTGCCTCACTTCTAAATTCTAAACACTGCTTGGTAGTTGGGCTACCTCTTTTTTTGCTTGTGCTTTTTGTTGAAACTTTTAACACTAGTAGCTTCCTTACATAGCACCTGGGGATGTGTTGTGCACCTTTCTAAAAGGCCTTTCTGTGCCTTTTAACCTGCAGTAACTTCACCAAATTATCACAAAAAGATGGAAAACTGAAACAAAGAGGGCCTAATGTCTTTTCCCAGGATCATGAACTACTAAGTAGGGAGCTAGGATTCAAATGTAGGCATCCTGCTCTTAATAGCTCTGTTACACTACCTATTACTCAGCTCCCAGACTTAGCCTTGATCTTGTCATCTGCCCCCTCGGGAGCTGTATTTGTGCCAGCAAATTCCTGTCTGGGGGGTGATATATGAGTGGGATACCTGTTAAGGCCTCCAGCCACTAGCCACTATATGGTCCTGAAGTGCCATCACTTGGGTTGACTTCATTCATCACAGATTGTATTTACTGAAGGTGGTGTTACAAGACCTCTTCTAGAGCTTCCCAGATCCCACCACAACACCAGCTTGGATGATATTTGTAAGTACCTTGGCCAACAGAGTTTATAACTGAAGTGAGCTTGTGTAGTTCCAGAAGCTAGGCAATAATGTCATTCAGGGCTGGCAAAATGACTCACGAGTGGGCTGCTTTGCTATGTGTACAACTCAGGTTCAAGTTTGGTCCTCACTGTACTGGAGGGAGCTTTGGGGGGGGGTGTAATCTTTTTTTACTTTCTACTCTCTGCCTCTTTGCCAGAGCTACTCTCTGCCCTAATCCAGGTTCCTAGGCCTATTCTCAACTCTGACACCATCTTCCCAGGCAATACTTTTAGCCCACCTGTATGTTAGCTATCAGGCTCAGGCAAAAATTACTAAAGCCACGGGTTCCTTAGAACATACCTAAATAGACTTCCTAGTTTCTTCCCACATGAAGACCCCTAGTTTCATCTGTTCTATTCTTGCTTTTAGGTTTATT
Source organism: Erinaceus europaeus (assembly GCF_950295315.1). Lineage (NCBI taxonomy): Eukaryota > Metazoa > Chordata > Mammalia > Eulipotyphla > Erinaceidae > Erinaceus > Erinaceus europaeus. Next base: position 64,135,603 of record NC_080165.1, read on the forward strand.
GTTTATTGAACAATCTGTCCTTTTTATCTTATTGCCTTTCAGCCATCAGGTTTCAGATGCTACTATGATGCCATCCTGACTTCCCTGGGCAGATCACCTCACCAACAAGTCCCAAATTCTCACCCCTACCCCTACCCCACTAGGAAAACATAGAAACAGGCTGGGCACATGGATCAACCTGCCAATGTCTGTGCCCAGTGGAGAAGCAATTACAGAAGCCAGACCTTCTACCTTCTGTACCTCATAATGATCCTGGGTCCATACTCCCAGAGGGATAAAGAATAGGAAAGCTTCCAGTAGAGGAGATGGAATACAGAACTCCGGTGGTTGAAATTGTATGAAATTTTACCCCTGTTATCTTACAGTCTTGTTAATCCATTATTAACTCACTAATAAAAAGCCTATATCTTTTTTGAATATGAAGACAATAATGAGGGGTCAGGTGGTAGCACAGTGGGTTAAGTGCACATGGATCCAAGCTCAAGTAACAGTGTAAGGATCCCAGTTCAAGCCCCCAGCTCTCCATCTGTAGGGGAGTTGCTTCATAAGTGATGAAGCAAGTCTGCAGGTGTCTTTCTGTTCTCTTCTCTGTCTTCCCCTCGTCTCTTCATTTCTCTCTGTCCTATTCAACAACAATGACATCAGTAACAACAACAATTATTACTACAATAAAACAACAAGGGCAACAAAAGGGAATTAAAAAAAGGCAATAATGAAATACCACTTCATCCCTGTGAGAATATCATATATCAGAAATGCTAGCAACAACATGCTGGAGAGGTTGTAGGCACAAAGGAACCCTCCTGCACTGCTGGTAGGAATGTAAATTGGTCCAACCCCTGTGGAGAGCAGTCAAGAGAACTCCTAGATGGCTAGAGGTGGACCTACCTTATGACCTGGGACTATATCCTAAGGAACCAAACATACCCATCCAAAAAGATGTGTGTATACTATGTCCATAGTAGCACAATTTTTAATAGCCGAAACCTGGAAGCAACCTAGGTATCTAACAACAGATGAGTGACTGAGAGTTGTGGTCTATATACACAATGGAATACTACTGAGTTATGAAAAATAATGAATTTACTTTCTTCTCTTTAATTTGGATGGAGCTTGAAAGGATCTTATTAAGTGAGATAATCTAGAAAGACAAGGATGAATATGGGATGATGATCCTACTCATAGACAGAGTCTGAGAAACAAGAAAAGAAAAGGAACATAAAGCAAAACTTGGACTGGGTTTTCTGTATTGCACCAAAGTCTAAGATTGGAGAGGGAGGGTTTTCAGGTCCACCGTGGAGATTTGGGGATGGGGACACAGACCTTTGGTGGTGGGAGTAGTGTGAAACTATACTTCTATTAATATTAACTAATAATCTTATAATCCACTATTAATCCAATATGTCAGGGAAAAGTAGATTGAATACTTCAACTTCTTAAACTGCCTAGATTTTAGTTCTGAGTACACATTCCTTTAGCCTAAGCATTTAATGTTTCTTATTTGCTAACTGATTGAACTCTGACACTGGACTTAAATTGTTAAAGCAGTTCTAAAAATAACTTTTTTATTTTTAAGTTTTTATTTATAAAACGGAAACACTGACAAGACCATAGGGTAAGAAGGGCTACAATTCCACACAATTCCCACCACTGGAACTTCATATCCCATTCCCTCCCCTGAAGCTTTCCCATTCTTTAATCTTCTGGGAGCATGGACCCAGGGTCATTATGGGGTGCAGAAGGTTGAAGGTCTGGCTTCTGTAATTGCATCCCTGCTGAACATGGGTATTGACAGGTCAGTCCATATTCCCAGCCTGTCTCTCTCTTTCTCTGGTGAGAAAATAACTCTTTTTTTAAGTACTAAGTTACTGATAACCTTAGACCAGATAGACTAGAATCATTTGCTCCTATCAATATCTAAAATACTGTTACTAGTTGACATCATTAAATGACACTAAAGCATGATGAGGTCAAATATAGTACAGCAAATCCTAACCATGGAACTTTCAAAGAAAAAGTCCCAATTAACTTGGTAATAATAATGATGATTATTACTATTATTATAGTTGTTGTTACCTATTGCCTTTTTAAACTCTAAGATCATGAGGGAACTTCCCCCATTCTATTTAAAATATATATTCATCCCAGTTTTGGAACCTCTGGACTTTGCCTGTATTTCTTGATGACTCTCCTCTTGATGCTTTTATCCTGTTATACTGCCTCTACTAACCTCATCTAAATCAATGCAACCAGTGAGCAAACGCTAGAAGAAGAAGAATGCAACCAGTGTTACCATGCCAAATTATGCTGCCACTGCCTTTTTTATTTTGAATCATATCACTACCTGGGGCCCAAGTCAGGGAATCCTAGGATTCCCTGGTAGATACAATGTGCCTAGACCTCTAACAGACTCCTCTCTCCACCATCACTGCTTAGTTCCATCGGGAATGTCACTATAAGCCCTATCCAAGTCCTTGCCCTCCCTATAAAGTAGCAATGGTAGGGACTGCCCCACTTTCCAAAGGGAAGCTGAGTCACTCTACTCTGCAGCACAAGGAAGAATTGTCCTGAAATGAGTGCAACCTAGAATGTTCCCAGATGTGACCATGAATTGAGAGTTCAGACTGACAGGGACTTGGAGGTTATAGGGGCTCCTGCACTAAATGTGAATATATATATATATATATATATATATATATATATATATGTCCTGGATAAGATTGATATGGTAAATAGTTAATTGTATTTATATAATTTCAAGTTTGAGAGCTACTTTTTATCCTAATTCAGCTTTCTAGTCCTATTCTTAACTCTGACACCATCTTCCCAGACAATATTTTTAGCCTACCTCCATGTTAATTATTAGTCTCTGGCAAAAATCACTAAAATCATGGGCCACAAAGGATATACCTAAAATAGACTTCCTAGATTTTCACCACCCTAAAATCCCTGTTCTTGGGGCCTGGGTGGTTGTGCAGCGGGTTAAACTCACATGGTGCAAAGCACAAGGACCAGCATAAGGATCCTGGCTGGAGTCATGCCCCCACCACACCTGCAGGGGGATAGCTTCACCAGTGGTGAAGTAGGTCTGCAGATGTCTATCTGTCTCCCCTCTCTATTTTTCCCTCCTCTCTCAATTTCTCTCTGTCCTATCCAATAACAATAACAACAAGGGCTACAAAATGGAAAGAAAAAATGGCATCCAGAATCAGTGGATTCACAGTGTAGGCACCAAACTCCAGGAATAACCCTGGAGGCAAAGAAAAAAAAAATCCCTATTCTCACCCAATCTATTCCTACTTTCTGATTCCTATTTATTAAAAAGTTTGTCCTGTCTCATAACTTACTGCCTTTCAGACACCAAGTTGCAGATGCTACTATGATTCCATCCTCAACTCCATGGGGAAACGAGCTTACCAATGGGCTATGGAACCTCACCTCTCAAGAGCCCTACCCCACTATGGAAATACAGAAACAGGGTGGGAGTATGGATCGGATCATCTGCCAATGCCCATGTCCACCTGAGAAGCAACTGCCGAAGCCTGAACTTTCCACCTTCTACACCCCATAAAGAATTTTGTTCCATACTCCCAGGGGGGAGAAATGTTAGGGGAAGATGACTAGAGAGCTCTGAAACCCAATTCTATCAGGACCCAGAGCAAGAAAAGGAAAGTAGTAAGACATTTGGAAGTAGTAATAGGTGTAGGTGAATACTTAAAATGGAAGAGAAGGAAGGCAGGACCATAGAAAAAAATGTGAAAAATATTTATAGGTAGACACATACTTATAGAAATAATAGTCAACCCATATCTGTGGACTTTGGGAGAGTCACTGCAGTTTCCACTGAAGGAAATGGGGACACAGAATTCTGGTGGTAGGAATGGTGTAGAATTGTACCCTATTATTTTATAATTTTGTAGATCACTAATAAAAATTAAATTAATTTTAAAAAGTTATTTCTCCTTTCTCTTTGAACTCTCAATTAAAGTTTTACTCTCTGGTGCCCTAATGTGTAAAAATTCACCACATTTTAACCTCAGTTTTTCTGTTTCCTTTCTCATCAGGACTTCTCAAGACACTGGGTAGTTATGATACCAGGTTGCTGTGGTAAAGGAACAATGGGAAATGGAGTAGTAAAACTGAGAAGAACTGAAGGAAACAAAAGATGAAGGGTTCCTTAAGATTCATTTGATTTATTTACTATTTACTGGATAGAGAAAAACAGGGAGGGAATGGAGAGAGTGGAGGGAGAGGGGAAAAGACACCAGCAGTAATGCTTCACAGATTGTAAAGTTTTTCCCTTACAGGTGGGGTCCAGGAGCTTGAACCTGGATCCCTGTGTAGTGTAACATGTGTTTTCAACCAGGTGTGCCACCTCCCAGTCCCAAGGTTCTCCCCCCCCCCTTTCACATATGAGAGAGGAAATTTCTCATGAAACAGAGAGCATGTCATGTCAGAACACCACTCTGGCATGTGCGGTGCAGGGAATCAAACCAAACCAAAAACCTCAGGCATGCAGACTGTGCTACACTAGTTGTTATTTCCCCAGCTGTGAGACCCAGATTTCTATGGAAAAGTAAAATTATTGGTTCATGCCCATTACAAGAAACAATGTTTCACATGACTCGCAAGTAAACCTGTTTTCTAAGTGAAAGAACAGTCTCACTGCCATACTGATAAGCTAATTATAGTTCAAGTTTGTCTTTCCCTTAAAGTTCATTCTTCAACCCAACACCAGTTGGTTAAGATTAACTGAAGTTCTTCTACGCCCTAGGGAACAATTTCAGGAAAAATAAATAAATAAAATAAACAAAGAAAAGAAATGATTAACCTCTTTACTTCAAATATTTATATTTACTTAATTATTTTGCCATCAGTGCTAATGCTGGTGTTCTGTGCCTACACAACTCCACCATACCTGATGACCATTTTATGTTGAAATGGTGAAGGGTGAGAGATACAGGGAAAGGGAGAGAGGAACAGACAAGAAGAAATGCCTGCAGTGCTGCTCCACTGCTCTTGAAACATCCTCCTCACAGGTGGAGGCTAGGGCCTTGAACTCATTCAGGTTAATGTGCGCAGAACTCTGCTGGCTAAGTCACCACTCAGTCACCTCACTTCAGATATCTTAACTGCAGAAATTTCAGTGGTTCTTCATTCTTTTTGACCTAGTTAATCTTCACTGGTGTGATTTGACAATGTCGGCACTACAGCTGGGGTCTTGGTTCTCCAGTGCCATAATTCTTGCTTCCTGACAGCAACCAAATTACCTGCCCAAACTCAGTGACTTTAAATCACACACATTGAAATAGTCAGTCGGTGGTGGAAATAGGGCTCAGCTGGACTTATTCACATGTGGGGAGAAGAGCTGGCTCTTGGCTGGTCTAGGCTGGCATTGGCTATATTACTTGGTTCTGCTCCACACACCTCTCATGCTCCATCAGGCTGGTCTGGATCTTCTCACGACAACAACAGAGGGATATGAAGGTGCCTTTTCCAAACCTTGGTTGTCCTTACCCACACATATCTCTGCAGACAAAGGCAGTCATGTGACAATGCCACAGAGTGGGCATGTCTCTATCCTGAAGAGAGCACACAGCAGACTAGACTGTGAAAGATGAGACAAAAGGAGAGAGGCCAACAGTGCCATCAACTACTGGAGGTGTGCAGACAGCTAATTAGCTGGCTTAGTGGGCCACTGGACTTCCCCTTAGCCCCCAGGGCTAGGATGGACTGAACTCTCCTCCCTCCTTCCTCAATCCTATTTGGTCATTGATTTCAGAGTCAAGAGGCCACACTCACTGATTCTACATCTGCCATGGATTAAAACTGCCGGGAACATGCTTATTGAGTTTTCAGAGACCATCTCAAAGGAGGACACTCAGCAATCAGGATTGACCTCCCAGGGGCCAAGGAGTCTAATTTCCAACTCAAGCCAGGGCAGCTACTCATGTGTCTGGGTATTCTGTTGGACATAAAATATGGCGGGTTCAATCACTTAAAAACCGAGCATCATTTCTTTCCCGCATTAACTGAGGAAACCTCAAATAGCCTGGAATCTATCAAATATTCCATCTGTCAATACAACACCAAGGAAAGAAACACACACTAAAGTGCAGTTATGAGAACGTGTTCAAGGATGCTTCAAAACTCAAGGTCAGGGGGCTAGGCTGTTCACATGCCTTTTGTGTACCCAGAGCCTATCTAGGGCTGGGGCAGAGTAGGCATGAACTTCAAGTGACAACTGGCCTTGACTTCACCAGCACTGAGCTCACTTGTGAATGTTTGTTGCAGAGAGGAAGGTCAGGGCCCATAACCTGAGAGATTAGGGCGAAACCCTTGAGGGTCTTTGCTCTGAACCTCTCATTAATGATATGGGAGCAAGGGATACAAGTAACTTTTTTTTCTTTCTTTTTTTCTTTTTTAACTCACTGTGGTCTAAAAAGAATTGTGGCTGTATTGTCTCTCAGTGCCCAGATAGAGAAGGCCAGGGAAGAAGCTAGCCTCAAGGATATCTGGAACCACAGACTTGATCTTTGGCATCTGTTTCCTATCCTCCTGTCCCCTGCATCAGATATTTTCTATGAATATTCTAATCTCACCAGCCCTTTTTATTCACAGTGTCCGCAGAGCCTGTGGAGTTATAGGAAATGATCAATGATCAGCTTGGTTTACTTTTTAAATTTAATACAATTTATTTAGTGATTTAATAATGATTTGCAAGACTACACTATTCCTGCTTGGAGCTTACCTGTTTCTGGCAACATTTGGAGAAATGAGTTTATTTTTTCATTTAGTTTAACTTATTATTATTTCTTTACCAGCAGATGATCACTGGGGTTCAGTGATCATCTACAAAATGGTTCTGCCACCCCTGGTGCTCTTTTCCTTTATTCTTTATTGATAGAGATAATGGAAATAGGGAAGGAGAGATAGAAACACCTGCAACAGTGCTCCACCAGTCATGAAGTTTGCCTCTCTGGGTCTGTGTGTGGGGGGGACACCAGGAACTTAAACTTCAGTTCTTGCACACAGTAACATGTGTACTCTACTCAGTGTGCCAGCTTACGTTTGTTTGTTTATTTATTTATTATGAGAGAGGGTGGTGAAAGCAACTACTGCTCACCCCTAGCTCACAGTGGGCTGGTGATAGAACCTGTGACTTCTGAAACCCTAGACATTCAAGTTAGTGCTATACTAGTTTACTCTCTCTCCCTAACCCCATCTAGAATCTTTGTGACTAGAGAAGAAAAGGTTTTCTCTTCTGACTTCATGTTTGACAATCCTAGGGAAGGACTCTGATTGGCTAGGCTCTTGTCAGATGATCAACTCTAGACTAAGGACAGTGACTAGATTTAAGAATGTAGACATGGAGTAGGAATGGTGTACATGGTTAGCAGCCCTCCCTAGAACCATATGGTTCACAGGAACGTTTCCAGAATGTGAAGATACTGCTGTGGGCAAAAGGAGATAGTCATGCCCACTGTGGCAGACATATCTTTTTTAAAAAATGTCTTTATTGGGGCACTAATGGTTTACAGTCAACAGCAAAATACAATAGTCTGTACATGCATAACATTTTCCAGTTTTCCACATAACAATACAACCCTCACTAGGTCCTCCTCTGCCATCATGTTCTAGATCCTGAACCCTCCCTCCTCTACCCCAGAGTCTCTTATTTTGGTGCAATACACCAACTCTGGGCAGGCATATCATTCTAGTGGGAGGGGGAACATTAAAGATGGGGCTTCACATCCATGCCTCCTCTAGTTTATAGGTCATGACAAGAGGTGTGAATTTTAAGCCACTCTTCTGAATAAAGACAAAGTCAATGTTAGTGAAATATGAAGAGAAGAGGAGGTATAGGCAGGGAATATCATTTTCTCTAGTTTCCTAGGTGCCATATAAGGTGCTCAACAAGTATTTTCTCTTTTTGGAGGGAACCTAGCAGGAGTTGGGGATGCAGTGCCCTACAGTGCAGTGAGGTGACACTTTAGAGGTGAGTGAGGTGTGTTGGCACATATTTGGGAGAGATGTGAAATGGTACCCTTTACATGTTCCAAAACAGCTCTCTTGTAAAACAATGGTCCCTAATACAAAAAATAATGAAGACAAGTATTGTCTCTTTTAAATCCTACATTGAGCCCCTGAGGGGGTGTGTTCTGAGCCCCATTTTACAGAGAATGTTGAAGTCCAGAGAGGAAAAATAAGTGATCCTCTATGTTCTCAGGGGCTGAGTGGCCACTTGAAATATATCTATCTGAAACACATCCCATAATTAAAAAAAAAAGTCATACTATGAAATACTCTGGAAGTCTTAGCAATTCTACCCATAACAATCTTCCCTGGAGACATGGAGGCTTATGCCCATCAAACAATAGGTACAGGAAATGTTCTGGGGGGTGGGGGGAGAATACAATAGCTCCCCTAAATAATTCATTTGCTTTGTCATGCATATAACTCCCAGGTTCAATCCCAGCCTCCACTCCACTGGAGGAAGTTTTGGTACTGTGATTCTCATTTCCTCTTTCTCTGTCTCTGTCTTTCTCTTTCTATCTAAACAAGATCCAAGATCAGTAATGCTCTGACAAAACAACTACAAGTTCTCAAAGTTTTTTTTCCCCATAGTTGTTCCAAGTCAGAAACGAATGGATATATTTCAAGAATAAAATAGAGGATGCCAAGTGATGACACACCTAATAGAATGTACATGTTCCCATGCACATTGACTCATAGTTCAAGCCCCTGGTCCCCACCTGTAGGGTGGAAAGCTTCACAAGTGGTGAAATAGCGCTGCATATGTCTCTCTTTCTTCTCTATCTCCCCTGTCCCTCTCAGTTTCTCTCTGCCTCTATTCAATAAATAAATAAATAAATATTATTTTAAAAATCAATAGAAAAAAATGAATGGATAGTTTGTGGACTATTCATACATGAACTACTAAATGACACAGGGAAATGGAATAAATTTTAGTTATGAACAACAATATGGGTAAAGTTTAGATATTTTGTTGAGTGAAAGAAATCAGAGACAAAAAATATTTTATGAAGTAAATCAATTCATTTATGTCCACTTCAGGAGTGGGTGAGGCTAATCTTGGTGACTGGGATCTGAATACTGGTCCTCTTTGGAGAGGGAGGAGCTGGAAGGGACACTAGGAAGCAGCAGGGGAAGCCAGGGCTGAACAGTTCTGTACAGATTAAGTGTAAAACCTATAAATTTTGCTTCTTATGTTGGGGGAAAAGAAAAACCACACCATGCCTTTCTTTCAAGTTTATTTTCTTACTCTTCACACAACATATTTCAGTTTCTGATATTGGTGTGTGTGTGTGTGTATGTGTGTGTGTCTTCTCTACTAAGCAATTCTCTGACATACACACTGGGTGTCCTACTCATTATCTCAGTTCTGACACCCTGTATCCAGAGATTGCATCAGATCTCACAAAAGCTCAGAAGAGCCTCACCCTAAATTCTGATTCCAATCACAAATAGATCCCCAAGTTACCTGTAACTTCTGGCCAACTGTGCTGCAAATCATAGGTTCCAACGACCTCCTCCTTGGGTTTCATTAATGTGCTATAAAAGCTCACAGAATGAAGGCAAACATTCACTCAAGTTAACAGTTTATTAAAGGACATGATAAAGGATACAGATAAACAGTCAGATAACATATAGAGTGAGGAGTGGGGAAGGGCAGGGAGCTTCTGTGCTCACTCTAGGCACAACCATTTCACCTATTTCCATCTGTTCAGCAACTGGGGAACTTTCTTCACCCCATACCTGGGGGAATGTTATGTAGGCTTCATCACATAAGCACTATAACCATAATTCTATTTTCAGTCCTTCTCCCTTCTCAAAACAATGGGAGGTGATGTTAAAAACTCTGCTGGTGGGGGGTTCCCGGAAGATGGCGGACTGAGAAGCTGCTAGTAGCTTGAGCTCTGACCAGATCTCCTGGAAACGGTAGGATTTTCTGCCTTTTGTAGGCCAGTCAATAAGGGGTCCTAGCGGTGAAACCATGTAGGTGACTATAACTTAATTTGGGTTAAGAATTAGAGTAGGAAAAAAGGGGAAAAAATTTTTTTTCCTTTTAATTTTTAAGCATACCTCCTCTCCCTCCCACCCCCCATAACCAGTCCCTGGGGACCAGCTCCTAGCAGATTCCCCTGCTAGGAGCTTCTTTCTTTACCAAATTCCTGACCCACCAGGGAGTATCATTCATTCTAAGTCTATACCCTTCTGTAACCTCTGGCCTTTTTTCTTTCTAAGTAGCCAACCCCCCCCCACCTCACCCCACATAGCTAATTAAATAATTAAAAATAAATAAATTTTAAAAAAAACCTTTCCTTTCACTGCTCTTTTATGACTGTTCATTTTTCTTTCTTTTTTTTTCTTTTCTTTTTCTCATTCTTGTCATCCTTTCTTCCTTAATCCTACAGTTTCCAAAGCCATATCCCCCAGCCCCACACCACCAAACAGTGTGCTTTTTTGAATTCACTGATACACATTTGGGAATTATTTTGGGGAAGAATTCTGACTCAGTGTGGACTCTCACTGCAAGTGTCTCTGCTCAACTTCCATTCCTCCTTTAGCCACCCCTAGAATATACAGTGGATAGTAGATTTGCCTAACTGTCTATTTCAGCTATCCTTGTCTAGTCCTGAAGTTTTTTTTTTTCTTTCTCATTCTTAACAATCAGCTGCCTCTGATCACAAGGTTTGAGGTAATCTGGGACAGGGTTTTTATTTTATTTTTTTTACCCTGCTCTATTTTACTACTAATATTATATAAAGGCATATATCTTCCCCTCCCTTTAGGTCGATCAAAATTAACTCTTAGCATATATTTCAGTGCTAGGGTAGTGGGCATCTTATCTACTGTGGGAGGAACTTGTCTCCTTAATCCTACCTCCTCTACAGACTCAATAGCAATACAATAATAGTGGGAGACTTCAATACCCCACTCTCACACTTAGACAGATCAACAAAGCAGAGAACCAATAAAGATACAAGAGAATTGAATGAAGAGATTGACAGACTAGACTTCTTGGACATTTTCAGAGTCCTTCACCCGCCAAAACTGGAATACACCTTCTTTTCAAATCCACATAACACATACTCAAGGATAGACCACATGTTAGGCCACAAAGACAGCATCAATAAATTCAAGAGCATTGAAATCATCCCAAGTATCTTCTCAGACCACAGTGGAGTAAAACTAACATTTAACAACAAATGGAAAATTATTAAAAGACACAGAATTTGGAAACTAAACAACATGCTCCTTAAGAACCACTGGGTCAGAGACTCACTCAAGCAGGAAATTCAAATGTTCCTGGAAACTAATGAAAATGAAAATACAACCTATCAAAATATTTGGGACAAAGCTAAAGCAGTACTGAGAGGGAAACTTATAGCCATACAATCACATATTAAACACCAAGAAGAAGCTCAAATGAACGACCTTACTGCACACCTCAAGGACTTAGAGGAAGAGGAACAAAGGAACCCTAAAGCAACCAGAAGGACAGAAATCACTAAAGTTAGAGCAGAAATAAACAACATCGAAAATAAAAGAACCATACAAAAGATCAATGAAGCCAAATGTTGGTTCTTTGAAAGATTAAACAAAATTGAAAAACCCCTAGCCGGACTCACCAAACAAAAAAGAGAGAAGACTCAAATTTATAGAATTGTAAACGATGGAGGAGCTATCACAACTGACACCACAGAAATCCAGAGAATCCTGTGAAACTTCTATAAAGAACTATACGCCACCAAGCTAGAGAATATGGAAGAAATGGAAAAATTCCTAGAAGCATATGCCCTTCCAAAACTAAACCAAGAAGAACTACAAAATCTAAATGCACCAATAACAAAGAAATTGAAACCGTTATTAAGAATCTCCCCAACAACAAAAGTCCTGGACCAGATGACTTCACAAACGAATTCTACAAAACTTTCAGGAAACAGTTAGTACCCATACTTCTTAAGCTTTTCCATAAGATTGAAGAAACAGGAATACTCCCTTCTACCTTCTATGAAGCCAACATCACCCTGATACCAAAAGCTGATAGGGACAGAACAAAAAAGAAAAACACAGACCAATATCGCTGATGAACATGGATGCCAAAATATTAAACAAGATCTTGGCCAACCAGATACAGCAACATATCAAAAAGATTTTTCATCATGACCAAGTGGGATTCATCCCAGGAATGCAAGGCTGGTTCAACATACATAAGTCAATCAATGTCATTCACCACATCAATAAAAGCAAAGCCAAAAACCACATGATTATCTCAGTAGATGCAGAGAAAGCCTTTGACAAAATCCAACACCCATTCATGCTCAAAACTCTACAAAAAATGGGAATAGATGGGAAATTCCTCAAGATAGTGGAGTCTATATATAGCCAACCTACAGCCAACATCATACTCAATGGACAGAAGCTGAATGCATTCCCCCTCAGATCGGGGACTAGACAGGGCTGTCCACTGCCACCGTTACTCTTCAACATAGTATTGGAAGTTCTTGCCATAGCAATCAGGCAAGAGAAAGAAATCAAAGGAATACAGATTGGAAGGGAAGAAGTCAAGCTCTCACTATTTGCAGATGATATGATAGTATACATAGAAAGACCTAATGAATCCAGCAGAAAATTACTGGAAGTTATTAGGCAATATAGCAAGGTATCAGGCTACAAAATAAATGTACAAAAATCAGTGGCATTTCTTTATGCAAACACTAAATCTGAAGAAGACATCCAGAAATCACTCCCATTTACTGTTTCAGCAAAATCAATCAAATACCTAGGAATAAAGTTGAACAAAGAAGTGAAAGACTTTTATGCTGAAAACTATGAGTCGCTAACTCAAGGAAATAGAAACTTATATCAAGAAATGGAAAGATATCCTATGCTCATGGATTGCAAGAATAAATATCTTCAAAATGAATATTCTCCCCAGGGCCATATACAAATTTAATGCAATACCCATCAAAGTTCCACCAAGCTTCTTTAAGAGAATAGAACAAACACTACAATCATTTATCTGGAACCTGAAAACACCTAGAATTGCCAAAACCATCTTGAGGAAAAGAAACAGAAATGGAGGCATCACACTCCCAGACCTTAAACTATATTATAAAGCCATCATCATCATCAAAACAGCATGGTACTGGAACAAAAATAGGCACACAGACCAGTGGAACAGAATTGATAGCCCAGAAATAAATCCCCACACCTATGGACAACTAATCTTTGATAAGGGGGCCCAAAGGATTAAATGGAATAAGGAGGCTCTCTTCAATAAATAAGGCTGGGAAAACTGGGTTGTAACGTGCAGAAGAATGAAATTGAACCACTTTATCTCACCAGAAACAAAAATCAACTCAAAATGCATCAAAGACCTAGATGTCAGACCAGAAACAATCAAATACTTAGAGGAAAACATTGGTAAGAAAACATTGGTAAAACACTTTCCCACCTACACCTCCAGGACATCTTTGATGAATCAAACCCAATTGCAAGGAAGACTAAAGCAGAAACAAACCAATGGGACTACATCAAATTGAAAAACTTCTGCACATCCAAAGAAACTATTAAACAAACAAAGAGACCCCTCACAGAATGGGAGAAGATCTTCACATTCCATACATCAGACAAGAAACTAGTCACCAAAATATATAAAGAGCTCAGCAAACTTAGCACCAAAAAAGCAAATGACCCAATCCAAAAATGGGCTGAGGATATGAACAAAACATTCACCTCAGAAGAGATCCAAAAGGCTAACAAACATATGAAAAACTGTTCTAGGTTACTGATTGTCAGAGAAATGCAAATTAAGACAACACTAAGATACTACCTCACTCCTGTAAGAATGGCATACTTCAAAAAGGACAGCAGCAAATGCTGGAGAGGTTGTGGGGACAGAGGAACCCTTTTACATTGCTGGTGGGAATGTAAATTGGTCCAGCCTCTGTGGAGAGCAGTCTGGAAAACTCTCAGAAGGCTAGACATGGACCTTCCATATGATCCAGTAATTCCTCTCCTGGGGTTATACCCCAAGGACTCCATGACACCCAACCAAAATGAGGTGTGTACTCCTATGTTCATAGCAGCACAATTCATAATAGCTAAAACCTGGAAGCAACCTAGGTGCCCAACAACAGATGAGTGGCTGAGAGAGCTGTGGTATATATACACAATGGAATACTATGCAGCTATCAAGAACAATGAACCCACCTTCTCTGACCCATCTTGGACAGAGCTAGAAGGAATTATGTTAAGTGAGCTAAGTCAGAAAGATAAAGATGAGTATGGGATGATCCCACTCATCAACAGAAGTTGAGAAAGAAGATCTGAAAGGGAAACTAAAAGTAGGACCTGACCAAATTGTAAGTAGGGCACCAAAGTAAAAACCCTGTGGTGAGGGGTAGACATGCAGCTTCCTCGGACAGTGGGGGGTGGGAGTGGGTGGGAGGGATGGGTCGCAGTCTTTTGGTGGTGGGAATGGTGTTTATGTACACTCCTAGCAAAATGTAGACATATAATTCACTAGTTAATTAATATGAGAGGGGGGAAATCAATTGTATGTCTCAAAGTTTTTTAAAACACAAACTGAATCTTTATAATATATAGGCTGTGTATTTGATATGCGGACTCTCTCAAAAGCCTAGACCAAGTAGATCAGAAGCATCCAATAGCACAGCTATATACAAGATACTGGGTACTGTACAGCAAACCATAACAAAAGGACTTTCCAAAGTTAACCCAATTACCAAATAATGTGATGATAACATTAACTATCAATTGTCTTTTTGAACCCTAAGGCAGCAGGAACCTCACATCTCCACTATAGAGCCTCTACTTCCCCCAGTCCTGGAACCCTTGGATAGGGCCCACTTCCCCGTATGCCTCTCCCAATCCATATCAAATAATATTGCATCCGCCGATCACAACCTAACCAACGCAATGATTGCCACCTCAACATGCTTCACTTCAGACTGTGTCCAGAGACTCCATATGTGGAATGACAAGCCTTCAGCTTCATTACTCGGGTGAGACCTTTCCTTTCATAGTATACTCTAATTTCATCTCAGGTCGTTCACTTTCTAATGAAGTCCCAAAACCTAGATATACACCGGTTTCTGTGAGAGAGAGCATATGTTCACACGTATCCATAAACTACTGCAAATATATACCTGAAAGCAGAAGTACACTAGAGTTTGCAGTGAGTACCTCCCTAACACTTCCTCTCCACTATTCCAAGCTTTGGGTCCATGAGTTCTCAACAATTTGTTTGGCTTTGTATGTTAACTCTCTTTTCAGTCACCAGGTTCCAGATGTCATCAGGATGCTGGCCAGGCTTCCCTGGATTGAAGACACCACCAATGTGTCCTGGAGCTCAGCTTCCCCAGAGACACACCTTACTAGGGAAAGAGAGAGGCAGACTGGGAGTATGGACCGACCAGTCAACGCCCATGTTCAGCGGGGAAGCAATTACAGAAGCCAGACCTTCTACCTTCTGCAACCCACAATGACCCTGGGTCCATGCTCCCAGAGGGATAGAGAATGGGAAAGCTATCAGAGGAGGGGGTGGGATATGGATATTGGGTGGTGGGAATTGTGTGGAGTTGTACCCCTCCTACCCTATGCTTTTGTTAATTAATCATTTCTTAAATAAAAAAAAAAGTCTGCTGGTGGATTCTCACTTCGGCATTCCAGTATGACCAGTGGTGGACTCTGATTGTAGCCGACCTGTCCTCACCTTAATTGTCAGCACCTTGATGGATTCTGTTTATAACCAATCAGCTTGTGCTGAGCCCAACTTGAAAACAAATAAAGACTGAATGCTGAGGTACAAGGTTGTTCAGGTCTGGTAGGAATTGATCCATAAACCCGTCAATGTGAAATAACGTAACTCCCTGCCCTAAAAAAATAAACAAAAATTAAAAACAAAATTAAAAAAGAAAAAAGCTAAGCTTCTAGTCATTTCTTAGCCTTTCTAGTGAATAGCAGCTTCCTTCCCATTCAGGAGTCATCTAGGAGCCCACCCAGAGTCCCTCATCAGAACAAAAGAAACCACTATCAACTCAAAAATTACTAGGGTTAAGGAGTGCTATGAGTTAGGAATGCTCTCACCAGAGTAATGAAGTTGAAGAGCTGAGATTCCACACCTAACATCTTAGAGCCCCACCTCCCCAGAGCCCCGCCCCACAAGAGAAAGAGAGAGACAGGCTGGAAGTATGAATTGACCTGTCAATGCCCATGTTCAGTGGGGAAACAATTACAGAAGCCAGACCTTCCACCTTCTGCACTCCACAATGATCCTGGGTCCATAGTCCCAGAGGGATAAAGAATAAGGAAGCTTTCAAGAGAGGGGATTGGATATGGAGTTCTGGGACATTGTGTGGAATTGTACCCCTCTTATCATATGGTCTTGTCAATGTTTCCATTTTATAAATAAAAAAATAATAACAAAAATTACTAGGGTTTCAGGAGCTCTGTGCTAGGAACTGGGGTTTAATGTCAAGTACTAAAAAAGAAAATGAGGCCAGAGATTCAGCTAAGTTGGTGTGGGCGCAAAATTTGCACATCTGAACCCAAGGTGTCAGGGTTAATCCTTGGCTCCACCTTATGTCAGAACTGAACAGTGTTCTGGTCTCTCTCTCTCTCTCTCTTCCTCTCTCTCTCTCTGACAATATATAAATAAATTCTTTAAAATAAAATTAAATAAAAGATGCTTCTAGTGTTCTTGAGGAATTACAAGAGATTTAGGAATCCTGTGTCAGAAACCAGCCATTGTGACATATACATACATACAACAGTGTCAGTGTAGTGATTACAGAGGGGCATTCACCTGAGGCTTATCTTCAATAGGTTGTACACTTAAGACTTGTGTGTTCTTTGTTTATCAAACCTTAATTAACAAGAAAAGAAGCAAGAACCATCCATTCATTGATTTGATTGACAATAATTCAAACTCTTCAAATATAAATTAATTTTTACTTTATTGATTTTTTTCAAAAGAACCTGTGATGTTCATTTTTTTCTGGCAATTCCCCCTCTAGGTGTGAATTGAATGCTTCCCATTTTTTAAATTAAAATTTTAAATATTTTTAATTTAATATTTAATTTAACATTTTTAATATTATCTTTATTTATTGAATAGAGACAGCTAGATATCAAGAAGGGAAGGGGTGATAGGGAAAGAAACAGAGAGACACCTACAACACTGCTTCACCATTTAAAAGTGCACCACACCCAGTCCCCTTGAATGCCCCTTTTTATTTCCTAGCATCTCTTCTTGCAAGTGTTCTAGTGATTCTTCATTTGAGAGAACACTCCCCAATCACCTACCAGCTCCCAAATTCCAACAAAACAACCATCTGAGTCCAAACATAAGGCTGAAGTGATTTTTGGAGTGCCAGCTGTTGACATGTCATCTTCCTGAGTCAGGTAGCTGTTTGTAGTCAGGAGGAACTGGAACTTTCAGAAAGAACTAAGGAGAGGGTACTTGGAGAGGCAGAGCATGGGACAGTCATTATCTCCACAGCTCCACCTGAAGGACCATCAGCAGAAACATCTTCATAGTAGGTGGTAGGATCAGACACAGGACCACATCAGTAGTGTTCAGACTTCCAGGACAACGGCTCTGCTGTGGGATTGCATGGTAGGCTGACTAACGACTCATTGACCCACAGTGATTTTTTATTCTCCCTATTTCTACTCTCTATGACCTATTCATTGGATTATCTCAAGTTGTACATAAGACCAAGAACTTTCAAAAGTTTAATTTAGTTTACACAGCACCTTTTCTGTGGATAAAAAAAAAAAAGAAAGAAAGGAAGAAAGAAAGAAAGAAAGAAAGAGAGGAAGAAAGAAAGAAAGAAAGAAAGAAAGAAAGAAAGGAAGGAAGGAAGGAAGAAAAAGGAACCTTTCCTCAAAACATTTTGCTGCTACCCTTTGGGAATGTATAATATGTTCATTTTCTCATAAAAAGATTTATCTGCTGAATATGGGCCCCAGAAAAAGACGTATCATAACATCTGTCATATACTGATTGTGCTTTCAGATCTGCAAGTTCTCTAACATGATTGGTAACCACTAGGGTCATGCAGTAGACAACCTTAGCAACTCTCTATGCTTTTATATCTGTTTCCATATTTGTCTGTATATCAACCTCTCTATCATTTGCAAAAAGTGACATACCATGAAATACAGGAAGTTTGCCTTATCTTTCTATACAGAACCTTAACTTAGCTCCTTAATTCTTTTGAGATATTACTTTTAATGTGAACTAAAATGTTTCCCTCCAAACTTCGTATTTGAATGTGGAGAATGATACATCATTTGAATGTAGAGCCTCATCATGGTAGTAACACCCTCAGAATAAGAAGAGGCTAGTGTTCTTTCTCTGTTCTATGAGGACAAATGAAGAAGAGAAGGAAAAAAAAAAAGCTATTTTCAAACTTGTTGAGGGCTCTTACCAAGAGTCAAACATGCTGGCACTCTGACCTTGGAGATTCAATCTTATTAAGAAGTCTGCTATTCAAACCAACCCATCTATGGTATTTTGTTATAGCAGCCCAAACTTTAGTACTCCAAATTTAGTACCCAGAGTTTTGCCACAACCTGTTCCCTAGAACCACTATCATGATTTCAGAAGAGCAGACTCCTGACAGAAGCCTGAGAATAGGACTGCCTTGAAGACCACAAAGACAAGACCATGGCCTCAGAGCATCTAGAAGGCATAACATAGAACCAAAGAGGATAAAGCTTAAATTTAAGATGCTGAATTTCTCCCCAGTGTTACCAGTCACTCTATCAGGAACAACACAATAGACCCCTTTGTGGGCCCCCATAGGATCTTGCCCTCAACTTGGATCAACAATGGAAGAGAATGTTCCATCCTCTGAAGGGAGTATGGACAACATACTCTATGCTCCACTTGAGGAAGATGGGTCCTGAAATTGGAGCAGCTTGAAACTTTCCTACTCATGATCACAGAATGTGAGCTCAGATCTACAGGGATGCAGAGGTCACATATGTTTCTAAGATGAATATGAGCCCCAGATCAGATCAAATTGATGGGGTTTACAGTCAACAATATTTATACACCTTTCCCATGTTTGGGAGCTACTCTCTTCCCTGATTCAGCTTTCCGGTCCTTTTTTCAGCCATGACATCATCTCCCCAGATAATAATTTGGATCCACCTACATAACAGGTTTCAGGCTCAGGGGAAAAAAAAAACTAGTATAGTCATGGGCCCTTTGGAATATAACTAAAATAGGCCTACTAGCTATCTACAAAACAGAGATCCCCCCCAACTCTTCATCTGCACTATTCCAGCCTTTAGGTTCATGATTAGTCAACAATTTGTTTCACTGTATATGTTAACTCTCTTTTCAGCCACCAGGTTCCAAATGCTACTAAGATGCCAACCAGACTTCCCTGGACAGACAATCCCACCAATATGTCCTGGAGCCCCGATTCCCCAGAGCCCCACCCCACTAGGGAAAGAGACAGTCTGGGAGTATTGATTGACCTGTCAACACCTATGTTCAGCGGGGAAGCAGTTACAGAAGTATGACCTTGGGTCCATACTCTTAGAGGGATAAAGAATAGGGAAACTATCAGGGAAGGGATACAGAGTTTTGTCAGTGTTTCCTTTTTATAAATAAAAAATAGATGTTAATTTAATAATCACACACAAAAAAGATGCTGAGTTTATCTTGCTAACTTTTGGAATTGCTTGTGATTCATAACCACTTCCTTCTTTCCTGTTTCTCCATTTTATAGTGGAAATGCCAATCTCATGCCTGGAAGCATATAACTTGTCTAAACTCAGAGGTTCACAGCTGAAGAGGATGTTTCCTCATGCCTTGAGACTCATGTGTCTCTGATTTAGATATAGTAAGTCCTTACTTAGTGTTACCTAAGATTCTCAGAAGCTATGACTTCAAGCCAAATAGCATACAAACAAATTTTCATTATAGGTGAGTTTCTATCAACAAGAACAAAGTTCCTAAAGCATATTTCTGGTTACAAAAGCATCACTAAATTTCTAAACAAAATCTTCAAAGGCTTCTAACACTAAAACATCAGTTTGTATTCATTCATTCATTCATTCATTCATTCATTCATTTTCCAACCCATTTATTCCAGTTCAAGGTCTCAGGCTCAAGAGTCTCTCCCAGCAGGTACAAAACTGGAACTGACTATGGGTAGGACAGTCTTCTATCACAGAGTGCAATGCACCATACATGTTCAAACTCATTAATACTAGGAAAATGGAGACTTACCAATCAATGTACCATTCAGATCTTCAGGAAGTGGGAGGAAAACAGACAAAACCCACACAGAAATAAGAGAATACCTATAATCACTGGCCACTCCCCCCACATAATATCAATTTCTCTCTCATTTTTTTTAGATAGAGACAGAGTGAGAGGGAGAGAGAGAGAAGGAGAAGAAGGATAAGAAGGAGAAGGAGGAGAAGGAGGAGAAGGAAAAGGAGAAGAAGAAGGAGAAGGAGGAGAAGGAAAAGGAGTGCCGAGTTGAGCTTCACGGGTGGGAGACAGAGATGACCAGGGACTCATGGCTGAGTGGTACGCAGTTCAGTCTTTATTCATGTGGAATGCAGCGCAATCTAAGCTATCTCTAATCACAGTCTTGTCCTTCTCTATCCTGAGGTGGAAGAGTCAGGTCCAAAGAGGATGTTTGTAGGATAGGGGGTGGGGAGAAGGAAAAAGCGCGAACCAGTGAGGATTAAACCAATGTCCCGGAGGCAGGGGGGTGCTTAGTTAACAGTGGTTATGTAAATAGAATACAGTGCCAAGCAGGGGGGACCAAACCAATGAAACAGAAGGGGTCCCAGAAGCAGAACTTAGAAGCATATCAACAAAGAAGAAAAAGGAGAAGGAGGAGAAGGAAGGAGCAAAAGAGGAAGACACCACATGCCAGAGATCCCTCTCCTTCTGCCTTGTGAGGACCCAGTGAGGCAGTTATATCATCATCATCATCATCATCATCATCATCATCATCATTATCATCATCATCATTATATTAACCAGAACACTGCTCAGCTCTGGCTTATGGTACTGTGGTACTGCTGGGCATTGAACCTGGGATCTCAGAGCCTGATGCATGAATGTCTTTTTGCATAACCCCTATGCTATGTCCCCTGCCCTAAGGCAGCAGTTGGTTATTTAAAAGTCAAGAAGAGAGCCCTCAGTAGAGCCTGGCCAAGCTGGCACCCTAATCTTGGTCTTCCAGAACTGTAACTAATAAATTTCTGTTGGTCAAAGAATTAACTGATAATAGCTTCAGTTATAACCCTAGGTCTCAGACACATTTGAATTCTGGTATCTACACCCAAGTCCTCCAAGGAGTTTTGAGCTGCAAGATTGGATGTCAGTGAACAAAGGTACATTTGAAGAAAATAGGGTTTGCTGTAGTGGCCTTAAACAGCCCCCCTCTTTCATTCCAAGTAGGGAGCACTTCTGTCCCCACCTGAAGCTGGTCTGAGCTCTGCCTTCTGTGATCCTGTTCTCTGGGAAAGAGCTTCATCATATAAGATGCAAGGGTATCAAATTATCTGCAGCAGGAGTTTTCCATCCTTGTAGCCTCCCCCTGGCTATAAAATTAGACCTGCCTATTTAAAAGAAGAAGCCATCTGGTGGTGGGAGGAGGAAAGAATGGGCCCTGACCCCTCTGAGGACTCTTGGCTTAGAGACAATAAGGGAAATCATCTAATGGGTTCCCATGCATTTCTTTACCCCAAACTTTCTGCTTTAGCAGTTTTGAAGGGGAAAAAAATTCCCAATGATGAAAGTGGCCCCTACTAGGAGGAAAACAGGGTTGTTATTGTAGGGCCTGGATCCCAGGGGAATCTCTGGTTTCCTGAGGTCCAAGGCATTTCCTAGCCATGACCCAGGTTAAACTACTTCAGTCTCTTGTTTATGCCGTGTCTTTTATGTGTCCCTCTAGTACATGGGCTGTGTGGGGAACAAAGATGTACAAGAAAGCACCCCTAGGGGTCAGCAGTAACATCTTACACATGTTACCTTGTGCAAGGAGCCAAATTCAAGTCCTCAATCCCCATCTTCAGCAGGAAGTTTCATGAAATGTGAATTTCTCTCTATCAAAAGAAAGGAAGGAAGGAAAGAAGGAAGGGAGGGAGGGAGGAAGGAAGGGAGGGAGGGAGGAAGGAAGGGAGGAAAATATATGACTTCCAAGAGTGGTGAATTCATTGTGTTGCCACTGAGCCTCAGTGATAAGCCTGGTGGCAATAAGAAAGAAGGAAAGAAAGGGGGAAAGAAAGAAAGAAAGAAAGAAAGAAAGAAAGAAAGAAAGAAAGAAAGAAAGAAAGGAAGGAAGAAAGGAAGGAAGAAAGAAAGAAATTGATTTTATGCTTCCTGTATCAGAAAATAAACCCTATATTGGTACCAGTTGTGACGACATGGGGTTTTTGTTAGGAGGGGATATGATCTTCCCTAAAGACAGCATCTTATATTCCTTCTCAATTAGCACTAGAAGAGGCTCAGAACTCTGAAGGTAGTTCCTAGGCAGTGAGTAGGTACATAATTCTACTCTCTGAGCTTCATTCTCCAGCACCTTTAGCATGGGAAGGGGATGCATTGGATCGACCTTCCCGTGGTGCATCCCGTGAGTACCCATTCATTGGGGAAACTGATGATCCTTCCTAGCCGACTGAATCCACATGGATCCCAGTCACTTTCAAAGCCAGCAACAAGCAGCTCCTGACAGCTTTCAACCTGACGCTGTTGACTGGCTACGGAAGAAGGACAAACGCTAGAAGAAGAAGAGGCATGGGAAGGAGGAAAAAAGGGAGGGGAAGAGCTATTGTCCAGGCAACAGGAAGCAATATGGCACCCTGCATAAGGATTCTGTTTGGAAGTGGGGAGGGAAAGAGGTCAAGCCACTACCAAGGGGCACCTGTGAGTCAGATGAGTCAACTACATGTGATACTCCATATTGTTCTTGTTAATATTGTTATTGATATTAATATCATAGGTATATAATGTTTGTATTTCCAGTAAAATGTTTGTTTAAATTTCCCAGGCTAGACAGGAGTGAAGATAAATGAGGTCTGATTGGAAAACAACCGTGAAGGAGTCATACTACTCTGGAGACCAATCAAGTGGGAGCCATGATCATTATGGGGAGAATTAGAGGTGGGGGAATAGGGGAAATCTTCTAGTTTTACTACCCTTCCTTTCTTCCCCTGGTAATTCAACTTTTTCCAGATGAGTTCCCTTGGAAGACCCAAGTTGGTTTTATGGCACATGATGGATCTTTTGTGAGGAGATAAGAATAGGTGAATCTTCAAAGAGAAAGCCAAAGCCTTCATGAAAACTGTGGTGCTTATTGTTGAGAGGGGTGGGAAACACATAACCAGTTGTGGGTCTGGTATGGAGCTATATTCCTATATTCTTATAATGTCATAAACCGCCATAAAATCACTAACAAAAATCTTTTTGTTTTTCCACCCAGGATTACTGCTGGGGTTCAGTGCTGTACTGCTCCTGGTGACCATTTTTTCCCATTTACTGACTAGGACAGAGAGAAATTGAGAGGGAAGGGGAGACAGGGAAAGAGAAAGATAAGACACCTGCAGACCTGTTTCACTACTTGTGAAGTGACACCCCCTGCAGGTGAGGACCCGAGGCTCAAACCTGGATCTTTGAGCGGGACCTTTCAGTTACTACTATGTGCACTTAATCGGGTGCACCACCACCTGGCCTCTTGCAAAATATTTAAATAAATAAAATTTAAATTAAAAAAACATAAGAACATTAGCTCACACTGAGAAAGTAGCCCCCACACTTAGCCCCAATTGACCAGGCTAAAGGTTGAGTCCAGAACTGGGACCTGGGTGGGGCAGAAGTGGAAAGCAAGAGTCCAAAGGGACCTGTCATGGATGTGCCAGGTCAAGGCCGCAGACTCTGACACAAGGCATGCACATCCCTCTCTCTTTCCTAAAAGCATCTGAGTTACATCACACACACACACACACACACACACACACACACACACAGAGGAACTCTGGCATACATGATGGTGTGATGCAACACACACTCTCCAGCAAGGGGACATTTTGCCACATGTCCAACTGAGACTCCTGAAGGGATGATTCTAACTTCCCGATCATCTTGCAAACAAATGAGCTTGACTTTAACTCCATTACCAGGGCTAATCTGTCCTGACTCCCACCTGATTTGCACAGGAAAGGGGCTCATTCATTATGGATGGTATGTGCACTTTGCTGAGTCCTCCAGAAGAATCTGTTAAGTGGAATGCAGGGACACTTTCCTTAAGCAAAGGGGAGGGGTTTCTACATGTCTCCTAGGAAAAAAGGTCAGCCCCACAAGAAAAAGAACCAGCATAATGATTCCTCCCCACCACCCACCCCCTCCTCCACTCCATGTTCTGTTAGAGGCAGCTCTGTGCCTCTCATGCCTCCATGCTCTGACCTGGAATAAGCTCAGTCTGCTGCGGTAGTAACTCCTTGGATGCCTGGCCCTCACTTCATCTAACTCCTCAGGGTTCTCCTATTCAGGAGAACAGGACGTCTCAGGGACATACTTTAGATTCAGTTTTCTTTTCTTTTATTTCCTTTTCTTTTCTTTCCTTTCCTTTCCTTTCCTTTCCTTTCCTTTCCTTTTCTTTTCTTTTCTTTCTTTTTCTTCCTTCTTTCCTTTCTTTTTTCTTCTTTCTTTCTTTCTTTCTTTCTTTCTTTTTTGCCTCCAGGGTTATTGGCTGGGGCTTGGTGCCTGAATCCACTGCTCCTGAAGTGACTTTTTTTTTTAATAACATATAGAGAAATTGAGAGGGGAGGAGAAGATAGAGAGGGAGAGAGAAAGATAGACACCTAAAGACTTGCTTCACTGCTTGTGAAGCAACCCCCCCCCCCCCCCCGCGCGCGCTTGCAGGTGGGGAGATGGGGGCTTGAACTGGGATCTTTGCGTGGGTCCTTGTGCTTCATACTATGTGTACTTAACCTAGTGCACCACCACCCAGCCTCCTAGATTAAGTTTTCTAGGATGGTGATTCACAACCATCAGGAAACATTAGACCCCCTGGGTTGCTTAGTAAAGCTCAGACAGCTGGGCTCTACCTCTGGAGCTTCTGGTCCACAGGTCTTCGTGGGTCTGAGCCAGAGTTCTAACAAACATTCACGTGACCATCGTGCTGATGCTGAGGGCTGAGGGTCTGCTGGTCTCACCTCTTTACCTGGCATTAGAGCCACAGAGGAGCCTTCCTTGCAGGCAATCTCAAATTCTATGCGTAATCTTATTCCTTAGCTACCTTCTTGCCTTTGCCACTCATTTGGTTTTGTTTACTTCTCTGTCTGCCCTCTCAAAGTGTCAGTTTCAAAGATTAAAGTGTTCTTAGTTACCTACACATTCCCTGAAAATGACTAAGCAAGACTCAAACCTCTTCAGAAAGAGTGATTATCTCTCTGAGAAGATATGGGGTTGGGTAAGGTGGTTCCTGAAGAGGGACTATTGCTTCTGAATTTCATATTCTTCTATGTTGTTTAGATTTTTAAAAGGAAGTGGTGCTTGTGTTATTGTGTATTTTAAAAAGTATGTCAGGAGAAGGAGAAGATAAGACACATCTAATAAAGGACTGCTAGCTAGAATATGCAAAGACTTCTTTAAACTCAGCAATAAGAACAAAGACATAAGTCAAATATGAGTCAAAAGTCTTAACAGACTCTTCACTATAGAAGTCATATAGGTGGCAAATAAGCACTTGAAAAGATGTTTCACAGACTGTATCAGGGAAATGCGAATTAAAACAACACTGAGCTACCACCAAACACCTATTATTAGAATGACCAAAATCCAGCATACTGAAAATACCAAATGTCAGTGAAGACATGGAGCAATGCAAACATTCATTTATTACTGGAAGGAATGTCAAAAGATACAACCACTTTGGAAGAGAGTTGGATAGTTTCTTACAAGACTGAACATACTTTTACCACCCAATTTAGTAAATGTGCTCCTTGATATTTATCTAAGGAGAATGACAGCTTAGGTATACATACATACATACACACACACACACACACACACACACACACACACACACACACACACGGTTATAGAAACTTTGCTCACAACTGGCAAAACTCAGAAGCAACCAAAATATCCTTCAGTAGGTAAGTGGTTAAAGAAACTGTGATACTCCCAGACAATGAGGATGTTATTCAGCATTAATGAGAAATGAGCTCTGTCACCATAAAAAGGTAAGGAGGGAACTTAAATGCTTATTAATTACTAAGTAAGTGAAGTCAATGCAAAAAGGCAGCATGATGTATGATTCCAGTTCCATGACATTCCAGAAAAGGCCAAACCATGAGACAGTGAACAGATCAGTAGTTGTCAGGTATTGGGGGCTAAAAGAAGGGGTGAATAGACCGAGAAGGGAGTTTTCTAGAGAAGTGAAAACTACCATGAACAATACTTTAATGATGACTATATATTATACATTTGTCCAGACCCAATAGAAAGTACAACACCAAGAGTCAACCACAGTGCAGACTATGGACTCCAGGTGATGGCATGTCAGTGCTGGCTCACCAGTTTGGGGTGGGATCTTACCAGGAAGCCTGTGCTTGTGTGGGAACAGGAGGTAGAGTGAAAAATCTCTGTACCTTCCCTCTTGAATTTTGCTGTCAACCTAAAACTACTCTACAGCAAGCAAACAGAAAAGTCTTTTCAGAAGAACTAGTGGAAAGGGCCTATTCCTTCGACAGAAACATCCTCTTTAAAGATGCTCACTCTAATATCCTACACCCCCACTGAGTCCTCAAATGTGTTTAGCTAAAAGCATTACTAAGTGCCAGGTGCTGCTGAAAAAGCCTTATATACACAGGCTTATTTAGTCTTTAGAGCAACCGCATGAAGCTGGTGCTATTTATTATTCTTGCTCCCCATGTGGAGAAACTAAGGCACCGAGAAGTTAACTACCCAGCTCAAGGCCACATGCCCAGACAATAGTAGGGCTGACATTCATCTTTGCCATATTAGCTCCAGGATTTGTGGTTTTGACCTAGGGGTTTGGGGCTGGGGGCTGTGCTAATCAAACTATTGGCACCTGGAAGACTCAAAATTCAGTCTTATATATGTACACTAACCCACTTGATTCTAAAGAAGATTTGAAGAAACTGCTACCTGATTGTGTTGTCTGGAGCTTAAATTGCCTAGAATTGTTACCTTTAATTAATTTTGGGCTGGAGACACAATACTGAAAATATGGGCTTACTACAGGGAGAAAAAAATAAAAAAGGTAGGCGTGATAGATGGCTTCTGGGATTTTCTGTTCATATTGGTTTTTTACTGATTACTGGCAGGCAGGCAGGCAACAGCAGGCACCAAAAGAGAGGAAAAATTTATGGGGGTGAGAGAACTTTAAATACAGAGTCTTGTATTCATTAGCTCAATCCCTTCTGTATATGCAAAACAAGATGGAGGGCTGGATTTTGGTGAAGGAACCACTTGGCCCATCCCAGGACCCCTGTATTCCTTAGACATGAAGTTTGGTGATTCTATACTGCAGTCTTCTGTGGACCTCAGCTGTGTCCCTTCAGAAATGAGTATCCTCTGGCACTAGAGAGAAGAGAGACCTGGCCTTTCCAGTTATTTATTTATTTATTTATTTATTTATTTTTATCACTACAGAATATCCCAATGTACAACTAGGACTGACAGCCACAAGAATGGGCCCTTGTAATTTTCAAGTTCTGAAATGCCTGAATTGTCTAATATTTTATGATCTCCCCCATCTCTCACAACCCCATAGTTTTGGACCTACCTTTTCAGTGAACTGTGCTGGGTTGTTTGGAATTTAATCACCTTCTTGGAAACAAAGCCTGGATCCCCAGGAGACTGTGTGTTCACCCTGTGTGAGGCCAGCAGGTTTATTTATGGTTTCTGATTTTATTTATTTCCCTGCCTGCCTCAGAGCTGTTCTTCCACATAGAGAGAACTCCGACTGCCTGGTGCCTGTTTGGTTGGGGCTGTGATAAGCTAGGCCAGTGAGTGGATACAATGTCTTGGCTAAGAAGCTGGTCTCCTTCCATGGAGTGATTTATGTGATGTATCAAAGCCCTGCCTGTACCCTGACATCTCCCCCACAAGCTTTCCCAGCACAGGGGTAAGGGATAGATGGAGAAATACTCATTTTACCTGTAGGAGCTTTATGAAAATTTCAGTTTTGACTTGGAAAACTCAACTCTGCCTAATTTTCCCTTTGCCACAAAACTGACCAGGACAATATCAACCAGCTTATTTTGATGCGTGTAGTTCTGCCTCTACCACCTTCTATACCCAAGGGCAAACTTGGAGGACATGGCTTTCAAGAAGGTGAGACCACGGTGGGGGAGGATAGGGAGAAGATCATCATATGAATTATTTTATTTTATTTTGTTTATCTTTCTTTTATTTGGTAGGACAGAGAGGAAATGGATAGGGAAAGGGGAATAGAGAGGAAGAGAAAGAGACACCTGCAGTACTGCTTCACCACTTGTGAAACTTTCTCCCTGTAGATGGGAACCAGAAGAAGCTTGAACATGGATCCTTGTCCATGGTAATATGTGCATTCAATCCAGTGTGTCACTACTTGACTTGTAAATACTATAATTTTTTACTTGGTCTTTAGTGTTCATAGTCTCCACCTCACTTAACACCCACTATCCCCCCCCATCTGATTCTCTCTCCACCCCCTTAGCAGGTCCCTGCCAAATGTAACCTCAAGATCTAAGCAAGAACACTGAAATCAACTCCAGTATTCATCAGAGGCAATGGATCCAGGACCCTTGTTACACAGATGTTGCAGGAACCAAGAGTCCAATAGGCAGTGAAATAACTTAGATACTAGCCAATTAAGGAAGCTACTGCCAAATTTTGAGTAGGGGAGGGAGAGAGAGAGAGAGAGAGAGAGAGAGAGAGAGAGGGAGAGAGAGAGAGAAAGAGAAAGAGGAACTGTTAGTGGCTGAGAGCTGAGGCCACCCAACAGGGTGACCTATGGAGCAGAAGCTGGGTGATGGAGACTTCAGTAGGTAGTGAGGACCAGCCTCTCCTCATGTCCAAGCCTGAACTCCCTGCTAGGGACAAGAAATCTGATGGACATGAAATCTGGGTAAGGCAATCTGTAGGGAGCATATTCCACCCCCCAACACCACCACCAAGATGCAGAGCAGGGAAATGGCAGGGCAGGGACTAGAGGTCACCTGGTCCAAGACTAGCTCTTGAGTAATCACCAGATCACCCTGTACGATGAGGGCACATGGCCAAGATCCCACTGCTGATTCAAGATGGAGTCAAGGCAGAACCTGACTCCCAAGCACAGGCAATTTTTAGATAGTAGTCATCAGACCATCTCCTTTAGGATCAATAGTCAGATAGCTGACTGAGGTAGTGGTGAATCATTGATCTTTGCTTTCTGGGTTCCAGCCATCTGAGCTGCCCTGGGAGAGACAGTGCAATGATACATACACCAGCCCATCTGACTGAGCAACTGATTGGCAGGGTCATATTTCCCAGACCTCCTTGCAGCTAAACAGGGATCATGTGACCAATTCTAGCCAATGGAAGGAGAGCAGTGATGATGTGGAACACTTAAAGGTAGATGTGAGCTCTTAATGTCCTGAAAAGAAGGCAGCTCTAGAGAATCACACACCTCTACTGGCATGTACATAAAAAGAGGGAAAGCGTAATTACACAAAGTTGTCAAAATTTAGAGGTTTGCTTTTTGTTGTTATTGCTTTTATGGTTTGCCACAGTGTACCTGGAATTACCAAAACACAGTTACGTGCAATATAGTCAATATAGTCAATTCTCCCAAAGAGACAGCCCTGTCTTGTAGTCAGTCATCCACGGTCCCCTGGACATGTTCTTGTCTGATCTCAATGTTTCTGATAGTGACTGATCTTGGACACCAGAAACTTACTGCTTTATGCATGACACTGCTTCCAAGTCACAAGGAAGAGACCAAGTAGCAGTTGACTAAATGAATGAGTGAATGAACAAGTACAGAAAGTGAGACCCATGGAGTGAATCTTAGAGTTCAGTCCTAGCTTTTGCTGGACTATAAGAAGAAAAACTCTAAGAGAAGGAAGCATTATTTGGGAGAGCCCTGAAAAGATTGGAGACATGACCATTTAGAAAGGGAACAATGACAAAAAAAAACCAAACAAACAAAAAAAACTCTTCAAAGTTAAACCTAAGACCCAACAATCCAGGAGCTGGAGAGGAGGAGGACACACAGAGGGACCCAGGACCCCATGTTCCATGAGTTTGTAAGATCTTCAGTGAAGGGGACAGGTGGGGACAGAACTGGGGAGGAGGAGGACACGTCACAAGCAAGACAGGATGCCATCATCCCACTGTACTTGGCCTTCTCCCGGAAGCTTATTTTAGCTGTCACATTTCAGAAGGATTGGAGGTTCTGGAGAGGAGCCAGGACCAATGGAAGAAAGAATGAAAAGTTGGGGGAAAAATAGAAGCTGTGGGAAAAGCTTAGAGGAGGTGGAAGTTAAATGGGATTGAGTGGGGCATGTGGACACCAGTGAACCCTCTTTGGTCTGTGGGTGGAGGGGAAGAATTTGGGTTTATACAGTGGAAGGACAGGTTTAAACTAGGTTGCAGGCAGGATACTTTGGAAAAAAAGTCACTGGAGGTAGTCTGGTGTCCAGTGAAATGAATATTTTGTTGTGTGATCCTCTTCTCCAGCAACGGCTGAGGTGGGTGTAGGGGGTCCCTCCTATACCATTGTTCTAGAAAGGTCTAGATACAAAGGGAGACTGGGAACTTTAAGGTTCCAGGACCTGGATAAGAGGACTGTTTGGGCAATGCAGTAACTTCCTTGCTCCTTCAGCAACCCCTCTCCCCCTATGTGGCTACACCTCAGGAAAATATTGTTGGGAACATGTGTAAGCCTGATAGAGCTTAGGGAGAACCACCCCCATCTTTGGATGGAGGTCTGAGAAGATAACCTCTTGGTAAGTCTCTCTCACCCGAGGTGAGCATAAGGGGGGAAACTCAGACTTGGTTCTTTCCTTCTTGACTCTCAGGCCCACAGATACCCCAGTACTTCCCTCCATTAACCACAGGCCACATGGCTGCAGATTCACTTATTCAAAGTCACCTTCTGATCACAGAAGAACACACCTTATCACACACTTCATCACACACCTCAGACCCCAGACAAGACAAATTCCAAACTATATGGCCTTTTGATATCCATCTTCTCTCTGTCTCACCCTACTGGTTTAACCCCTATGCTTCTCTCAAATACCTTTGGATAATTAAGTTGCTTGTGTCATGGAAAATAACTGTTTTGTATCTCATCAATTCCTGTCATACCAGCCCCCTACCTTGGGGGCATGCTTACTGTTAAGAAACCTGTAATTTCTGTCATATTTCAACAATAATTACCTCCATTGCTTTTCTATTTAACTCATGTCAATTTTGCTAATAAAGGGACTCTAGGATTCTGGGACTCTAAGGACTCAGATTCTAGATTCACACTAAGAGTCCCCTGGTGTCTTTTACTTCGTGTCATGAGCAAGAAAGAACCAGCCCGTTACCTTTCCCCTGGAGGCCACCCTGCTGGAGAAGGAGAGAGACACCCCGAAAAAATATCT
Organism: Erinaceus europaeus; assembly: GCF_950295315.1. Lineage (NCBI taxonomy): Eukaryota > Metazoa > Chordata > Mammalia > Eulipotyphla > Erinaceidae > Erinaceus > Erinaceus europaeus. The sequence continues at coordinate 64,167,289 of NC_080165.1, forward strand.
TGTGTATGTTAGAACTGTCACCCAGAGAAGCAAAAGAGAACTGCTAATACTCCTTAACTGAGGTCCTGGGGCAAGAGGGGAGCTGGGAGGGGCAGGAGGCTTTCAGAGAGGGTTTCCTTAAGCTAGAAGATTGGGGAGATGTCATTAGATGGAGGGTCTCTCAGTTCTTATTCAACATCTCAACAGAACATACACTCTAGATGCCCCTCTCTGGGTCACACCTCAAGCATCTTGACCCTGTCCTGCCACCACCCCCCCCCACCCCCCCCACCCCCAGCTGTGCCTGGCTCCTTCCCTTCACCAGGGAGCAATCTTGGGCTTCTGCTTACTTTTCTAATGCTTTCACGCTAAGTCACAGCCCCTTTGTGGGCTAATGAAGTACTACTTCCTGCTGCCCCGTTCCACCCCCCCCCCCCCCAAGTCCCCCTCACTGCTAATGCAGAAGCTCTTTACTCTTTCACTGGCTCCCAGGGACCTTCACAGGCCTTCCCTAGCTCTCAGTCCTACTTGGCCCCTATTGTTTTTCTGCACCTGGCCACGAGAGGGCACCATGCCATCAGGACCCCAGCAATCCCTCCCTTTATTACTCTCCTTTTATGACTGTCAGCTTGGGCTGGCCAGAAAGGGACCAAGTGGACAATTCCAACACAATCTAGGGAGCTTAAAGCAAAAGGTGCATAGATACCAAAAGATAAAACTATGTGCCCGGTGCTGTGTCAAACACCGGGGTTAAAAGATGAATGGGTGGCCCTGGAGTCCCACAGTGACTAGAGCACCAGACTTGTAAGTCTGAGGTTCTGAGTTCCACCCTAGATTCCTGCAGACAATATCTTGTTACTTAATGGGAACCAGGAAATTTCTACTGCAGTGGGTGTGAGGTAGTTCCATGAGGGCGCACCAAGGTTTCTGCCTGCAGCATGGGAGCTGGGTAGTATTCCCAGAAGAGCCACGTCTTTAACGGTGAGTGGAAAGGAGCCAGATGAAAGAGGGAAGGATATTCCAAGAAGCAGGAACAGCACGTGCCAAGGTTCTGAGGTATTGGGAGGTTCAGACTGTCTTGTATAGCAGATAGAATTTTGCCGTGGTCTGGGAAACAGGCACTGTTTCTCTTCTTACAAAAGAGCAAAAACCGCAAATATCAATATTTTACCCTAAGTAGTCTATCCAGGTTCCTAGCCACCATCACTTCCCCAAAGACCCACCCTCCACTTTCTCCCTACAGTGAAGTTGCTCAAGTTTGGGGGGAAGAGGGCTGTCACTCAGTCCTTCCTTGTTGGTACCCTTTGGTTACTGCCCTTCTGGCTCATGGCTTACTATCATTCTCATTTTGCTCAAGAGGAGCTCAGTAATCTGCAGGATGCTTGGCCTTGCTCAAATTCGAAGCTAGTGAATAACAAAGTCAAATGTTCATCTGGGTTTTTAGATCCTATGATCTGTAGTGGATAGAAAGCATTGGGCCAAATACCTCCACACAATAGCACATGGACTGGGTCTAGTCATCGTTAAGCACATTTTTTTTAAACCAGAGCACTGTTCAGCTCTGGATTATGGTAGTACAGGGGATTGAACCTGGGGCTTTGGAGCCTCAGGCATGAGAGCCACTTTGCATAACCATTATGCTATCTACCCTCTGCCCTAAGCATATTTTTTGAGCAGTACTTTTTATATATAAAAGTATTGCATGTAGGACTAGCAAAATAGCAAAATAGACAGTGTGCTGATGTATCAAATACACAGCTCAGGTTCAAGCCCAGTCCCTACCACACCAAAGAAAAATTCAGTGCTCAGCTCTCTTTCCCCTCTTATTTCTTTCTTTCTCTGTCTCTCTATCTCTACCTCTCTGTCACTACTTAAAAAAAAAAAAAAAAGGTTCATAGGGGCAGGCAGTGGCCAAGCCAATTAAGCAAATAAGTTTTTTTGCTTTTTGTTTTTGGCTCCAGGGTTATCACTGGGGCTTGGTGCCAACACTAGGAACCCACCACTTCTGGTGGCCACTTTTTTTTTTTTCTAGTTTATTGGATAGGACAGAAAGAAATTGAGAGAGGAGGAGACAGAGAGATGGAGAAAGACAAACATCTGCAGACATGCTTTGCTGCTGGTGAAGTGTCCCCCCTGTAAGTGGGGAGCCACCGGCTCTAACTGGGATCTTTGTGTGGGTCTTTGTACTTTTTACTATGTGCTCTTAACTGGGTGCACCGCTGCCTGGATCCCAAGCACCCAAGTTTTCATGAGTAAGGACCCCACCTGCAGGAGGAAAGCTTCACGAGCAGTGAAGCAGTGCTTCAGGTGTGTCTCTCCCTTTCTCCCCTCCCCTTATTTTCTAAATCAAACAATATAGCAATAGACAACACTGACAGTAAAAGTCCCTTACAAGCCCACCACTCTCCACTTAAGATAACTAATAGCAGTTTGATATATATTCTAAATATTCCCTTGATGTTATAATTCTCTATCATTGCACATGCATTTAAATGGAATTAAGCATCTCTATAATGTGCCACCTTCACTCAGCAGTCAGTCTTGGGCAAGTTTTCAAATCTATGCATCTTGCTTTACAAAAGAGATCTCTTCTGATCTCCATTTATCACAGAGGTAAGTGCCCGGGCAGACACCCACAAGGCATAGGCTTGCCACTCCTACAGGATCTGGGTGTCTCTCCGGGAGCTGCCCACAGTCGACAGGTCCACTCACCTCTTCCTCCAGCAGACTCGGCACCATCCTCAGATTCAGCGTCAGCTGCTGGGAATTTTTAGGAATGGATTGCTATGTTGTTTGCAATAGATCAGAAATATCTTAGCAAGACATACTGCCTGAAACTATGGGGTGGTTTCTTGTGAGCTGATAAAGTCCTGTCAGGAAACTGATGCTCATCCTTCTTGGAGGTACATGTTTCCTTCTCTCAGACAGGCAGCTCTGGGCAGCCACAATTTTAGACTGGGGGAGGGGAGGAGGAGCACTCCTTCACCCTTGGCTACTCAAACCCGTATTCCCAGCATGACCTGCGAGCCAGTTAGCAGTGCAGAATCCCAGACCCTAGTCTAGACCTGGTGAATGTCATATAAATCTGCATTCATAACAACATACTCCGAGTATGGCTGAGCAGGGAGAAATGTGGGTAGCCTGGCAGTGGCAGTGTTCCAGAGACACATGCCAGTCTATGCTGCCCTTCTAGATGCTTGGCTGAGGTACTCAGTATTAGAAACTTAATAAGGGTTGTCAATTACAGGAACTTTCTGATCCCCCCCCCTCCTTTTTCTTTGCTATCAGGGCTGTTTCTGGGGCTCTGTGCTTCTTTATTTATAATAAGACAGAGAAAAATTGAGGGGGAAGAGGGAGATAGACAAAGAGAGATATAACTATAACACTGCTTCACTGCTTATGAAGTTTCCCTTGAACCTGGGTTCTTGCATATGCCAATGTGTGTGCTCTAAAGAGATGTTTCTTTTTCTTTCTCCCTTCCTTCTTTCTTCCTTCTTTCCTTCCTTCCTTCCTTCTTTCTTTCTTTCTTTCTTTCTTTCTTCCTTTCTTTCTTCTTTTTTAATTATCTTTATTCATTAGATAGAGACATCCAGAAATCAAGAGGGTAGGGTAGGGAGAGATAGAGAGGAAGTGAGGGGGGCCAGGTGGTGGCACACCTGGTTAAGTGCACATAGTATGAAGTGCAAGGACCCATGCAAGAGATCCTGGTTTGAGCCCCCGCCTCTTAACCTGTGTGTGAGGGTTACTTCACAAGTGGTGAAGCATGTCTGCAGGTGTCTAAATTTCTCTCTCCCTCTCTATCTTTCCCTCTTCTCTCAATTTATCTCTGTCTTATCCAAACAAACAAACAAAAATGGCTGCCAGGAGCTGTGGATTCATAGTAATAACCCTGGAGGCAAGAGAGAGAAAGAGAGAGAGAAGTGAGAATGAGACACACCTGAAGCATTGCTTCACCACTTGCAAAGCTTTCCCCCCTGCAGGTGGGGACAGGTAGCTTGAACTCAGTGCCTTGTGCATTGCAACATGTGCACTCAACTAGGTGTATCACCACCCTGGCCTTCCCATACAGGGAAGTTTCTATGGCTTGGGCAATATTTTGCTTGTATTTCAGTCTCACGAGGAGGTGCTTCCATCTGGTATTATGGCTCGACTAATTGTACAGAGGAAGAAACACAACTGCAGAGAAGTCACCTCACTTGCTGCAGGTCACATGCTCATGTGCAGGGGAGCTGGAACTCCACACCCAGGCTCCCCAGCACCTTCCCCACTATCCCACACTGCCTGGAGAGAACAGGAGTTCTTGTGCAGCATTTCTAAGCATTCACCAATGCATCTTGTTCCCTTCACCCACTTCTGCTTCCTGAAGACAGATCACCTTCCAGAAGCCTTTAGAGCTCAGCATTAGCATGGCCGCTGCTTTCCCAAGGAGGCCAAGACCCAAAGTAAGAGCCGCACTATTACATTTGCAAAACTTTCCCATCCATTAGTTCCCTTCATCCTCACCAGAACCAAGCCAGATGGGGCAGGAGTTATTCTCCCCACAAGATGGATGGACAAGGAGTCCAGAGATGCCCAGTGACTTAGCTCCTGAGGAGCTGAGACTGGCAGCTGGGCCTCCTGCCTCCCCAAGCACATTGTCCTCTCTTCTGGAAAACTCTATTCCACTCTGCCTGCCCTGAGGGCGGCCCACAGCTCCTCTCTGGGCTTCCGCATCTCTGTGGGCAGACCGAGTCCTCAATGGCGACTGAGCTTCTCTCCCTGGCTGCCTCCTGCCTGAAGCAATTATAAATCACGGCATTTTCCCTTCATTCAGACCTGATGTTTAATTCATCGCTCTTCTAGCTGCTTTAATGCAGAACATTTATTCAGTGGAATAGCTTTGTTTTGCCTCCCAAGCTTTAGTCTGTTTAGAATACTATTTCCACTGCAGAGGTGGGGGTGGCTAGCTATTGTCCAGCTTCCAGGATTCCCCTTCACCCCACCTCCACTCCTGTTCCCCAAGAATAGCCCAGCCCTACCTCTTGTGGAGACCTACTTCTGGGACAATTAATTAGCATCAGCCCCTGACAAAAAGTCTGGATTTTTCTGTCCTTGGTCCAAACACCTGGCATTTTCCATTTTCTCAAACCTCCCCTTGTCCCAGACCATGGGCCTGTGTGACGAACTGCCAGGCACTCTCCTCCCTGACTCCACAGCCTAACAGCTGGGAAATGTAGCCTGCCTGGGACCCCACACCTCAAAAAGGGGGCTGCTTCTTCCCAAAGCACAGGAATCTGGAGGGGCCCTGGGCCTGAGCTCAGATATAGTATGCCTTTGAAGTTCCTGCCTCACACATCGTGGCTGCATCTTCAACTTCCCCAGTCAAGACAAGGTTAGCTCCTGGGACTCCTGACCTTGAATGTGATGCCAGGGACCCCACCTGTGCTTCCTGGAGGATAATTTAGATTGTAATGAGTTATCAGTATATGCAATAATCAGAGAAAAAAAATCGCAAAGACTGATATATGAGTCTACAAAATATCTACTCTCCCTGCCTCTTTAAAAAGTATTTTATTTTGTACCCATCTCAATACTGTACTATAAGCTACTAGGTCCCAATTAAATAATTTTTAAAGATTTTATTTATTTATTTATTAGTGAGAAAGATAAGAGGAGAGAAAGAACTAGACATCACTCTGGTATATGTACTGCCAGGGACTGAACTCAGGACTTCATGCTAAGAATGTCCAATGCTTTATCCATTGAACCTCCTGGACCACCCCAATTAAATTATTTTAAAATAAGAAAAGAAATAAATAAGTATTTTAAAATTTTACCCTTATTAAACATATTTTATTTCTTATTTATTAGCTAGAGACAGAAAGAAATTGAGAGGGAAGGAGGAGATAGGGAGACAAGAAAAGAGAGACAGCTGCAACACTACTTCACCACTCAGAAAGCTTCCTACCTGCAGGTGGGGACTTGGGACTTGAACCTGGGTCCTTGTACATAGTAACTTGTGTGCTCTACCAACTGCACCACAGCCCAGTCCATGAAGTGTTCTTTAACATGGGGGTTATTTCACTCAGTTCTTTACTAAAGGCCTGGCATCTCTAACCCTGATCTCCTCTTCTAAAAGGATCATGCACCTCTCCAGTCCTTTCAATTTTTTCCCCTCACAGCACTCTCTAAGAACAAGATGAGTATGGCCCCGTGACTCCCCTCTGGCCCCCCCTTCGCCCAGTGCCCCTCCTCCCACCCACCCACTCACTCTAGGGTTCAGAGACCTCCAGGAGCCTAGCCCATTTCCCCTTCACAGCTGAGCATGTAACCAAAATTGGCTACTGTAATGGCAAACTAAACAGTGCCCTAATACCAAGATCAATCTTCCTGTGAAATAACTCATTATTCAAGCTTCAGTTGTAGGGGATGGAATTAAGACAAGAACTAGAAGAGGAGAAAGGGCAGCCTCTGGGAGCATTCCTAAGGTCCAGGAGAGGAGGGCAGAGAAGGAGGGAGACCTCCAGATTGGGATTGCAGGAGGAGTGCATGATGAGGCAAGACACTTCCCCCTTCCTTTCTGAGAGAAGAGAAAGCCATTTGGGCCATGGCATGTGCAGTAAGACAAGGGAAGAACCAGCAGCAGGCTTCAAGGTTTCCCTACAGTCACTTTGTTCTGGTTGGTCTTGCAGAGACCAGAAAAAGCAACCCTGAGCAGATAGGGACTCACAGGGACAAGGACCCTATTGCCACCAACATCTGTGCTTACGGGATGGGGTGAGCACCGGTGAGTCACAAAGGGAGCCAGAAAAGAAGTGATATTGTGGAAGCAATTATTTCTTCCAGGTGTCATTCATTCATTCATTCATTCATTCATTCATTCATTCATTCATTCATTCACTCATTGAATGTGTTTTGATCTCCTAAGGCATTTCTGGTGATGTGTCTTAGAAGAGGCTAGAACAGAGAGTTGGAAGTTCAAATTCTAGTCCTAGTTTGGGGACAAAGTGGCTGTATGACCATGAGCATCTCCTCTGTCCCTTGGGCTTTGGTCTCCTATGAAGTGTGCAGAGGTTGGAGAAGCTGAGAAAGTAAGTGGAAAGACTCCCATGCACCCATGAAGGGTTCCCAGCTGAGAGAAGGAGGTTTTCTTGTTGGTCTGGGATTGGGCATGAGCTTGGAGAGGAAGGTGGGCATGCTTTAGGGTGGGATAGCCAGGAAGAAAATATGTACCCCCTCTTGGAGGCTGGTGCAGTGGTTGAAAGAATAATGGAGTGTTTAATCTGGAAAGATACAAAAGCTAGCTCACATAGGTAGTGCACCTGCTCTGTTATGTGTATGTCCGAGGTTCCCCCAATCAGGGGGAGAAGCAGTTCACTTCCCATCAGGCAACTTCATCCCCAAAAGGACTGGTTCCCCCCCCAACACCCTCCTTGTCTGCTCTGTATGAAAAAAGAAGACGTCTGTGGCTTCATAAATAAAAGTAAGCAGAATAAAGAAATATGTTATGCCAAAGCAAGCTCTGATTTTTACAGTGAGGACCAGCAAGACTGGAAAGCTGGCTGGGTTTTATCAGATGTTTTCCAAGCTCTTTCTAAATGGTCATAAGGGGACGAATAGAGGTTGAGTCTGTGCCACTCTCTGAAATTATCTTCTCATCTACAAAGTGAACTGATTGAATTATAACCATAGACTCTTCATTCTGTGTCTCAGATCCTCTTTCCCTTCACTGACTTTCTCCTGGCTTTCATTGCTATCAGGTGTCACATCCAGAAACATTCAATTGGAAGCTGCTTCTAGCAGTAGGCTTAGCAGACACACAGTTCCTATCAAGCAAATCAAGAAGCAGGTAAATTGTTGTATCTTCACCAATTAGGAATCAGTTCTGCTATTAATATTGAAAGAAACAAAACAACAGTCACCAGAACAAGATGGAAACTTATTCCTATTGTGCAAGACATTCAGAATTCAGAGATGATCCAACCACACAAATGGGGGAAGGGGTTCTTCAGGGTTAGGGTCCTGGGCTTCATTTTTTCTGTCTATCTGTCTCATGTCTCCTGTGTACTGACATGTAACTTCCACTTCATGGTTCAAAACTGCCTGATAGAACTCCAGCCTTTACACCTGCCACCCAGTTAACAAATAAGAGAAAAGAAATTAAACAGACAGTTTTTTTTTCCTAAAAGAGATAGATATATCTCACTGACACATGAAGAAATGTTCCACTTCACTTTTAATTAGAGAAATACAAATTAAAAACTAACAGATACCATCTTACAACTGAGAGAATGGCTTCCATCAACAAATCAGGAAATGACAGGTGTTGGAGAGGTTGTGGAGAAAAGGGACCTCTGCTACACTGCCGGTGGGAATGCAAACTGGTACAGTCCCTTTGAGAGACTGTACGGAGAGTCCTTAAATAAAAATGGAAGTACCTTATGATCCAGCAATACTACTCTTGGGCATTTATTCAAAGTACATGCAAAAACTAATTTAGAGGGGTATAACATGAGTACTCATAGCTGTGTTATTTACAATAGCCAAAGAGTGGAGGCAGCCTAAATGACCATTGACAAATGACTGGCTAAAGAAGTTATGGGATCTATATTCCATGGAATATTACTCAGCAATGATATCCTTTATGACAAAATGGGTGGAACTGGAGGTGCTTATGCTCAGTGCAATAGAAATAAAAGACAACTACCAGTGAAACTATGGTTTCACTCATATGTGGTAATCTAGACATCTGATCCACATGAATCTGTCAAATAAATAAACAAATGCAAGCAAACTTTAAGACTTATGATTATCTATGGGAGGTGAGAAGATGGAGATATGGAACTTTAGTGGTGGGTGTGGTGTTAACTATATATTGTAATCTTAAATCTTGTAACCTACTATTAATCACAAAAGTGCATTTAAAAACATACATTTATTTTTGGATGGAGAAACTAAGATGGAAGGGAGATAGAGAGAGAGACATTTTTTTCAATACTCATGAAATCTCCTCCCCTACAGGTATAGTCCAAGGGTTTGAACCTAGGTCCTTGTGCATAGTAACATGTGCCCTCAACCAGGTGTGCCACTGCCTAGTCCCATAGGAGCTTCTCTTTCATGTCACCTCCAGGGAAACCTGCCCCCACGTCCCACCCCAGTTGCAGTGTCTATTCATTCTGTTTATTTCCCTACAGGCTCTTCTCTTAACCTAACATTACCTTTTAAAGTGACTCACTAGTTCACCTCCTTTGCAACTCCATGTACATCAACATGAGGCCTGCTGATCTGTTCTCCCACAGCCTAGAAGTGCCTTCAACTTCTCTGCACTGTTGGAATCAGCCTCTAGACCCTTGCCTCCTAGGGCCCTCTACTAGCCTCTTTGTAGTGTTTTGCAATAACTTGGGCATGCTCACAGAAACTCCCACAGGAGCTGAGCCCCTCTTTGGAAGCAGGTTCAAGGCTTCTGGTACCGAGAGGTGAACGTGCATGTAGAATCAGCCGACTAGTGCTCTGGTCTTTGGAGAAGTCATTACATTCCCCTGGAGTTTGTTTTCCTCGCCAATTTCATGGGCACAGAGTGCAGCAGTGCTCATGAAATGTTATTATCTACACAGTGTCATATGAGCACCGGCTGACTAACAGTAGCTTCATGATTCATTCCCAGACAAGTTCTAAACCTGTCAATAACACCATGTCCCTAGGCACTGAGGGGATAAGACAGGAAGTCCATATCTTAGGGGACACAGTTTGACTATCTCTAAATAAAATCAATCACTGGGGTTTGGACAGCAGCACATTTGGTTGAGAGCACATTTTACAGTGTGCAAAGACCTAGGTTTAAGCCCCTGCTTCCTACCTAAAAGGGACATTTTCACAAGTGGTAAAGCAGGTCAGCAGTTGTATTTGGCTTAATCTCTCCTTTTATATCTCCCCTCACCTCATAATTTCTCTCTGTCCATTCAAATAAAAATAGAGGGGAAAAAGGGAAAAATGGCTGCCAGGAGTAGTGGATTCCTCGTGCTGGCACCAAGTCCCAATGATGCGTCTGCTGGCAAAAAAAAAAAAAAAAAAAAAGAGCCTGCGCCTTGCTTGCTTGTGCTAAATTGCCCTGCCCTGGTTGCTTTAGCATTCAGATAAAGAAACAGAGAGAAGGAGAGATACCACAGCACCTGAGTATCCTGTGGTGCCTCCTACATGGTTCCAAGTTTTGAACCTGAGTCACAAACTCTTCCCTCCAGTCCTAGTAGTTGCCTTTGATTCTAATGACAAAGAGTCAAACAGCCCTCAAATAGATTAATGGCCTGTGAGTTTCCAGCCAAGCCGGCTGGAGAGCAGGCTAGCAGACTAGGTCATGATTCGCCTGCAATCACTGGATATCAGGAACAGGAAAGTTGAACAAGCTGTAGCTACATTACCAAGGCTATTAAAGTTAAAAACCACTAAACAACCACAGCTTGCTTCCCATCATCCACCCCGCAGGCATACAAAACAAAACCAACATGAGAATGTTACAGTAAAGAGGACACTGAGATTTATTAATACCTTGTGTTTGCCTAGAGTTTTAAAAGCAAACCCCCAATACACTGAGAGCCCCTGTCACCAGGTACTATTGAGCAATGTGGGGGTACCATACTGGAGTATCCTTACACCCCCACTACAGAAACCTCTAGGTCTGGAGCTAATCTTCAGGATCTGTTGTAGGAGAATCTTCATCTTCTCCTCCTTCTCCTCCTCCTCCTCCTCCTCCTCCTCCTCTTCCTCCTCCTCCTTCTTCTCTCTCTCTCCTTCTCCTCTCTAGCGCAATGCAGGGGAATGAACCAAGCATCTTTGCTTCCTTGCTCTAATTTTTAAAATATTCTGTATATTTAGAAAAGATAGATGGAGCCAGAGGGCAAAGGAGCCAGACAGACTCAGTAAAATGCACATGTTACTGTGTGCAAGGACCCAGGTTCAAGCCCCAGCCCCCACCTGCAAGCTGAGAAGTTTCACAGCTGGTGAAGCAGTGCTGCAGGTATCTCTATCTATTTATATTTCTCTCTCTTTGTCTCTGTGCAAAAGTGAATGTAAAAATAGGTCATCCAATAGAGAATATACTTTGTCACTCACAAGCCAGGTTTGAGCCCAAGCACCACATGGCACCAGGAAAGTTTCTAATGGTCCTTTCTCTCTCTCTCTCTCTCTCTCTCTCTCTCTCTCTCTGTGTGTGTGTGTGTGTGTGTGTGTCTAGGGATCTTGGCTCGAGCCTTTGGCTCCCCACCTGCAAGGGGGTCACTGCACAAGTGATGAAGCAGGTCTTCCGGTGTCTATCTTTCTCTCTCACCCCCTGTGTCTCCCCTCCTCTCTTGATTTCTCTCTGTCCTATCTAACAACAATATCAATGGCAAAAATAACAATAATGACAGCAACAAGGGCAAAACTATGGGGAAAAATGGCCTCTAGGATCAGTGGATTTGTAGTGCAGGCACCAAGCCCCAGCAATATTTCTGGAGGAAAAACTAAAAAAATCCCTCAGAAAGGGACTGTCCTGAGGCATGGGTGGGATCGTCATCACTGGTGGGAGGCATCTGACAGTGTCACAGAAAGGAGAGGCGATCTCTGATCTACAGGGCAGGGTGGACAGAAAGAAAGAGGTGGGTCAAATCTAGTTAGCACAGAGCTCTGCTTCAAAGGAGCTGAGACACCCTTGGTGTCTGCCCACCTATGGTCACCAACCTGCTATCAGGGATGCCCAAGCTCATCATCTTCCAGTCAATCATGAACCAAGGGCCATAAAAGACAAGCCCTTGTGCTGGAAAGATAGCGCAGAGGTTTTGTTTGTATAACAGACTTTCCTGCCTGAGGCACCAGAGGCATCAGATTAAATTGAGGCAGTGACATAACCATTTGAGTGCACACATTACCATGTGCAAGGTCCTAGGTTCAAGCCTCTGTTCCCCTTCTGCAGGGGGGAAGCTTCACAAGAAGTGAAGCAATGCTGCAGGTGTCTCTCCCTCTCTGTCTTTCCCTTCCCTCTCAGTTTTCTCTCTGCCTTATCAAAAATAAGTATCAAATAATAATAATAAAGACAACTTCCCTTCCCCCTCTACAGCACCCCCTCTCAAAGTGAACTCACCAGAGTTAGAAGATGTGTATGTAGGTTTTTTTTTTTTTTTTTTTTAATAACCAACCAGGGCTTTACTGCTCTGGGCAGATGTTTTTTAGATAGAAAGACAGAAAGGGAGAGAGAGGAAGATAGCACAGGATAGAAGCTTTCTCCAGTCCAAAGAGCCCAGGTCCAGCCTGGGTTTTTGTTGAGATTTTAAGCCTCTGATAGAGTCTGGGGTGTCCTTGCACTGGGTGGTGACTGTCTCATTCCATCCCAGCATCATCAGACTCCCACATATCTCTATCTAGATTCCTCACAACACATAACTTCCTGGTATGAATTGCTCCCAATTTGGTTTCCATTTATCTCGGTGGCTCTCATTTAAAGGGCTCCGCCAAGCAGCAGGCAGGTTCACAGGCCTAATCGGGCCTGATGAGTTTCTAACCAGACAGAGTGTGTGTGTCTGGATTTGTAGCACGACAGGTACAGATGTTGGTGGCTCTCATCCATGAGCCCGAGTCACTCCTGAGGATTGACAGGCTCAGACTTCGTCAGTCAGAGGTGCATTGCCCATGTCAAATTCATGAACAGGGGTGAAGGGGGTGGGGGTGCAGATAAGGGATTTCCAGGGGGAGTCCTCCAGTCCTCTGCATTGTGTAGATGAATTATGGAACCTTCTGCCTCCCATCTGAAAAGATTTCTTTTTTAAAAAATATTTATTTATTTATTCCCTTTTGTTGCCCTTGTTGTAGTTATTGTTGTTGTTGTTATTGATGTCATTGTTGTTGATGTTGTCATTGTTAGATAGGACAGAGAGAAATGGAGAGAAGAGGGGAAGACAGAGAGGGGGAGAGAAAGACAGACACCTGCAGACCTGCTTCATCACCTGTGAAGCGACTCCCCTGCAGGTGGGGAGCCAGGGCCTTGAACCGGGATCCTTATGCCGGTCCTTGCACTTTGCGCTACATGCATTTAACCCACTGTGCTACTACCCGACTCCCCTGAAAAGATTTCTAAGGATACTTTTTGGATAGCATTTCACATTACTTTCTCCATCAGCTATTGAGTCCTTCTCAGCCAGTACAGGGAAAGAGATGAACCTCTGTTCATCTCATCTGCAGTTCTCATCTGCAATTCTCATCTGCAGTAGGGAAGCTTCACAATGAGTGGAGCAGTGCTGCAGGTCTCTCTTTCTCACTGTTTAATCCTCTATCAATAGAAAAATGAAAATAAAAAAGGCCTCAGGGAACAGTGGAATCATTCAGGCACCAATTTTCAGTGATAACCCTGGTGACAAAAAAAAGAAATAATAAAGAAGCAAAGAAAAAATAAAAAGAGTAAGAGAAAGAAAAGTAAGAAAAATAAAAGGAAGCCCAGATCCTTTATCACCTAACTGTGAAACTTCAGACAGGTGATTTACCTGTTCCAGAGCTCAGTGGCCTTGTGTTACATGTATGTCTACGAATGGGTGAGCAAGGACATGCTCTCTGTGGTTGCTCCACCTCTCCTGCTTCTGAGACACTGCTCCTAGGAAATGTTGAGTGAGGTCACAATAAGAAATCCTAAGAAATCTAAATAAGAAATCCTAACCTTGCACTTGTCAGCTGTGTGGCTTCAGTCTTGACCTCTCTGAGCAGCAGCAGTTAGCCAGTCCTGAAATGGAAACAGTGGTAGTTCTCACTTAGTTGGGCTATTGAGGGCTTGGACAGCTTGGTTCATGGAGCGTCCCAGGAAGTGATGCTGGTTGTTTCACTGGTAGTGGTGGTGGTGGAGGGCACCAGACTCCATAAGCAAGTGATTTTCAAGCTCCCCACTGTTTACCTGTCTCTCCCATCAGCCTGGGCACTGGTCAGGGGCATAGGTGTGTCTATAAAACCACTTTTGATGAGTCAGTGGCATTGGCACTTCCCTGTGAAGATAAGGCACCACCACAGTGTCCGGCAGCTGCAGGGGCTCCAGGGAGCAGTGGGAACCCTGTGATCTCCTATCCAATCTGAGGGCTTGGGCCAGTGACACCTCTCTCTCCCTTTATTCTCCCATCTGTGGTGTGGGAAGAGTCCCCTTGTTCAGACACTTGACTTAGTGATGCCTTTCATATGGACAGTACAACCCCAGGGTCCTTGAGTTCTTAAGTGAAAGGATAGCTAGGAACCAAGTCCTCTTTGACCCCCCACCCCCCAACAAGGTTTCTTCTTTGTTGAGACAAGAACATAATTAACATATGGCTGATATCAGCTTGGCAATCATACCATGGACTTATGCAAACCCACAAGGGATTATGGGTTTATAAAAAGTCATTTAAGGGAGTGTCTGCCTAAAGTCACTCTCAGTTCCTGTGTGTTCTATTCCTGCAGCCCTCGCCTGCTTTCCTCCCCAGAACCCACCATGTATACTCGAGTGCTGGTAACTCACTTAAAGACTCACCCACCATCATGACCATCCAGTCTTTGCTCCTTTGCCTATTTTTGCTGTACCTAAATAACCTGCAATGTAACAAACCTCCCATGTGTTAAAAACCCCAGAAAAAGCAGAATTCCAGACTCCAGAATGACACATTTCCCCCCAAGTCCCCAGAGCCCTGGCCAACCAGAGTTAATGGAGCTTATAGGAGGATGGGGATGCATTGGATCGACCTTCTCGTGGTGCATCCCGTGAGTACCCATTTATTGGGGAAACTGGCGATCCTTCCTAGCCGACTGAATCCACATGGATCCCAGTCACTTTCAAAGCCAGCAACAAGCAGACATCAGGCTCAACCTGATGCTGTTGACTGGCTACGGAAGAAGGGCAAACGCTAGAAGAAGAATAGGAGCATGACTGCGAAGAAGTTAGTTCCCACAACGTATAATTTGTTATGCAAAAGACCTGAGGCTCCAAGTTTCCAAGGTTCCAGGTTCAAGACTACAGGTTTTCACACATGTCTGCATGCACTCACTTCCCACACCACACAGCAGAATCGGCCTTGCTTCCCTGCCACTCTCAAGTCACACTGGGATGCCTCTCAGTGACAAAACACACACTGCAGGCAGAATGTCAACATTTCAGGACTGTGGGAAATGTCATGTTCATCCTAGCTGCTGTGGTACAGAGAGAACATCAAACAGGCTAGACACATATGCCTAGGACCAATGGACAATGGGCAGCAGTCCCAGAACCCATTGGGGCCTGAGCTGGATCTGCCATCCCAGACTGGTATAGCTCCACCTAAGCCCACAGTCACTGCCACAACCTCTGTTCCAAATCTTGGCTGCCTCATCCTGGTAGGCAGTCACCCTCCTGCCAAGGGTAAGGACTGGCTGGCCTTGTCTGTTCACCCCACTCATCTATTCAGTTCAGTTTTTTATACTGCGGTCCACTCAACCCCAGCTGAGGTTCCCTCAGCCTTTCTGAGGCTTCCTCAGGATGGAGCCAAATCCAAAGTCACTAGAAAGTGCTGGCCTGGGACACAGAAGCTTCAGAAATGTATGTATCCACACAGAATGTGCCCTTTTGGCCTTATACTCAGAATAAGTTCATGCCTCAGGTCCTGCCTCACTTTGAGACTCTTAGACTGCTAAATCTCACTGTCTCTTTTAATAAACGGATTAGCATGCCCCTTCCTGCTCCTCATGGTCTCCATGTAGATGGCATAGCTTTGCAGAGTTAACCTATAGTTACAGGCCAGCTCCACTCAGGACCAAGGTAGGGGTATGGGTGAGGACAGGTGTTGGGGGAGAAGATCTGACTGATGCAGAAGGCAGAACACACCTGGACCCTCCCCCACCTGACAACCAGTCTCCAGTCCCCCCATAATGACAGCTCGTTTCCCCATCTAAAGGCCTGTCTCACCCACAGTCATCCCCCAACCTGACAACACATTCCCCCCACCACCACTTAGCAGCCCACCTTTCTTCAAATCATTCCCCCACCTACCAATCTATCCACTACTTCACATCCTACCCCTCAACTGACAACCTCTTACTCCTACCTCTGCCCTGGTCCCTTGCTATCTGAAGATGCGTAAGCTGGCTAGCAGAGCAAACCTGCAAAGGGCAAGCTAAGAAGGTGCACATGAAGCCGGGGGTGGAGGGGACTTAGACTCAAAGGCTGGGTGGATAAGAACAAGCAGGAAGGAAGACCTGCATTTGACTTGCCCTGTGCGCTCAGGTCTCTGCTCCCTTCTGTTAGCTCCTTGCACATCACCCCATCCCACCACCACCTAATTAGTCCTTCCCAGAGCAGTGCCAGCCACAGCCATGCCAATGACCTTGAGGCTGCACATCCAGCTTAATCCCCATCAGCATCAGTGTCAAAGTGAAGGCCTCCTGTCACTGGAGGATATTTATAACCTGCTTGCCAGGCCCCAGTACTGACAGCTTCCTGGGAACTAGGCCACAGCAGCCCCTGAGGAGGCAGACCCTGTAGCTTCCCCATCTCAGAAGGCTCCCAGGGACTCCCCCAGGTGAGTGATAGGGTGAGAGAGACACTCTGACCTGGCTACAGAGCTTGCCCTGTGTGCCTCAACTTGGGAGGGGAGGTTGTAGGGAGGTGGAGTGTGAGTGTCAGGAGGTTCCAGGAAGTCTTACATGGCCTGGGAGGTAGCACAGTGGGTAAAGCACTAGACTCTGAAGAGTTTGATCCTTGGTGTTGTATGTGTCAGAGTGAAGTTCTGGTTCCTCCTCCTCCTTCTCCTCTTTCCTTCTATTCCTTATCTTATTTCCTCCTATTCCTTCTCCCTCTCTTCTGTCTCTTCCATCTTTTCTTCTTTTTCACTAATAAATACATTTTTAGGGAGTCGGGCAGTAGGGCAGCGGGTTAAATGCACGTGGCACGAAGCACAAAAACCAGTGTTAAGGATCCTGGCTTGAGCCCCCAGGACCCCACCTGCAGGGGATTCGCTTCACAAGCAGTGAAGCAAGTCTGCAGGTGTCTATCTTTCTATCCCCCTCTCTGTATTTTCCCTCCTCTCTCCCTACCCACCCTTTGGCATGAGGGTGTGGCATGCTCACTAAGGTCTCAGACTGTGCAGCTCAGGTAGCAGTCCACTGCTCTATCTGTGAGTCCAAATAATCTTATGTGGCCTCCCTCTGCGTTGGCTTTATCATCTGTGAAATGGGCACTCCATGGATGAACAGCTCAGGTACATGATAAGCTTACTGTATGCTAGCATGTAAAGAAAGGCTCAGGTGGGGGGTGGGCAGGCATTAGCACACCTGGTTAAATGCATATATTACCAAGAGCAATGACCAAAGTTCAAGTCTCTGGTCCCCTCCTGCTCATGAGTCATGAAAGAGGTCTTCAGGCCTCTCTTTTTCTCTCGCCCTCTCTAACTGCCTTCCATTCTCAATTTCTCTCTGTCTTATCAAAAGAAGGAGGAGGAGAAAGAGGAGGAGGAAGAGGAAGTTCAATGGTTAGGTGAGTT
Organism: Erinaceus europaeus; assembly: GCF_950295315.1. Classification (NCBI taxonomy): domain Eukaryota; kingdom Metazoa; phylum Chordata; class Mammalia; order Eulipotyphla; family Erinaceidae; genus Erinaceus; species Erinaceus europaeus. The sequence continues at coordinate 64,184,733 of NC_080165.1, forward strand.
TCAAGAGTTAAGCTGCCTGGTTCAAATCCTGAATAGCATTGTGCCCATGACTTAACCTCTCTGGGCCTCAGCTTCTTCCTCCATAAAACAAGGAAGGGGGGGTGGAGCCAAGATGGCAACTAGGAGACAACATCTGGTGTGAGCTCCGGAAAAAAGCAGCTTTCAACCTAGGGTTCTTGGGAGAGGGGAGGATTTCTGACCATAGGTGGTAAGGAAGAGCAAGGGGTAGGCAGGGTGACACCAAAAAAAGAGTCCTATAACCCACTCTTGGGCTGGCAAACAGAGGCCAAAAGGACAAAGGAAAGGAAAATCTTTGGCTTGACTATTTCTGAACTCATCCCCCCCCCCACCCCAAAACCAGTCCCCACAGGCTGGCCAGCTGCTCCTAACAGGCTTCCTGTGGAGCTATTTTCTTTACCAAGATTTCAGGCCCAGCAGAGGTGTCATTCCAATCCTTTTATTTATTTATTTATTTATTTTGAAGGGGGCTGGAGGTCTATTTGAGTGATAGAATACATGACCAATCAGGGCCTCAGCCCTGCCTGGGAAAGACTAGCTGGAGGGTCTATATATATTTCTTATAATTGGTTGTCTTAGCTTTGTTTAGGAAGGAAAACAGGCTGTGTGCAGACAATCTGAAGTGGTCCAAGCTGCAGACTGACTTTTAAGGTTTTTGTACTATATTATATTATACTATATTATAATTTTATTATATATGCATGTCCCTTTTCCCTCCTCCTCAGGTTGACCAAAATTAACTATTGTTGCTTTTTCCATTGATAGGTGATGGGATGTGCTATCTATTGTGGGAGGTACTTGTTTCTCCATCTTCCCTCCACCCTTCTTTTTCTCGCCTCCTAGCTAATACATAAAAAAAAAAAAAACAACTCTTTCCTTTCACTGCTCTTTTTCCCCCCCTTCTTCTTCCTTCTTTTGCTTTCTGAATTCATTGACATTTGTTTGTGAATTATTTTGTGGAAGAAATCCGACTCATAGTGGACTCTCTCTCTCTCTCTCTGTCTTTTTTTTCTCTTTTCCTTTCTACTATTGCTATCTCTAGAATTTATAATGGACAGTATATTTGCATAATTGTCTATTATTGCTTTGTCTTTTTCCCTTTCTCTTCTTTTTCCTTTTTTTTCTTTTCTTTTTCTTCTCTTAGACTGGAGGTGTTGTTTGGCTAACTGGTATTGGTTGAACTGCATCAATCTTTGCTTCAGTTGCTATTGTACTTTCTGAGGTTTGTGACTGCATTTGTGAAAAGGCTTTAGTTTAGCTTGGCTTATACTCAAAACACAACAACTGAAGAACAATAGAACACAAAAATATAAAAACCGCATTAGAAATAAATGGTTAAATCAAGAGAAAATAAAGCTGCTACCACAATGAATCAGGACAGGAACCCAGAAGAAACTCCAAGTCAGAAGTAACCATAGATAAGCAAAGTATACAAGCAATAATAAACCTAATAATCATAGAAATGAAGACAACTATGGAGGAAAGGGCTATCAGAAATAGGGAAACAGCAGATGAGACCCTCAAGGAAAATACTAGATACCTTGAGGTAATTAGAGAACTGAAAGCTGAAATAGCTAAGCTAAAAGTCCAATTAGCAGAACAAGCTAATTCTATAACTGAACTGAAGAAGGAAGCTGAGGGAAGTTGGAAAGCAGATTAACAGAAGCAGAAAACAGAATTAGCCAGAAAACTAATAAAGAGGTAAAAGAGCTCAAAAAGAGATTGAGAGACACTGAAAACAATAGAGACATATGGGATTATCTCAAAAGAAGTAACATTCGTATAATTGGCCTACCAGAGGAAGAAAGAGAGGAAGGGGAAATAAACATCCTAGAGAAAATAATAGAAGAAAAATTCCCAGACCTAAATAACAGAAAGAATATTAAGATTCAAGATGCCCAGAGAGTCCCAAACAGAATCAACCTATAAAACAAGATAATAGGGAGTAATGCTAGTACCTGTGTCCAGCACTGTTGGGAGGAGTAAATATGATAATCTGTTAGCTTCTAAGGGTGGTGTACATAGCAGGTGCTCAATTAATACTAACTCTGATGATGAAGAAGACAATGATGATGTTCCTAGTGAGTTTTACTTCCAGACATCCCCCACTTTCCTGCCTGAATACATAGCCTGCAGACTGCTCCCCATTTGTACTTCCCCTGCCTTTTCTTCCCTCCCAATTCAAATGCTGTACTTCTTTCAGCCCACTTCCTCCGTGAAGTCTTCCCTGACCATTACCAGCTACTTGGCACTGTGTCCCTGCTTGGCTACCCTGCACCTGACCCCCAGTATGACTCCTCTGACTAAGTCTAACATGTGGACCCAGGAGCAGGGACTTTGCTCTTATACCCCTAGTTGCACAGAGACCAGCCCATAAACAGGAGGGAAGCTAGCAACTTCCAAGCCAGAACTGCCCTTCTAAGTTGTTTATTATTATTATTATTATTATTATTATTATTGGAATAAAGAGAGAATGAGAGAGCAAAAAATAAGTGAGAGATGAGAGTACTGCTCAGTTCTAGCATAAAGTGGTGCTAGGAATTGAACCTGACCCTCAGACATACAAATTTGTGGGGGCTTCAGACATACAAATTTGTGCTCTAACAAACTGAGTTATCTCCCTGGCCCTTCCTTGATGAGTTTTGACCCCCCTCTGTCCCAGACAGGTTTCTTCTAAGATGATGAGACAGTGTGACCTTATCTTTCACAGGTAGGCATGCCCACATTTATACACACACACACACACACACACACACACACACACACACACACACACACTTTCTAAGGTAAAGACTAATTGTTCTCTAGAAATAAACTCACATTCCCACTCATGACAGCAAAATTCATCACACAGGATGGGCCAGGAGAGATGTCCCAGGGCTGAATCTCCTATCCCTTCTCCATCAGTAAAGGGCAAGCAGACTGACCGCCATCCTGAAGGTTCCCAAGGCACAAAGGCCCATCTTGAGGAAAGGGGAGGGATGAACTGCTGAAGCACCACAGCACTGTTGTCCTCCAGTGGGAAGGAAACCTGGGGTCATTTTCCCCAGGTCACCCTCAACTCCTGACTTACCTCAAGTCCTTGCTAACATTGCCTGCACCACCTGCTCCCACAGCAGGGAGCCTTCTGGGTTCCTAGGTTCTAGCAGTGATACCTTGTGCTTACCCCTCTTTTTCTATGAGCTGGGACAAGAGATAGGGAAGGTGGGGCTCATGGAGTTCCTATGCACCTACTATCCTTTTCAGAAGCCAGAGGGATACCCATATCCTGACAGCTCTACCCTTTCTAGCCTCCAAGTTAGCCTGTCCAAAATGGATGTGATGAAGAAGTTCCTCCTGCCTCAATGAACCCCAAGTGCATATGCTTGATTCTCCTCGTGCTTGGTCAGATTTATAATCTAAAATCACCCACAGACTAGCATTTGTAACCAGGAACAAAAAATAGGCCCCCCCCATCCATTTTCTTTGCAAGTCACCCCCAAGCACAGTCTTACCAGAGCAAAGTCTGACTAAAAGTGGGGGGGTGTCGGGCTGAGCTTCATTGACGGGAGACAGACGACCAGGGACTCACGGTTGAGCTGTACACAGTATCTCTTTATTCATGCAGGATGCAGCGCAATCTATACCAAGCTAAGCTAAACTCTAAACTAAAAACTACAATCTTGTCCTTATAAATATACTAGCCCAGTAGGGTGGGAACAGGATGCGACGCAGAGAGGGTGGAGAGAAAAGTGACTGGTGAAAATCAGGGTATGACAAGGAGAGGGGGCGGAGCAGGTGAGAATTCTACCACTAAACCACCAATGCCCTGGAGGGAAGGTGGTGCTTGTTAACAGAGGTTATGTAAATAGAATGAAGTGGTTATGTAAATAGAATGCAGTGTTAAGCAGGGGGGATTTAAACCAAATGAAACAGAAGGGGTTTTTAAAAGCAGAATTAGAAGATACCAACAGGGGGGGACATGCGCAGACCTGGACAGAGGGGATGAGAGAAGCTTTATAAATCTGGCCAAGTGCCTCTCTGTGCACACCCTCCACACACAGTTGAAGGGGCCATTCCCTCCTCACTAAGCAGCGTGGGTTAGAGCACTAAACTCACTGGTGTTGATAAGACATATGGCAGTCAAAATCTGCCTTCCACACCCTCGACCAATCTGCTTTCCTCTGCGCTCCAGGAGCTCTGTGGAAGGCAGCTTGCTCCTCACCACACTACAGGGAAAGGGGACTTAGAGTTAGCCCAGAGCTGGACCATCTCTCTGCCTGCAGGGACATACTGATACCACCAGTGCCCCATACAGACCTCCTCACCAACTGTCACCCACACAAACACAACCACACTGGTCGCTTACAGCTCCCAGTGGAATCTTCTCCAATGGACTGTCCTCAGCCTCCAGGAACCAGTGTCCTGGGAGATGGCTGAGGTGTGAAGGCCTCTCTGTCTCATGATCCTGTCCCTGGGAAAAGTTAGTCTCTGGCTCATGGCAGTCATGGTGGGATAGACAAACCAGATGCATGGGTCCAGAGGGTGGCTCACTTAGGAGAGTGAGCATATTACTATAGCATAAGAACCTGTATTCAAGCTCTTAGACTTCTCATGTAGGGGGATTGATCAGGACTACAGGTATCCCTCTTCTCTGTCTCTTTCTCCCCCTTTGTTTTCCCCCCTCTCTGGATTCCCACCCTCTATCAAACCATAAGCATCTGGTCTGCATCTGTTGGAGGAAAACTTCAGAAGCACTGAAGCAGTGCTGCAAGTGTCTCTCTTTCTCTCTGCCTCTCTGTCTCCCACTCTGCTCTTGATTTCTTGCCTCTTCTTCCTCTTTGGAATGGTAAACTTCCTGAGGAGTGAATTAAAAGAAATAAATAAAGAAAAAATAATAAAGGAAGAAAGAATAAGGGTAAATGGTTACAGGAGATGGTGGAGACATGCAGGCACCAAGACCCAGTGATAACCCTGGTGAAAAAAAAAAAAAAGAAGAAGAAAGGAAAGAGGAGAAAAGAGTGGCAAGGCAAAGAGAAGAGAGAAGAGGATAAAGAAGAGAAGTCAGACCCCTGTGTGAAGACTCTTTAAGGCCATCTAGCCTCCAGGGATGCATGTGTGGGACCAGGGTGAGACAAGATTTTACCTGAAGTAGCATCTTGGCCTAGATTCCTTGTCCCCTTCTCCTCACTTTCTCACAGCTTCTCCTGAGAATGTTCCTCAACAAAACACACAGACACACACACACACACAGACACACACTCTATTTCCCCACACACACACACTCCCCCTGTGTGTGTGTGTGTGGGGGGGATAGAGAGAAAGAGAAAGAAATCACCAGCTCAGGCTCCCCTCCTCCCAGAAGCAGAAGTGCTAGAAGGCAGGGCTCCTGAGCCCAAATCCCAGACTCCCAGATTCCCTGGGTGCCTTGTGGGTGTCTACTTTGGTGAGAACCTCACCTTCTGTCAGGAGCTCCTCTCCTGCTTGTTCCTTCTCCTTGAGGAGAAGCTGGGTTTGAACACTCCCTGTGAACAGGAGCTGGCACCTCCCACAGTCCGCTGATGGCTGCCTGTCTCCCCTCCCCCACACCTGAGCTGTGGCAGCCACTACCATGGCTCACACCCCACCCGCCTGCCTTCCTCCTTTTCCTGGGCCTCCAGATGGCTACCCATTGCCTTGACTTGTCAAGCAGTGCAGATGGCAATTAACTGCATGATATGAAAATATCCCCACTCTAATTATTTCAGGGATGAGGCCAGGGACCATTAATAAATGATGAGGAAGAGGCATTTGCATGCCCCCCTCACCAGCCTGTGGAGGGCTGGGGAGCCAGGGACCCAGTCCCAGGCAGAATCCAAAGGCATGGGGCATGGGTGACAAAGGCAATAGGCGGTAAAGCCACCCTCCAGAGCATCGCACCATGCATCTAGGGCCACTGTCCTGAGTAGACAAACAAGAAGCAAATGGCCAGGCCTCCCTGCATGTTTTCTGATGAATAATTGATCCTAGGGTGCAGTCTCATGAATGAATCCCAGCCTTCCCTGTCACCTTCTTCTCTGCTCCCACATCTGCTTCCCCTTCCCCACCACACCCCTGACAGCAGGCAGTTTTTCCAGGTTTTTTTTTTCCCTCCTACATAAGTTTCCTCTGTGCCCCAGGGGGGAATGTGTGCATGGGTGTAGCAGGCAGATGTGGGAAGGAGAGAGTGATCTGAGCCTTTGCTTGAAAAGTGTGCCTTTGTCCTGGCAGTATGTCACAACTAAGCCTGGGAGAGAAAGGCAACATTATTATTCCTGGGTCTTTTCATGTGCCTGACTGAAGGGAAATGTCTGTTACACACATTCATACCAGCACATGTACACTCACCTTTGCACTTGGTTTTGAACAGACTGGAACTCCAAGGCTTTTGAAAGCCTCAATAAGAGTGTTGATATTTGAGACAAAGGTGGGGAAGGTGGGGTGGGAATAGATTTGCATCACAAAAGAATTTGCCACAGGGCTTCTCTAAGTGCTCAGCATGGAGAGCTCTTTGAACAGAGCATTTGATTTACCAAAATTTGATTTCTCCATTGACTTTCAGAAGCCCACACACTGTAGGGGTGTGGGCATGTGTCTGTAAATACATGGAACTTATCAGAGCTCTCCTCATCTCCTGGGGGGGGGGGGGCAAGCATTTCAAATGAGAGCCCTCCTTTGAGTTGACAGAGGACATATTTAAGAGTTCTGGGCATCAGGTTTGGGAAATAGCTCACCTGGTAGAGTGCATGTTTTACTATGGTTGAGGCCCAGTTTGAGCCCCCAGCCAGCACATGGGAATACTTTGCAAAGGGGAATGTTTCATGAGCTGTGGGCCAGTACTATGGTATCTCTTCCTATCTCACCTTGTATATGAAAAAAAAAAAAAAAGTCCACTGTGAGTGGTGGAATCATACAGGCACACAGAGACCTGGCAATAATTCTGGCAAAAGGAGAAAAAAAAAGTTCTGGGCAAGAGGTGGACTATCTGCCAGAGCCACAAACACCAAATATCTCTCCACCTCCAGTTAGCAAGAGGCAGGAAGCCCAGCACTTTGTCTCAAGTCTACTATAGACCCAAAGATTTTTTAGAAATCTCAAGCAGGTCCCCATCTCTTAATATGTGGAGGGGGTAGCTAGCAAAGTTCTCATTGTCTCTCCAATTCTAACATTTTGTGGCTAGAAAGGACATGGCAGTGACCTGTGCCAAGCCCAGACCCCACCCCTCCCCACCCCCCTTGATATTGAGTCATTAGAGCTATTATCCCAGGGAATCCCACAATGCCCTGTGAGGCCAAAGCTAATAAAACAGGCTCTGAGAACCAGTCTTGCTGCTCAGGATCCCCCAGACACGTCTTGACTTCCTTTCTTTGTTCAAGGCCACAGATGTGTCATTCTGGCATTAGCTTGCCAATGGTGCTTCTTTGGATGAGATTTGAATACACTTCTTGGCTAACAACCCTGTCTTCTTATTAAAACATTACCTTTTGGGGGACATATGTACCCACATATTCATAGCTGCATTATTCACAGCTAACGAGTAGAAGCAGTCCAAATGTCCATCAACAGGTGACTGGCTAAAGAAGTTACGGGATAGATAGTCCATGGAATATTATTCTACAGTCAAAACCAACAATATTGTATCCTCTGAGAGAAAAAGGATGAACCTAAAGGTGATTATGCTTAGCAAAAATAAGTAGAGGAATGAAAGACAACTCTTGGATGGTTTCACTGATATGTGGAATCTAGAGAACTGATACACATGAAATTAAAAAGGAAAAAAAAACTTTCTGAGACTTGTGAAAATTATGGTGGTTACTTCTGAGAGGGTGAGGACACAGAACTTTGGTGGTGGGTGTGGTGTAGAACTACACCCTATAATCCTACAATCTTATAATCTACTTGAATTTTAAAAAGCAAGCAAACAATGTCCCCCCTCCCACTAATGCTTTAATATCCCTTTAGAGCAGCTGGACACCCAGTGAGTTGAAGACAAAGTGGAGTAAGGCCTCAGATCTTTCTAAAAATCTGTCTTTTTATTTTTTTTATAATATTTATACTTTTTTCCAGTGTGTAGACTCACCCCTTAAAGCCTAAGTTCCTTTCTTACAATAACAATAAAGCTGGTCATAATTATAATAGATATTTTTGAAAGGAATGGCCTCTGATATGACACCTGCTCTGTTCCAGGTAGTGAGTACTATAGGCCTTTGACATGTTAATTAATTTGACATGTTAATTAACCCCTCAAACACACACACACACAAAGTAGTTAGGTGACTTGCTCAGGGTCACACAGCTAGTATGTGTCACAGTAGGAAGCTGTCCAAGAAATCCTACTGCAGATTCTGAACAGATTTTTCCCTAAAAGAGATAATGAGATGGCCAGTGGGCATATGAAAACATGCTCAAAGTCACTGATTATCAGAGAAATGCAAATCAAGATGAAAATGAGATACTACCTCACACCTGTAAGAATATCATACATCAAAAAGGACAGAAACAGCTGCTAGTGAGGAGTTAGAGAGAAAGGGGACTTTTTTTTTTTCACTGTTGGTAGGGATATAAATTGGTCCAGCCTGTGTGGAAAAACAGTCCAGAGATTCCTCAAAACAATGGAAATGAACCTGCAATTTCTCTCATAGGTCTGTCCAAAGAGCACAAAAACAGTTACCCAAAGTAATCTATGCAAACCTATGACCATGGTAGCACTATTTATAATAGTTAATATTTGGAAACAAGCCAGGTGTTCAAGAACAAAGGAGTTGTTAAGGAAGCTATGAATATATACTCTATGGAATACTACATAGCTATAAGGCATGATTGAATCTTCTCTCTTTCTGCAACATGGATGGAGTGGGAAGGAAATAAATTAAATTAAATAAGCCAGAAGGAGAAAGATGAACATGAGATGATTTTAGTGTTTAAGTGGGATTTAAGAAGCAAAGTGAAGGAGAATAGCATAATGATTATGCAAAAGACTTTCATGCCTGAGGTTCTAAAATCCCAGGTTCAATCCACCACAGCAGGATAAACCAGAGTTGAGCAGTGCTCTGGTAAAAAAAAAAAAAGAAAAAAAAAAAAAAGGAGAAGAAGCAACAGCAGCAGGAAAGCAGGAAGCAAGGTGAATTCTCATTGAACTGTAATCCAGGCATTTAAAGGGAGGAGTTGTGGGGAGGGAAGGTTAGGGAGGTTGAAGATCTGGTGTTCTGTGGTGGAGGAGAATGTTGTTTCCATGGAGGATGCTGATAACCACCTGTGGAAGATATGGAGCAGTAGTACCTCTGTGACCACCCTGTGAATCAACAATTCTTCAGTAAAATGATTATATTAAATAATTCTTTTTTGTTTTTAAATAGAGACAGAGAGGTAGAGCAGCAGCAGCAGCAGCAGAAAGAAAGAGAGAGAGAGAGAGAGGAAACATCTACAGCACCAAAGTTTACTTCAGTGCAGTGAGGGCCTAGCTTGAACCTGGGTCTCATACATGGAAAGCAGAATACTATCCAAGTGAAATGATTTGCTGGCCTTTGATTGAACAGTTCAACTGTACAGTCCAAGGCATGATCTCTGACCCTTTAGGACTGGACTCTGCTGACATCTCCAACCTCAGATCTCAGCGCTTCCCAGTCCTATTCTTCCACTGCTCTCAGCTACAAAAGCACCATACTTCTCTCTTCCCAGACTTACTGCCTTTGCTGTTTCCTTTGAAATACTTGCCCTCCAGACTTTTATATTTCCTTGGAGAGGCATATCCTGGCGACCTCACCTAAAGGAATCACCTTTAGTCACCATCCCCACTTAATTTACTACGAGAAACCCATACACTGATCAATTTCACTCCTTTCTTAGTGCCTGGTACACTGTTTGCTACCTGGAATTGTCACACTTCTTGGTTTACTGTTTTCACCTCTAAAATGTAAATTTCTGGGCAGGGATAGAGAGCATAATGGTTATGTAAAGAAACTCTCATGCCTGAGGCTTCAAAGTCCCAGGTTCAATCCTCTGTACCACTATAAACCAAAGCTGATCAGTACTCTGGCTAAATATATATCCCCAGGAATTGCAATCTTGCTTCTCTGTTTTACTACCCAAATCTAGATTATCTTTATCTATCATTTAGTGGATGCACAATAAAGATATACTGATCACATACCAACAAATGCATCACACACACATTCTCTCTCTCTCCATATACTATATAGTGTGTGTGGGACTGTGTTCATACCAGGTACTTACTACCCCATGTCTGTGCACAACACTGCAGTGTAGCACCAAGTAGAATTGGTAAGACCAGTGTGACACGAATGTGCTTCTCACAGTTGAGGTTGAGAAACTGTGAATGCCCAAAGACAGATCCCTAAGTACTACTCCTGGAAGAAAGCAAAACAGGCACTAGAACCCCAGTATATGATGGGAGTGTTAGTATCTCCACCATCTGATCTAGGCTTTTCCTGTCAAATGCCTGGAAAATAAAGGCTTGATTAAAAGGTATTAGCGTTACGGAAATATCCTCGAAACATCTCCGAGTATTATAGCTCTGAGTGTTACAGCTCCAAGGTACAGCAGATGCAAAGGACGAGACTGAAGCTGAGACCACGTGGAGGGCAGGGAGATTTAAGTTAAAGGGTTACAAGCCTATTCCTGCCAGACCTGCATCACTTGTCTGGCGCACACAGCTTTTATCAGTTTCAAACTGGGCGTGGCACAAGCTGATTGGTTAAAAGCAATGTCCATCAAGGTGCTGACACTAAAGGTGAGAGCAGGTTGGCTACCATCAGAACTAGCCACTCAGATGCTGAAATGTGGAAGTGGGTGTCTACCAGGAGCCTATAGATTTTTCATTTCATCAGAAGCTCGTCTCTCCCTCTGGAGTTTTTTTTTTACCCCCCTCTAGGGTTATTTCTGTGGCTCGGTGCCTGCATTACAGATACACTGCTCCTGGAGTCCATTTCTTCCCATTTTTGTTGCCCTTGTTGTTGTCCTTATTCTTATTTTTGCTATTGATGTTGTTGTTGGATAGGACAGAGAAAAATCGAGAGAGGAGGGGAGAGAGAGCGGGAGTAGTTTCACAAGTGGTTAAGCAGTTCTGCAGGTGTCTGTCTTTCTCACCCCTACAGGTGGGGAACCCGGGGCTGGAACTGGATCCTTAAGTGGTCCTTACACTTTGCTCCACATGCACTTAACCTGCTGCGCTACTGCCTCACCCTCTCTCCCTCCAGAGTTCTTGGAAGGGGAGGTGACTGCAGTGGTCCAAGTCACTCCAATTACTGAGCTGAACTGACTAAATAGACAGGGCACTAAGGAGGCTGGTATGTCCAAGCTAGGGTTCCAGTGAATCCCAAGCCCGACTTGATGCTGAGTCTTGAATTTCTGCTTCAGTCAAGGGTTCCAGCAAACACCCAGGCTCCAGCACAGTCATAGCTACTCATGGGGCTGGGTTGAATATGTATCTATGTTTGCTTTTCTTTTTTATTTTTCTTCCAGGGTTGTTGCTGGGGATCTATGCTGGTGGCCTTTTTTTTTTTTCCTTCTTTTCTTTCGTTTTATTCAATAAGACTGAAAGAAATAGAGAGACCTGCAGACCTGCCACTCATCTGTTGTTGAATACCTGGGTTGCTTCCAGGTTTTGGCTATTACAAATTGTGCTGCTAAGAACATATGTGTACACAGATCTTTTTGGATGAGTGTGTTGGGTTCCTTAGGATATATCCCCAGGAGAGGAATTGCAGGGTCATAGGGTAGGTCCATTTCTAGCTTTCTGAGAGTTCTCCAGACCAAGGTTGGACCAACTTACATCCTCACTAGCAGTGCAGGAGGGTTCCTTTGACCGCACAACCTCTCCAGCATTGTTGCTGCTACCTTTTCTGATGTATGACATTCTCACAGGAGTGAAGTGGTATCTCATTATTGTCTTTATTTGCTTTTCTCTGACAATCAAAGACTTGGAGCATTTTTTCATGTGTTTCTTGGCCTTTTGGATCTCTTCTGTGGTGAATAATTCTGTCCATGTTATCTCCCTATTTTTGGATGGTGTTATTAATTTTCTTGTCGTTGAGTTTGGCAAGCTCTTTATTTATTTTGGTTATTAGCATCTTCTGATGTATGGCATATACATTTCTTCTCCCATTCTGTGAGGAGTCTCTTGGTTTGGGTAGTGGGTTTTTTTTTTTTTTTTTTTTTTTTCTGTGCAGAAGCTCTTTAATTTGATGTAGTCCCATAGGGTTTTACTTAAGGCAGTTTTATATCTTATTCCTTTCTGCTTGGAGTTGTACTTGGGTGATGGAGGGAGTACAGAGTCATTTTCACTTTCTACTGCAAGGATACACAGAGGTGTTGGAAATAATGAGAATTAAAGGGAACAAGGTCTGGTCTGTCATTCTCTGGACAAGGACTGGAGGAAGAGGGGGTGCTTTCCCATCTCTCTGAGTACTGATCACCTCTTGTGACCTCAGTGTACCTGGAGCAGTATGAGGACCTTTTGAAGGAAGGAGAAGAGTCACCTTCCCATTTGCACTTAGAGTGTGTTAGCACTAATGTTCCTCAAGTTTCCCTGGTTCTCATGCTGAGAATGAAAATGTTGAATGAGTGACTGCCAAGTGATAGATGGTTGAGGCAGCAGCATGGACCAATTTTGACAGGAATGTGACTCACCAGGAACTGGGCCTCTGTGCATGTGATGTGAAACTCTGTGTAGTCCTGGGCCTGGAATATTGGGTACACCCAGACTCTGAACCTCATCCCCTGTTGAGTCTCCCCAGTGGTGGGACGGGAAAGCATCAGGCAGTACAGAAGATCTGCCAGCCCAAGTCCTCACCCTCAGCTGGTTTTCCTACTCAGACCCCATCCTCTAAGATGAGGGATTTACCTATGTTGGAGGTCCATGGATCTGGTGAAGCCTGGCTTCTTAGAAGTCAGTCAGTGAAGATGAGACTACTCCCTAGATGAATTCTGAATTAAATGGGGTTCATGAGGGTTTGGGATAGCATCAATATTCCTTGAGACACGTATTGCTAAGAGAAATCTAATTCCAGATAAATAACACTAGTCTGGATGATCTCTAGGTATGGACTGTGCCAGTCCAGTAATACTAGAACCTCATCTACTCAGAATTATTATTATGATGATATAATCAATTACAATGTGCCCAATGGTGCATATAATGAATATAATGGAGACTGTTAGCACTTTCATTTTTCCCATTCCATGTGTTAAACATTTAATTACTTAGCTAATAAGTGCACAGCTCCTGAGCTAGGTCTTTTTCTGTTACCATTTTACAATTTAAGGAACTAAAGCCATAAGCAAAGGTCACACGGCCCTCATTCATGAGAGATGTGAAGCCCCCCTCCCAGTGGGCTGCTAGAGGACCCATCTCCTCTGCCCCAGCTCACCACCCCTTGACCTACCCATGGAACCCCTGGGTTCCATCCCCCTGCCCAAACTCTAAAGCCAGAGTCTATTCCCTCGCATATTCTTTTCCTCTGAATCATCAGTCAGTTGTAGTTGATTCCTGGTTGGACTCAATAGCAAGTTTCCACACCTCTGAAGATGTCTGTAGTTTACTGTGTAAAGGAAAGAAGCAGGTCTGGGAAGCTGGAGAGGGTCTGAATGTCACCTAGTTGTGATAGCCACTTGGATGGGGCATTTCTCTGACCAATCACTCAGGACTTTGGACATAAAAGAATCAAGGGACCTGCCTTTGGCCCTTTGGGAAACCTGTGAAGTCTTCAAGGGCATGGACCTATAGTCATTCATTTCTCAAGACAAGGGGCAGACCCTCTTATCTTTAGCAAGCCACTAGATATGAATATATGTTTTATTATTTTACTTTATATTATCACCAGGGTGATCATTGGGGCTTGGCTTTTTCACAATTAATCCACCATTCCCAGTGGTCATTTATTTTTATTTTTCTTCTTTTATCTTTCTATTTGAGGATATAGAGAGAAATTGAGAGAAGAGGGGGACATAGAGAGGGAGATAGAAAGAAAGATACCTGCAGTACTGCATTACTTCTGGTGAAGGTTACCCCCAGGGACGTGAATCCCATCTTTGTAACATGGTAACATAGTAACCAGTTTGGTCGACCAGGTGCTCCACTACTGGGTCACATACATTTTGATTTTATTATCTACCTCTTTCTGCCACTGGATTCTGCCTCATAAAACTTGTTTTTGGGTGCAAAGCTTTAATAATTAATTTTATGGTTTCTGTATCAATTCTTTGTAGCACTTGTATTCTTTGAAGGATAATTAGCCTTATCACTTATCAGGTCTGTCACCATGGACAGAGAGGTTTGTTTGACCACCCTGGATTCAACTTACTGATATGAAAAATGGGTATTTTGCCCCATGTCCCAAGCTTTGTAAGGCTTAATTGGGATGTCACATGCCAAGTGCTTAGCAGGAACTGTGCAAATAAACACAAGCATTTCCTTTCCCTATTCAAAACCTTTGCTTTATTACTAAGTATCTTTCTCTTCATGCAGCCTCAGAGTTGTCAAGTGAGGTGAACAGGGATATCTGCCTCCTTGACTCCCCCTTTCACCACATGTGATTTGGCCCAACCAATGTCCTTGGGACACTCTTAAGGCGAGCTCTCAGAATGCTTCCTCATTTTCCTCACCACAGAGGTATCCTGGTTGACCAGCCATTCTTAAAAAGCTATTGGCTAACTTCTGCCTCCCTCTGCACTTTGGTCCAGTAGGCTGACTCAGCTCCTCATAGGAGGGAGTTAGGACTCCAACCTGGGTGACACACAGAGAACAAGCCCATTTTCCAAGTGATCTATTTCATCAGCCCTCATCCTTGTCTGCTTGTGTTGGCAGTCACAGTTCCTGCCCTGCCACTGCTGCCTAGGACTCCCTGCTAGTTGGGGCACAGGAGTGGAGTTAAGAGAAAGGAAAAAGCAGCAAATCCTTACCTTACTCTGCATTTGAGGACACCCTTTTATTCCCCCTGGTTATTGCTCTAACCAGAACCAAAGGGTTTCTCTGGTATCTCTGCAGCATGTGCTCACTTCAGACTGAACTGAGCTCTGCATGGGAAACTCTGAGAAAAAAACATAGGATCTACAAATCACCAGTTTGGAGGGACTTGGAACCTTGATTCTTCTTATGCCTCAATTTACTTACTGGTATTTATCATTCAGTAAGTCCTTCCAATACTTGCATTATGCACTCTGCCTGGGTTTTACCATCAGTGAGAGAAAGGGAGGATGCCTGTTTTTCCTTTCTTTTACCTGAGACCAGAACACAATAGATGTTAAAGCCCCATCAAGTTATAAGACACTCTGTCCTTCTCCTCCCTCCAGGAAGAGGGTGACAAATTTTGGTTGATTGTGTCATTGTCCTGCATCTCCATGAAAACACAATCATATTTCCTGAGCACCAGGTATGAGTACAGGCATTGAGAATAGAGCAATAAGAAAACAGGCAGAACCACTGCCAGCCACACAAGGCAGACAGAATATCAACAAATGATTAAATCTATCATAGGTAGTTGATAAATACTATTGTGAAAGTGAAAAGGATGGGGGTGTTTTTTCAAGGAAGAGTGGACAAAGCAGAAAGAAGTGAACTCCTTAACTACCTGCAGCATTCCAATAATACAGTGCCAGGCTCCCCTGGGGGCACAGAGGGTCAGTCATTCCGCATTGGTTCATGTAGGCAGGGAGTCTGGGCAAGGAAGAATGAACTGAAGATGAAAGTGGAGACAGTGTATGTGGGGGGGGGGGGCACATGTGATAACGGTATAGGTCATTGTTAGGATTGTAGGGAATCAATGAGTTATGAACTCTGACACCAGAGGAGTGAAATCTGATTTATAATTTGGTGAGACTAGTCTGACTGTTTTCCTGAGAACAGATTGGTATAGGGAAGTGGAGACAAGAAGAAAACAGAGAGCACACTAAGAGGTTATTGAATTGATTAGGGAAGAGAAAAAGCTGTGTTGATCCAAGACCACACAGATGGAAGAAGTTAGATAAGGCTGAATTGTGACTATCTTTTGAAAGGGAAGTAGACAAGAGTTGACAGAAGGAGGTGGAATAAAGAGAGAAGGGGCATAGTGGAACCAAAGTTGCTATGGAAACCATGTGACCATCACCCTGCTGGCCCAGGGATCACTGATCCAACATCCTTGAAGTGTGATAGATAGCCTTCCCCTCAATGAATTTAATACTGCCTTGAAGGTAGAGTCCCTGCTTGACACAACAGTCTTATCTAGGTCTTTAAAGCCAATTATTTTTCCTTTCTAAAAAGATTGCTTTAGGGTGGGTGAAATAACTCATCTGGATAGTGTGCTGCTTTGCCATGTGAAAAACACAGTTTTGAACCTAGCCCCTACTGCACAGTGCTGTGGTCTCTTTCATGCTCTCTCTCTCTCTCTCTCTCTCTCTCTCTCTGCCTTTCTGTCTCTCTATGTTTATCTCAAAATAATATAGCTTTAAGGATTTATTGTTCTCTATTTTCTTAATTTTAATGCAAGAGATACAGAGAAAAAAAGACACAGAGCACTGTTCAACTTTGGTTTGTGGTAGTTAATTCCTGAGACCTCAGAGCCTAAGGCATGAAAGCCTCTTTGCAAACCATTATAGTATCTACCCAGTCTTAAAAATAATCGTTTTTTAAAAATCAAAAGATTTGTCTAATAGTTTTTTTAAATCAAAAGATTTATCTCTCTATTTACTTATTTGGTGGAGCTAGGGCCTCACATGCATGTGATTTTTTTCCACTCTGGGCCACTTTTTCATTCAGGTCAAAAGATAGAGGGTGAGAAACTACGGCATGGAGCTTCCTGTGGTGCCATGACACCTCACATGAGATGTCATAGTTTGAACATAGGCCACACATGACACATTATGTGACTTACCTGGTAAACTAAAATTATTTCATATACTCATTCAAAATTTATGTCCCATGTTTTTGTTTCCTGTGTAAAAGAGTATACGGCAGGTATGTCTCTCTAGCTTTCACAGTTTCACAGTTCCTGGGAGAGACATGTTCACCCTTTCCTTAGTTCATGCTCCCATCACCACTGGTTCATTCCCTTTAGATATGAACAAGTCCCAGGAGGAAGCAGCTCTGGTCTTCTCTAGAAGGACAGAAATTGGTTGTCTTCTAAGGTTGAATACTGTTTACAGATTTGGGTAAATAACACACACTTAAACTATGAATCTGAATTTGACAAATGCACTCACCTCTGTCCTTTTTTTTTTTTTTTTTTTTTTTTTTTGGTGGTGGGCAGTTAGAGAATTAGCTTAGATCTTGCAACTTTATGCCAGAGGAAGGCAAAAAAAAGTAGAATTGTGCTTTTTATTTTCTATAATGTTTCATATATATCCAACAAAAAGCCTTTATACAAGCCAAAACTTTTTTTTTTCATTATTTCAAGTGTACCTTTTCCTTATTGTTTCTTTGTCTCTAAAATCACTACTCAAATACAATTAATACTGTGGATAGTGTCACTATACTCCTCACATTTTTTTTTCTTTCTCACCACTCCCATCACCAAAGGTCTACGTCCCTATCCCCACCCCCACAGATAACCACTATAGATCTCATGGTCTTAGATATAGGCTGACTTTTTTTTTTTTTTTTTGCACATTTGTCTGTTCAATTCTCTATATTTCAAACATGAGCAAAAACATTCTGTAGTTGTCCTTTACCTCCCTACTTGCTTCACTAAGCATAATCTTCTCCAATGCTAACCATTTTATCCCAAAGAGCACGTCATCTTTTTTATTGCTGAGTAATAATACACTGAGTATATATTCCATAATTTTTTTTATCCAGTCATCATCTATCAAAGGCCATTTTGTTTGTGTCCAAGTGTTTGTTATTGTGAATAAAACCACTATGAACATGGGGGGGGGGTGCATATATCACTTCAAATTAGTGTTACATCTTTTGGGTAAATGCCTAGGAATTGGAATTTCTGGGTCATAAGGTATTTCCATTTGTATTTGTTTAAGGATTCTCCATACTGTTCTCCATAATGGTTGCACCAATTTGTATTCCCACCACCAGTGTAGTAGAGGTCCTCTCTCTCTCCATATCCTCTCCAGTGCTTATCTTGTTTTACTTATGGAGCCCATTCTCACAGGTGTGTGGTGCAATTTCAATGTGGTTTTAATTTGTATTTCTCTGGTGAGGAGTAAATCAAAGCATTTCTACTTGTCAGTGGGCCATGTGTATTTGTTCTTTGGAGAAGCATCTATTCATATCTTCTGCCCACTATCTTTTAAAATTAATTATTTATTCCCTTTTTTGCCCTTTTTTGTTGTTGTTTTTTATTGTTGTAGTTATTATTGTTGTCGTTGTTGTTGGGTAGGAAAGAGAAATGGAGAGAGGAGGGGACAGAGAGGGGGAGAGAAAGATAGACACCTGCAGACCTGCTTCACTGCTTGTGAAGCAACTCCCCTGTAGGTGGGGAGCCAGGGGCTCAAACCAGGATCTTTACTCCAGTCCTTGCACTTTGCACCACGTGCACTTAACCTGCTGCGCTACCACCCAGCTCCCTTCTGCCCACTTTTATTGCATTATTCTTTTTCTTTTCGTTGAGCTGTGTGAGTTCTTTAAATATATTTGATATCAACTGCTTGTCTGAAGTATAGTATGCAAATATATTTTCCCATTTGCTGGATTTCCTATTTATCCTTACGGAATTTTCTTTTGATGTGTAGAAGATTTTCAATTTGATATAATTCTATTTGTTCATTCTTGTTTTAGTTTCCCTTGTTCATGGGGTGGAGTCTCCAAATACATCTTTGATGTTAAGGTCCTGAAATGGTTCACCCATGTATTCTTCTATGTAATATGTGGGTGTGGGTATGGGTGTGGTGTGTTAACCACACCACTGTTCAGGTCTGACTTATGGTGGGGTGGGGAATTGAACCTGATATCTTGGAGCCTCGGGCATAAAAGTCTTTTTCCATATCTATTATACTATTTCCCTGGTCCTAAAAGCAGATTTGTATGTCTGATGCCCCAGAAACCTCAGATTCAATCCATGGTATTACCGTATGGTGAAGTTCAGCAGTACTCTGGTAGCTCTCTGTCTCAAAATAAATAAATTGTCTACATAATAATTCAACCCCCCTCTAGGTCCTCCTCTACCACCAGGACATGAACCCTCCCTACCACCACCACCACATACCTCAGATTCCTTTACTTTGGTGCAAAACATCAGACCTTAAGAAATGTCAAAAGGGGTAGATGGCATAATGGTTATGCAAAGAGACTTGTTCCTGAGGCTCCAAAATCTCAGGTTCAGGTAAATTCACCTTCACCCCATCTTAGATGGAGCTCAAAGACAGCATGTTAAGTGAGATAAGTCAGAAACAAAAGGATGACTATGGGATGATCTTACTCCTAGGTAGAAGTTGAAAAAGAAGATCAGAAGGGAAAACACAAAGCAGAACTTGGGCTGGAGTTGATATATTGCACCAAAGTAAAGATTTTTGGGTGGGAGGGAGGTTCAGGTGCTGAAACATGATGGCAGAGAAGGACCTAGTGAGGATTGTATTGTTATGTGGAAATGTTATGCATGTACAAGCTATTGTGTTTTACTGTTGATTGTAAACCATTAATCCCGCAATAAAAAATTAAAATAAATAAATAGACTAATTAGTCTTTTAAAAACTTCATTAAAAAAGCAAAGGAGACAAAGTGTACATAGCATAAAATATATGCTGTTTATAATATAAAATGATATAAGATGTTCATATCCAAAATGTTAGTCATACTGATAAGTATGAATGAGATTAAATAAGCTTTGAAAATATCATACTAAGAAAAGTTCTGGGGGGCTGGGTGGTGGTGCACCTGGTTGAGCGCACATGTTACAGTGCTCTAGGACTCGGATTCGAGCCCCCGGTTCCCACCTGCAGGGGGAAAGCTTTGCAAGTGGTGAAGCAGTGCTGCAGGTGTCTCTCTTTCTCTCTCCCTCTCTGTCTCCACTACCCTCTCAATTTCTGGCTGTCTCTATCCAATAAAGATAATTAAAAAAAAAAGAAAGAAAAGAAAAGCTCTGGTCTCTCCCATATACAGGAGAAACATTAACAACAAAATTATCCAAAGGCTAAAACATAAAGGGAATGGAGAAAGAACAGCTAGATTGGGGACAACTCCAAAGTAAGGATAACAAGTATAATATTGGACAATGAAAATTTTAGGACAAAAATTATTTAAAAAGACAAATAAAGATGTACTATAATTTCAAGGGAAAACCACAGTCACAATAAGATATATCAACTATTAATCTCTATGTAATATATTACACAGAAACAAAAGATCTACAAAGTAGAAATGACTTCAACCCAAGAAGAAAAACAATAGCGACAAGGAAGTTTGGCAGGACACACTCAAGATAAGAAATGCACATTAACGAAAAAATAAATGTGGGGAGTTGGGCGATAGCACCGTGGGTTAAGTGCACATGGCACAAAGTGCAAGGACCAGTGTAAGGATCCTGGTTCAAGCCCCAGGGTCCCCACCTGCAGGGGAGTCACTTCATAAGCGGTGAAGCAGGTCTGCAGGTGTCTTTCTCTCCCCCTCTCTGTCTTCCCCTCCTCTCTCCATTTCTCTCTGTCCTACTCAGCAACAACAACAACAATAATGACTACAGCAATAAAACAAGGGCAACAAAATGGAATAAATAAATATTATAAAAAAGAACTCCCCCAGGGAGTCGGGCTGTAGCGCAGTGGGTTAAGCGCAGGTGGCGCAAAGCACAAGGACCGGCATAAGGATCCCGGTTCGAACCCCGGCTCCCCACCTGCAGGGGAGTTGCTTCACAGGCGGTGAAGCAGGCCTGCAGGTGTCTATCTTTCTCTCCTCCTCTCTGTCTTCCCCATCTCTCTCCATTTCTCTCTGTCCTATCCAACAATGACAACAACAATAATAACTACAACAATAAAACAACAAGGGCAACAAAAGGGAATAAATAAATAAGATAAATAAAAAAAAAGAACTCCCCCTTCAATAAAAAAAATGTGGACAGAGAAGATTTAACAAATAGAACAATAAATTAGAATTCAGAATTATATACCCAATGTTTAGTTCTTTAATAAAGAATATATTAGGGTTGGGGCTAAGCAGTAGTGCACCTGGTTGAGCACACATATTAAAATGCACAAGATCCCGATTAAAGCCCCTGCTTCCCACCTGTGGGAGGGAAACTTCCAGAGTGGTGAAGAAGTACTGTAGCTGTCTCTCTGTCTCTCTCCCTTTATATCACCCCACCCGTCTTGATTTCTCTGTCTTTATCCAATAAATATATACATAAATAAATAATAAATATATTTAAAAAGGATATACTAGGGTTGACAAGATACCTGACTTAGTACATTTGCTTTGTCATGTGTACAACAAAAGTCCCCCCAACCCACCGCCCCATTCCACCCTCCATACACACATAGCACTGAAGGAACATCTCACAGTGATGTGGTGTCTTTCTTTTTGTTTCTTTATCTCTGTCTGTGTCCCGTAAAAATGTTGGCCTGGAGTGGTGGAACCTCAGTGGTTAATGAAAGGATGAAGGTTGGCATGGTGGGGTGGTATAACTGATAATTGATATACTTTTCTTTTCAAGCAGATTTGAAACATTCACCAAACATGATCATATATCAAAAAAAAAAAAAAAAGTTCCATAGTAGGAAAGAATTCAGTGATCACAATGTAGTAAAAGTAGAAAGTAAAAGAACATGTATGCCTGAGGCCCCAGAGACTCTGATTCAATTCCCAGGGCTTTTTTATGCTGGAGTTGGCAGTGCTTTGTTATCTTTATTTCTTCACATGAAAAAAAAAAAATCTTTGTCAATAATCCTAACTAAATAAAAACAAAATATAGAAATGCTCTTACAACAGTGAAGAAAAAATAACTACCCTCTCTCACCTAAAATAACAAACTAATGCAAATAAAATATACAGAGCAACCACCAGGAATCAAGCCATGAAAGTAATAACCCTGAAAAGCTGGGAATCAGTCTCACCAGCTTGGTGTCTAATGAGTTTCTGGGCCACATTGCAGGGAGATGGAGGTAAAGTACCATCCGGTGAAAACTCTGACTTGAGAAGCTGGAAGACTAAGCAAGAAAGAAAGCTAGAGTTCATAGGATCATTGGAGAGGGGAGTACTGTATAGGGCCCCCTCATATATGCAGTGGAATGTTGCTTTACACACTTATGTGAATGAACTATACTATTTGCCTTGGTTTACTTGAGCTGCATAGCAAAATATCAGAATCTGGAGAGCTTAGAAATAATGCAAAACTTTCTCATAGTTCTGGGGCTGAAAGTCTGAGGTGAGTGCCAGGATGGCCTGGTGAGAACCCTTTTCTGCTAGCAAACTTTTCATTATATCCTATCATAGTGGAAGGGTCAGGGAGAGCTCTTGCTAACCTCTATTGGAAGGTACTCTTCCTATTAGAGTCTTACTCTCATGGCTTAAACCTCCTAAAAGTCCCATCTAGTAATACCATCCTCTTTGGAAGCTAAGATGTCAACATTTGAATTTGGGCAAAGGTGCAAACATTCAGATAAGAGCACTACCCAACACCACAAGAAAGGAGCTCTTAAAAAGATAGAGGTGACACTGCCAGGTACTCAGACAGCCATGAACAAAGTCTGCTTCAGCTTGCTGAACTGAAAAACTCACAATTCACAAAGAATTGTGCAGAACAGTAAGAAAGAATTCTTGCCTCAGAAGTAGAGAACATTTAGTCTAGGCTAAATACTACTTTGTATTTATCCAATAAATATTTAAGTTAAAACCTAAAAAGATTTAATTATTATTTCCAAATAACTGAACCGCTGAACAAAGCCTAGGATGTATTTCCAGGAATACAAAAATGTTCATCACTTAGTATAAAGTTAAAGTTCACAATGTATGGTACCCAGTAAAAAAATTACTTAATGGGTCAGGGAAACAGATCAGTAAAAGATATGAGCAGTGTTCTAATCTCTCTTGATCTCTTTTTCTCTTTCTGCTCTCATTCTTCTCTCTTATAAAAATAAAACTTTAAAAAAATGTTTCTCATAGCCTGAAAAATGGTAAATTGGTCAGAGTGACAGACTAACTAGCATGAGGTCCTGGGTTTGATTATTAACACAGCATGTGGTATTTGGGCTCTCTCCCCTCTCTATCCTAAATTAATGAATCTATCTTAAAAAATAATAATTCAGAGAGGATTGCACCATCTGATAGAGTATTAATAGGTAGGACAGTGCAAGAGAAACAGGAGACACAAAGTAAACCTGAAGAAAGTTTATAATCTTCCCTTTCCCCCTGCAGGTGAAGACTGGGGCCTCAAACCCATGTCCTTGTGCATTGTAATACAAGTGCTCAACCAGGTGCGCCACCACCTGACCCCACCCCAGTTCGCATATTTTCTTGAAATAGTTGATTGCATTATCAATAGATATTGTAAGCAGAGCTCTAGATGTTTTCTGTAAAACTCTTTATCAAACTGTGTACAACATAACTGTCATGCATTATTTTTAATATATTTAAGAATTTTTCCTAAATAAGATTTGTTTAAAATAATCACTTTCTTATCCAAGCATGGATATCTAAAAAAAAAAAAAAATTCTGCTTTTTACATTTTCAGTAACATTATAGAGCAGAATGTGATTTCCTAGCCTTTTAAGATATCAGTAATAGACCAGTGAAAAACTCTGAACAAAAAGCTAACAATTATTTTTTTATGTAAAAACTATAATTACACAGTAGTCACTGTGTTGAGTTCCTAGAAAAAAAGGCAAATGAAAGACAGTCTTTGCCCTTGATAAGCTTACACTCTTAGAGCCCACTAGTTAATCAAAGCAGCAATGATGGGAAGTCTACACATACTGGAGTCTCATAGAGTTGTCAATGAAAGACACAGGACAAAAAAATAAGTATTTTCTAATTCGGAGTGAGAAAATTAAAATTATGGAAGTTAGATGTCAGAAAACTGAAGTTGCTGGAATCTCTGTAGAAAAAACTACACCTAACTCTGATTTTCCCACTCTTAGTGATCAAATAGTAAACTTAGTTTGTATTTATTTATTCATTATATTTTTATATTACAGAACTGCATGTCGATAGGGGTTTGAATCCACACCATTCCCACCACCAGAGTTCTGAATCTTCACTCTCCCCACTGCAATCCACCACAGTTCCCCTAAAGTTGTAGACATGAGCTGACCATCTTCTCTATAACTATCTGTCTACATTTATACATAGTTGCCCCTTCTTTTCCTGATTCAATCCTCTCTTTCCCTCTAAGCCATTCATGACATCATAACTACTTCCATATGTCCCTCCCTCACTTCTCTGCTGCTGGGAGTATGGATCAAGATTGTCAAACAATAAACTTTTAATTGATTTTTTTTATCACTAAAATGGGCGAGGGAGGGGGAGGGCAGAGGGATCTCAGGTGCCAAAGGTAGCTAGCAAAATTGAAAATAAATGTGTTAGCTATGAAAAAAAAAGTTTATATTCTCCAAGGGAGAAGTGGACTAGAGGCAAGAGACAAAGCCTCAGCCCAATTAGGGTGTGTTGTGCTTTATGAGTGGATATGGGACTGACATCTGTTCAGTGACCTTACCAACAAATCTATTCCTGCAATTCCAATTAACTCTATCCCCTCTGAAGATTCCTACAGGCGCTTCCACCAAGCCATCTTCAAAGCAGCTTCCCAAGCCATTCCTCGTGGGAGACGTGCTAACTATACGCCTTGTCTTGATGCTGAATGCGAGCAACTACTAAAGCAGTATGATGAGTCGGGCGACCCAGATGTGGCTGACCATCTCATTGCCTGTCTGGATGCAGCACGCCAAGCCCACTGGCAACAACTCACGGAAAGTCTGAACTTCACCCACTCAAGTAGGAAGGTCTGGAAGCTTCTTCATAGTCTGGGTGCCGGTAGCCAACCCCCTCCCGTCTCCCATCCTCCCGTATCTCCAAACTCAGTGGCCAGTCACCTAACTCAAGTTGGACGTGCTAAGATCGACCCAGTCTGGAAAAGAGAAATTTCCCATGAGTGGTCATCCCACTTCCGGTTATCTTGTCCATCTCCAAAACTCTCTCCCTTTACACTGTCTGAACTGGAAGACGCTTTGAAGAGGGTTAAACTGGGAACAGCTGCTGGCTATGATAACATCACCCCGGAACTCATTCTTAACATGGGCCCCGCGGCAAAGAAGTGGCTCACTTCATTCCTGTCCCACATCTTGGAATCTGAATCTATGCCCAAAATTTGGCGTTGTGCGAAGATAATAGCAGTTTTGAAACCAAAGAAAGACCCAACACTGGCCACCAGCTATAGACCAATTTCTTTTTTTTTTATTGGGGAATTAATGCTTTACATTCAACAGTAAATACAATAGTTTGTACATGCATAACATTCCCCAGATTCCCATTTAACAATACAACCCCCACTATGTCATTCATCATCTTTCATGGACCTGCATTCTCCCCACCAACCCACCCACCCCAGAGTCTTTTACTTTGGTGTAATACTCCAATTCCATTTCAGGTTCGACTTGTGTTTTCTTTTCTAATCTTGTTTTTCAACTTCGGCCTGAGAGTGAGATCATCCCATATTCATCCTTCAGTTTCTGACTTATTTCACTCAACATGATTTTTTCAAGGTCCATCCAAGATCGGCTGAAAACGGTGAAGTCACCATTTTTTACAGCTGAGTAGTATTCCATTGTGTATATATACCACAACTTGCTCAGCCACTCATCTGTTGTTGGACACCTGGGTTGCTTCCAGGTTTTGGCTATTACAAATTGTGCTGCCAAGAACATATGTATACACAGATCTTTTTGGATGGATGTGTTGGGTTCCTTAGGATATATCCCCAGGAGGGGAATTGCAGGGTCATAGGGTAGGTCCATTTCTAGCCTTCTGAGAGTTCTCTAGACTGTTCTCCACAGAGGTTGGACCAATTTACATTCCCACCAGCAGTGCAGGAGGGTTCCTTTGACCCCACACCCTCTCCAGCATTTGCTGCCATTACCTTTTCTGATGTATGACATTCTCACAAGAGTGAAGTGATATCTCATTGTTGTCTTGATTTGCATTTCTCTGACAATCAGAGACTTGGAGCATTTTTTCATGTGCTTCTCGGACTTTTGGATCTCTTCTGTGGTGAATATTCTGTCCAAGTCCTCCCCCCATTTTTGGATGGGGTTATTTGTTGTCTTGTTGAGTCTGGCAAGCTCTTTATATATGTTGGTTATTAAACTCTTATCTGATGCATGGCATGTAAAGATCTTCTCCCATTCTGTGAGGGGTATAGACCAATTTCTGTCCTCTCCGTGTGTTACAAACTCCTTGAGAGGCTGCTTCTGTCACGTATTTCTCCTCTTACAGAGAAATTCCTATCACCTGCCCAAGCTGGTTTCCGCCCAGGAAGATCTACCTGCGAACAAACCCTGGCCCTCTCAACTTACATTGAAAATGGATTCCAGAAGAATTTAAAGACGGGTGCTGTCTTTGTTGATCTCACAGCAGCCTATGACACGGTCTGGCACCGTGGTCTCCTAGTCAAGATCTCAAGATGCCTGCCTCCATGGGTGGCCAACACTATATCATTTCTTCTCCAAAACAGAAGATTCCGGGTGCATCTGGGTGACAAGTCTAGCAGATGGAGACTTGTCTCAAGTGGCCTCCCCCAGGGCTCTGTTCTGGCTCCTACGCTATTTAATATTTACATCAATGACCTTCCAGAAACTTCTTCAAGGAAGTTCATCTACGCAGATGACATCTGCTGTGCAACTCAGGCATCCAAGTTTGACATCCTCGAGGAAACACTCACAAGAAAGACGTGTCTCTGATATCTGATTACTGTAAAAAATGGCGACTAATCCCTAGCACTGCAAAAACGGTATCATCTGTTTTCCATCTACACCATGCCTCGGCCTCGTGTGAGCTTAATGTACATCTTGGCGATACGAGAATCCGGCATGAAGCCCAGCCAGTCTATCTTGGCGTTACTCTCGATCGCACTCTGTCATTTCACGAACATCTCATAAAAACTGCAGCAAAGGTGGGCACGAGGAATAACATCATTGCAAGACTGGCCAGCTCCTCATGGGGCGTGAGCGCTTCCACACTACGATCATCATCTCTGGCATTATGCTATTCCACTGCAGAATACTGTGCCCCAGTATGGTTCCGTAGCCCCCATGTCCACTTGGTCGATTCCAAATTATATTCCTCCATGAGGATCATTTCTGGAACCATCCGTTCCACCCCAGTTCCATGGCTGCCAGTTCTTAGCAACATTGCCCCACCAGATATTCGTCGGGATGCGGCATCATCTAAGTTCATTTCCCACATCTACGCTCGACGGGACCTGCCAATATACACGGATATCTTCACCCACCCTGTCCAACGCTTGACGTCACCCAATCTGGTCCCCTATGCCTACACTGAACTTCTCTGTTCCAGACTCTTGGAAACAGAGTTGGCAGTCAGCTGAGGTAAAGAACAAACACCTCATCACAGACCCCTGCAAGCGTCAACCCAGCTTTGACCTAGCACGTTATGATTGGGCCCTCCTCAATCGCTATAGCTATTGAACAGGCCATGGCCGGTGCGCCGCTATGTTCCATCGCTGGGGAGCCAGAGACGACCCGAACTGCCCCTGCGGCTACAGACAGACTATGACCCACATAGTCAACGACTGCCACCTCTCCAGATTCAAAGGAGGTCTTGAAACTTTACATCAGGCTCAACCTGACGCTGTTGACTGGCTACGGAAGAAGGGCAAACGCTAGAAGAAGAAGTGGATATGGAGAAGGGAGGGGGAAAGGCAGGCAGTAGGTGGGTATCTGTCCACTGATAACAAGACCTTGTTTTTTCCTGTTAACAGAGCATACCCTCCATCCTATCAAATAAAACAAACAAACAACAACAAAAAAAAAACCCACTTTTTTTTTTTAAAGAAAAAGGAAGGTAAGAAATAAGTAGATTTAACACACCAATATAAACAAATCTAAAATGAAGCCCACAGGCCTATGGAGATATCTCACTGGGACTGTGTAGGACATGTGACTTGCCATGTGCATGGCACAGGATTGAGTTCCAGTAAAAGATCCCCCACCCCATGCACAAAGATCCAGTTACACCAAAAATAAAATCAATTAAAAAAGAAAGCACACAAAGAAACTATGGCTAAAAGCATCAGTGCATTGTAGGATAACTTCATGTTCTGTATTACATATATAAATAGTCTCCAAAGAGGAGTATATAAAGGAAAAGACTGAAAAAAAATGCCTGGAAAAAAAAACTTGGTTAGCATACTCAAATTATGAAAAAAAAATTAAGTCACAGAACAAATAAGCTCAACAAACTGCAAGCACAAAGAAAACTATGGCAACTCAAATCATAACACATTTACTCAAAACCAGAGATAAAGAAAACCTAAAAAGCAACTGAAAGGAAAACGTCTTACATAAAGAGTAACAATAAAAGAGATGTCAACAGATTAAAAGCTGGAAGAAATACAAAAAAGAAAATTGTGGAGCAAGATTCTTAAAGTGCAAAAAGTAGTAACCTGTCAACCCAGATTCCAGTATCCAGTGAAAGCATCTTTCAAAAATGAACACAACTAAGTAATTCTTTAAACATGCAAAATATGAAAGAATCCATGCCCTATGGAAGCATACTACATGAGTTGCTAAAAGAAGTCATGAGACAGAGCAAAATAATACCAGATGAAAATATAAAATTCTAATTTTTATTTTTCTATTTTATTGGATAGTACAGAGAGAAACTGAGACAAGAGAGGGAGAAAGATAGACACCTGATGACCTAGTTCACTGCTCATGAAGTGCCTACCCTTCAAGTGGGGAGCAGGGGCTCATACCTAGTCCTAGGACATGGTAATATGTGTACTCAACCAGGCATGCCACTGCCTGGCCCCCTAAAAACTATTTATATGGATAAGGGATATGATTTCATAATGATAAATGACAATCAATTGAAAGGTGATAGCAATGTCAAATGTCTACATACATTAAAAGAGGTTTTCAAAATAAATTAAGTAAAGCTGGTAGGCAAAATAAAAATTAGAGCTGAGTGTTTTTTTTTAAATATTTATTCATTATTTATTCCCTTTTGTTGCCCTAGCTGTTTTATTGTTGTAGTTATGATTATGTCGTTGTTGGATAGGACAGAGAGAAATGGAAGACAGAGAGACGGAGAGAAAGATAGACACCTGCAGGCTTGCTTCACTGCTTGTGGAGAGACTCCCCTGCAGGCAGAGTGGTGGGGGCTGGAACTGGGATCCTTCAGCCTTCAGCTTATGCACTTAACCCACTGTACTACCATATGCACTTAACCCGCTGTACTACCACCCGACACCCAGAGTTGATTGTTTTAATTCCCCTCTGTCAATAATCTATACAACCAATTGAAATATAAATAAAATAACTAAACAAATTAATTGACATTAATTCCATACACATCCAAATATGTATCCTTCTCAAGTGTACATGAAACATTTACCAAGATTCTGGATCATGAAATAAGTTTCAATACATATATACAATTTTATCTCATACTAAATATGTTTTCTAAACACAATTTAGTTAAAGTAGAAATCAAAACCAAAAAAGTCATTAAAATTCTCTTATAAATAGAATTTAAATAACATATTTCTACATAAGCCATAGATCAAAGAAAAAACACAAAAGAACAAAGTAGAATGTTTTGAACTGAAAAAAAAGCCAGAAAAGAACAAAAATAATAAAATCTGTTGATATTATTAAAGCATTACACAAATGGAACTTCATACTACTAGTCACCCCAATTAGAAAAGAATAATTAAAAATAAGTAATCTCCTTGAAAGATTTTTTTTTAAAAAGCATAGAAAACAAATAATGATTTATTTAAAAATAATTGGCAAGGTTGGGGAGATAGCATAATGCTTATGCCAAAAGACTTTCATGCCTGAGGTATCAAAGGTCCCAGTTTCAATCCATACCACCATCATAAGTCAGAGTTTATGCCAGAGCAGTGCTCTGATAAAATACACACATACATACATAACAGCTAGATAATGTTATTACAGAGTCTATGAATATTATAAGAAAAAGGTGAGGGGGTATTTTCATTTTCAACAGTTTTCTATTCAATCAATTTGACAAGTTAGATGAAATGGGAAAAGTCATTGAATGATACTAACACCTGAAACTTATTGCAAAATGCAACAGTCACAAGTTTCTGTTAGAAACCTGCAAAACAAATCATTAAAAAACTTCAGATTCAGATGGCTTCAATGGTGAATTTTATTAAACATTTAGGGAAGAAATGTTATCTTCAATTTAAAGTTCCCCAGAAAATTTAGGAAAAGAGAACATTCTCCAGCTTATTTTCCAATGCTAGCATTATGTGATAGACAAACCAAGTAGAGGCTTTGCAAGGAAAGAAAATGGAAGTGCAATATCTATTATGAAAATAGATGGGGGCCAGGTGGTGGCGCACCTAGTTGAGCACTCATATTATAATGCGCAGGGATCCAGGCTCGAGCCCCTGGTCCCCACTTGCAGGAGGAAAGCTTTACAAGTGGTGAAGTAGTGCTGCAGATGTCTGTCTCTCTCTTCCTCTTGATTTTTGGCTGTCTCTGTTCAATAAATAAAGATAATAAAAATATTTTTAAAAAAGAAAATAGATGTGTCATCACACATAAATAAAAAAATTCCAAGTGTAACTTGAAAAAAAAATCTTAGTAAATAGCTCTTTGATGATAATATAAATAAAAATGATAGGGAATTCTGAAAAAAAATAATGAAACATTAAACACTGCACCTACAAGATATAGTTAAAGCAGTGATTAGAGGGAAATTTATTGTTACAAGTACCAATATATGTAGACACAGAAAAATAAAAGTAAATTAAATTTATAATGCAATTATAAATAATGAAAGGATTAGTATAAATAATGTAAAGGGACTCATAAAGTATGAAGAAGAAAATAATAGATCTAAGTACAAAAATAACTGAGGTACAGAACAAATGTTATAAATTTAAACAAGCTAAAACCATTGATTTTAAAGTAAATACCTAGACAAACAGTAGCTAATCTAAATCAGAAAAAAAAAAAAAAGAGAACACAAAGATTTATAATATAAATTCATAAAAGAAAAACAGTCATTTATAGTTGGAAGGAGTAGGGGTGGAAAAATAGATGACTGAGTAAATGTTCATTGACTATTTTTATATTGTTTAAAATTTAGAATCATGTCAATATTGATTAATAATTGTCAATATTAATTTTTTAAAGTAGTCAACAGAAGGGTCAAGATAACTCAAGCATCTCTGAGTACCTTCCAAGATTTATTTGCTAATTACAAAATAAAAAAACAATGACCTTACAATGGTGAAATCTGACTTAAAACCTCTTAAAAATGACTAGCATTCCATTCACTAGAATTAAAATCATGTAAGTGATATTTCTATCAAACACTTTAACTTTCTCTCATCCACAGGTAGCACCAAATTATGGGCATTAAAAATAATAACTGATCTTCAGTTCTTAAAAATGTTAGTATTATACGATATAAAGGAAAAGTAAGAAAGCTGTTCCAGGGCGGAGGGTACATAGCTTAATGGTTATGCAAGCAGACTCTCATGCCTGAGGCTACAAAGTTCCAGGTTCAATCCCCCACACCACCCTAAGCCAGAGCTGAACAGTGCTCTGTTAAAAAAAAAAAAGAAGTAAGAAAGTTGTTCCAGATTAAAGATTCACAACACCTTGATGCAAAAGGTGATGTTGGGCTGATTCCTGGCTGGAAAATGTAATTGGTATAGAGGACACTGTCTGAAAAAGAGAAACAATGAGAATATAAACAATTGGTTTGATAATAGTATTATAGAGATGCCTGCTTCCCAGACTGACAACTATTCTTTGCTTATATAAAATTTTTATTCTTAGAATATAATTAATTGTAAAGGCATAAACAGGCTCAGTGTCATGGAACCTATTATCAAATAAGAAAGAGAATGATAGAACAAGTATGACAAACTGTTAACTGTGAATATATCTGAGTTATATGTAGGAATTCATGCCCTCTTTTTTGACACTTTTATATGAACTGAAACCTAAAGCAAATACATGTTTAAAAACTTATATCTACACCCCCATAATGGTCTTTATACTTAGTATGTGTGCTGATGTCTTTATTTCCAATGAATTTTGTAAGTTCTAATGCCCAATGCTAAAATATGATGTTTATTATAAATTTACTTCATAAAAAATAAGAGTTTTAGGGACAGAAATCTTTGCTACATTATATAATGAGATACTTCTGAATATGTCAGGTACTTACTAGATATAAAATGCATATACTTGAATGATTAGATAAATTTTATAATTTGATAAAAATAGACTCTAGGTTGAGATGACCTGTATCCAAATGTTTGTTTATAGTGTTGCTAGATACAAGATGGACAATTTCCTAGACTTTTCTGGAACTGAGATCTGATTAGAAACCTCAGAGGAACACAGGGTGGGTAATATTAGCAAAGTTAGGAAAACTGATGAGAGTAAGGAAGTTCAACAGTTTGCTCTTTCACTAAAGTAATGGATAAACTGGGGTGGGGGTGTGTGACATCAAATTTTATCATAACTCTGGACTCTAGTCAAAATCTTTCAGTGAGTCAAGAGGAAAAGAAATCATATATGTTTTAATGAGAGTCTTGTGACATTTTAACTTATCTTGGAATCCCTTCCCATTTTCCTGCTTGACCATGGCCTGAAGATAACAGGTGGAATTCCTAGCAGGTTCCTGGTGGCAAAGAAGACAGGATAGACGTTATTCTTAAACAATTGCTTTATTGTTTGCTTGTTTTACCTATTCTGTGCCTCCTTAAATTAACTATCATTAATGAACTTTCCTTATTTTACTTAGAACATTTCCAGAGCTGAGATAGCTGTCCAGGAAGAATTTGTTGAAAGAGTGAATGTATTAGCTGTTGTTTCCTGAGGCAAGAAATAGGAGTTGGGAGGAAATAATGGACTAAGGTTAAAAGTAAAGATTGGGGAATGAAATGTTCTGGGGTATAAAAAAAAAAACAACTATCACATATTTCATAAAATCCAAAAGACTATACACATGCCTAGGGCTGGGTAAATGCTTAGAAGAGACCTAACAAGTCCCTAAGCTCTTATTTCTGGCTGGTTCTGCAGGAAGTGAAGGCTAGGAAGAGTTGTAAAATGATCTGCTTAAGTGTTGATGCATGTCCAACTGCACCCTGAGCTCATCTGCAAAGACTGGGGGAGCTATTCTTTTAATCTCAAATATTTAAGTAGTTTTCAGTCAAATCACCAGCTGACATTAATCTAGCATAAGTTATCATGTATCTAGCAGAACAAACATAAACATGAAAAAAATACTAATTTCACAAGTCTAACTTAAGAAGTTACAAATAATAAGGGAAAAATAAATAAAAAGCACAATAAGACAACACTTCACACTTCCTAAAATGGTTATACAACAAGTGTTGACAAAGACAAGTAACTGGAATTTCAATATGTTCCTGATTGAAATGTAAAATAGAAAGTATTTTAACAGTTCCTCAAAATCTTAAGTATAAAATTAGCATATAGTCGAGGTTCCCAGAAGATTGCAGACTGAGAAGCTGCTAGTGGCTTGAGCTCTGACGACATCGACTGGAAACGGTAGGATTTTCTGCCTTTAATAGGCCAGTCAATAAGGGTTCCTAGCAGTGACACCAAGGAGGTGACTATAACTTAATTTGGATTAAAAAATAGTAGAAAGAAAAGGAAAAAAAAATTTTTTTCTTTTAAATTATTATTCCCAAAGCGCACCTACTCCCCCTTCCCCCCCATAACCAGTCCCTGGGGACCAGCTCCTAGCAGGCTCCCCTGCTGAGCTTCTTTCTTTACCAAGATTCCTGTCCCACCAGGGAGTATCATTCATTCTAAGTCTATTCCCTTCTGAAACCTCTGGCCTTTTTTCTTTCTAAATAGCCAACTAGCTGTCTCTGCTCAGGCAGCCCCCCCCCCGCATAGCTAATTAAATAATAAAAAATAAATAAAAAACTCTTTCCTTTCACCGCTCTTTTATTACTGTTCTTTTTCTTATCTTTTTCTTTTCTCTCTCTCTCTTTGTTTTTCTTTTTCTCATTCTTGTCATCCTTTCTTCCTTAATCCTACAGCTTTCTGAATTCACTGATACACTGATACCTAGGAATAAAGTTGACCAAAGAAGTGAAAGACTTGTATACTGAAAACTATGAGTTGCTACTCAAGGAAATAGAAACTGATACCAAGAAATGAAAAGATATTCCATGCTCATGGATTGGAAGAATAAATATCATCAAAATGAATATTCTCCCCACAGCCATATACAAATTTAATGCAATACCCATCAAAGTTCCACCAAGCTTCTTTAAGAGAATAGAACAAACACTACAATCATTTATCTGGAACCTGAAAACACCTAGAATTGCCAAAACCATCTTGAGGAAAAGAAACAGAAATGGAGGCATCACACTCCCAGACCTTAAACTATATTATAAAGCCATCATCATCATCAAAACAGCATGGTACTGGAACAAAAATAGGCACACAGACCAGTGGAACAGAATTGAAAGCCCAGAAATAAATCCCCATATCTATGGACATCTAATCTTTGATAAGGGGGCCCAAAGGATTAAATGGAAGAAGGAGGCTCTCTTCAATAAATGGTCCTGGGAAAACTGGGTTGTAACATGCAGAAGAATGAAATTGAACCACTTTATCTCACTAGAAAGAAAAATCAACTCCAAATGGATCAAAGACCTGGATGTCAGACCAGAAACAATCAAATACTTAGAGGAAAACATTGGTAAAACACTTTCCCACCTACACCTCCAGGACATCTTTGATGAATCAAACCCAATTGCAAGGAAGACTAAAGCAGAAACAAACCAATGGGACTACATCAAATTGAAAAGCTTCTGCACATCCAAAGAAACTATTAAATAAACAAAGAGACCCCTCACAGAATGGGAGAAGATCTTCACATTCCATACATCAGACAAGAAACTAGTCACCAAAATATATAAAGAGCTCAGCAAACTTAGCACCAAAAAAGCAAATGACCCCATCCAAAAATGGGCCGAGGATATGAACAAAACATTCACCTCAGAGGAGATCCAAAAGGCTAACAAATATATGAAAAACTGCTCTAGGTCACTGACTGTCAGAGAAATGCAAATTAAGACAACATTAAGATACCACCTCACTAGGGCACCAAAGTAAAAACCCTGTGGTGAGGGGTAGACATGCAGTTTCCTGAGCCAGTGGGGGGTGGGAGTGGGTGGGAGGGATGGGTCATAGTCTTTTGGTGGTGGGAATGGTGTTTATGTACACTCCTAGTAAAATGTAGTCATATAAATCACTAGTTAATTAATATGAGAGGGAGAAAATTGTATGTCTCAAAGTTTTTTAAAACACAGACTGAGTCTTTTTAATATATAGGCTGTGTATTTGATATGCGGACTCTCTCAAAAGCCTAGACCAAGTAGATCAGAAGCAACCAATGGCAGAGCTACATACAAGATACTGGGTACTGTACAGCAAACCCTAACAAAAGGACTTTTCAAAGTTAACCCAATTACCAAATAATGTGATGATAACATTAACTATCGATTATCTTTTTGAACCCTAAGACAGCAGGAACCCACATCTCCACTATAGAGATGTGGGTTCTACTTCCCCCAGTCCTGGAACCCTTGGATAGGGCCCACTTTCCCGTATGCCTCTCCCAATCCATATCAAATAATATTGCATCTGCTGATCACAACCTAATCAACACAACGATTGTCACCTCAACATGCTTCACTTCAGACTGTGTCCAGAGACTTCACGTGTGGAATGACAAGCCTTCATCTTCATTACTCGGGTGAGACCTTTCCTTTCATAGTATACTCTAATTCCATTCCAGGTGGTTCACTTTCTAACAAAGTCCCAAAACCTAGATATGAACCAGTTTCTGTGAGAGAGAGCATATGTTCACACGTATCCATAAACTACTGCAAAATATATACCTGAAAGCAGAAGTACACTAGAGTTTGCAGTGAGTACCCCCCTAACACTTCCTCTCCACTATTCCAAGCTTTGGGTCCATGATTGCTCAACAATTTGTTTGGCTTTGTATGTTAACTCTCCTTTCAGTCACCAGGTTCCAGATGTCATCAGGATGCCGGCCAGGCTTCCCTGGACTGAAGACCCCCACCAATGTGTCCTAGAGCTCTGCTTCACCAGAGACCCACCCTACTAGGGAAAGAGAGAGGCAGACTGGGAGTATGGACCGACCAGTCAATGCCCATGTTCAGCGGGGAAGCAATTACAGAAGCCAGACCTTCCACCTTCTGCAACCCACAATGACCCTGGGTCCATGCTCCCAAAGGGATAGAGAATGGGAAAGTTATCAGGGGAGGGGGTGGGATAGGGAGATTGGGTGGTGGGAATTGTGTGGAGTTGTACCCCTCCTACCCTATGGTTTTGTTCATTTATCCTTTCTTAAAAAAAAATAGCATATAGTCAAACAATTCCACTTGTAGATATATAACCAAGAGAACTAAAGATATATGCATTTACAAAAACATGTTTGTACAAATATTTTTGTAAAATATGTAACAGCAAAAAATTAAAATGACCCAAATCTCTATAAATTTAAAAGTATAAATAAAATGTGGTATATACATAAAGTGAAAAGGAATTTGTCTTTAAAAGGATGAAGTACTAATACATGCAACAATATGGATAAACTGCAAAAGAAAATGAGTGGAGTGAAAGAAACTAGATACAAAAATGTCACATATCATGCAATATCGTTACTATGAAATTAACTAGGGTAGGCAACCCCATCAAAATGGACAGCTAGTTAGTGGATGTCATGTTGAATGGGGAAAAAAAGAATGGAGATAGTTGAGGGTTGGGTGGTGGTACATCTGGTTGAGTGTACTTGTTACCAAGACGAAGTATCTGGGTTCAAGCCCTGTAGCTCCAACTGCAGGGAGGAAGCTTCATAAGTGGTGAAGTACTGTTACGGGTCTCTCCTACAGGTCTCTCTCTTTCCCTCTCTATCCTGCCTTACTTCTCAATTTCTATTTTTATCTTAAATAAGTAGATAAATGGTGACTCAATCTATTTGCACCTTCCTTTGGGGTAAACTTAGTTTGGATGATATAATGGCCATGGTTGCACATTAATGAACTAAAAGCCACTTCAAAGTGATTAAAATGATGAACTTTGTTAGATGAATTCTACATCAAATTGGGGGAAAATCGGAGTTGGGAGGTACTGCAACAGGTTAAGCGCAGGTGGCGCAAAGCACAAGGACCAGGGGAAGGGTCCTGGTTCGAGCCCCCGACTCCCCACCTGCAGGGGAGTCGCTTCACAGGCGGTGAAGCAGGTCTGTAGGTGTCTATCTTTCTCTCCCCCTGTCTTCCCCTCCTCTCTCCATTTCTCCCTGTCCTATCTAACAACGACGACATCAATAACTACAACAATAAAACAACAAGGGCAACAAAAGGGAATAAATTAAAAAAATGGGGGGAAATATGTAATGCTTAAATAGATTAATTTTGTAATTTTCAGAGTAGAGTCTTTCAAAGTAAATCTACAATAAGTAAGTCCACAGAGAATCCCCCCAGTTAGCCTGGAAGACATTCATTCTCTTCTCTCCCATTATTCGGATCTTTGCTGGAGGTCCTTGCTCCGAGAATCTGGATTTTCTACACCCCATAACAAGGACTAGCAGCAGCAGCAGCACATCAGGGAAAGTCCGCCTCCATTAGTGGGCATGGGTCCCTGTGAGCTGACTGAGGCTGGTTCCACATTTCTTTCCACTAAAAGGCTTTTTGGTCTGTGTGGAAATGTCAGCCATTGGTATTATGGGTGGTTGAATTTGTAACATTGACTCAAACCCAGTGGTTTCTGCAAGGTGCATTCCTCAAAAGTAAAATGGAGTGAGGCTTCCAGGATTCAGGGTCCTCTGTGACTTGCAGATCAGGCCCGCTCTGCTCAGGATAAAGCATGAGGCCTGCCAGCACAGCCTACACTCAGCCCCTGTCCTAAGAGGAGGAGGTGGGGGAGCCAGACAGGACTCCCCAGCAGCATGGCCAGGCTTGTAGGTGATCAGAAGCTCTGGGACCCTTGAGCCCAGGGGCCCCTCGGTCACCGG
The DNA here is from genome assembly GCF_950295315.1 of Erinaceus europaeus. Lineage (NCBI taxonomy): Eukaryota > Metazoa > Chordata > Mammalia > Eulipotyphla > Erinaceidae > Erinaceus > Erinaceus europaeus. Next base: position 64,222,942 of record NC_080165.1, read on the forward strand.
AAGGCGGTTCCCTCTAAATCCTCAGGCTCCGCCCCTCCCCTCCGGCTGGGTGGCTCGTGGAAGGAGCCTGGCCTCTGATTGGAGGATATGTGGAGTGGGCGTGGCCAACTGTTGTAGAAAAGCCGTTGGCGGTTAATTTCCAGCAGTTGTTTGTGCATTTGGGCTGTGAGCTCATTACCTCGGGGATGGCAAAGCTGACTCGATAAAGGACACGACCTGTGGCTCCCCTTGAAGAGGAAGACGTGAGCTGCTGTAAGAATGCGAAAAAACTTCCGAGACCTAGGATGTGGAGAACTGGGATGACTGCTTTTGTACCCCAGGTCGGTTGCAGAAGAAATTGGGGTGGGAGGTGAGTTAGGGGGCCGTCTGTCCGGCCCCCTCCTCGGCTCGCCTTGGGGGGCGGGGGGGTGAACCCCTATGTCCCTGGTCCTCGGGCCTCACTTTTGCACCCCCTTCCCCCATGTCTCTCCCTTGGCCTCCGCATCGCTTCTGTCGAGGAAGAAGGACTTCACTCCCCGCGGCCTGAGGAGGAGCCCGAGGAGACACGCCGGGGATGGAGCCGCCGCCGCCGACCCCCGGAGCTGCCGGCGGACCTGCCAGGTGCTGCGCGCCCGCCCGGGGCTGGGGTGACACGGGGCGGCCCTCGCCCGGAAACCTGGGGGAAAGGGAGCGATTCTGTGGCTTTAAAAATGTGTATATATCATATATAGTCTATGTACATATAGATCTAGCTGTAACATATGGACTTGTTGCAGTGCGCATGTGCTTTATTTTAAATATTTATTTTATTTATTCCCTTTTGTTGCCCTTTTTTATTGTTGTAGTTATTATTGTTGTTGTCGTTGTTGGATAGGACAGAGAGAAATGGAGAGAGGAGGGGGAGACAGAGAGGGGGAGAGAAAGACAGACACCTGCAGACCTGCTTCACCGCCTGTGAAGCGACTCCCCTGCAGGTGGGGAGCCGGGCTTCGAACCGGGATCCTTATGTAACCCGCTGCGCTACAGCCCGACTCCCCATTTGCTTTATTTTAATGAGAGTGCAGTGTGAGGCCCTAGAGGTCACGGTGACTTTGGACCTGAGTGGCTCCTCCCGCCCCGCCACGCCGCGCCGCGCCCCCGCCCCTTCACCCTTTTCGTTTTGTTTTGTTTCCTGCTGACGCCCCTTTTTCTTTCCCCAGGACTAGCCAGTGTCCGCAGTGAGGACGCAGCCATCCGCCTTCAAGTCGTAATAGAAAGCCTGGAGGCATGGCGTTTGTCCACACCACCATTTTCTAGGAACTAGGAGGCCACCCTTCAGGAGTCTGGACCCTCCCCGCCTGCCGGGCCAGCTGTGTCCTTACCCCTACAGAGGCTTTAGCTGTCTGGAAAAGAATCTGCTAGGAAGACCTGTGACTTTTGTGCCCTAGGCGACCTGCAACCCTAGGCCCTCCTGTATATCCAGCCCCCTGGAGCTTGAGACAAGAGGAAAGCCTCCACAGTAACAGCTCCCTGAGAGGGGGCTGCTTTCTCCCCACTGCCTAGTAGAGAGAACCAGGCTCAGAGCCTGACCCCCGCTGCAGGCTCTGAGGATAGTAGGGAGGGTGGGGGAAGAGGCTTCCTGACAAGTCTTCTTCCCTTTTCGGCTCTGGAGCTGAGCTCTGACCCCAGAACTTTTCTGTTTACCATCAACATGGAAACTTGGCTCTTCATGTGGCATTAGTTGCTCTATTTTGTGGATTATCTTGTTCCACAAAACTGCCCTTCCACAAGGAGTCTTGTGTCGTTTGAGCCTGGTTGGTCATCCAGGCTCCAGGAAAACTCCTCATCCCTCCCACGAGGAGGGGCCTTTAATAAAGCATTTGTACCCTCTCAAGTGCTGTGCTGATTCAGGACACTTCGACCGCTGTCATCCTACCCACCTAGGCCAGGTGGCATTCATTGGTGTAGGGCAATGTCAGGATTGGTTGGGACGGCTGTGGTAAGGGTGTCCCTGATCCTACCATAACACCCTCCCCCTTTGCATTAACACCCATCACGATCAAAGGGAGATGCCTGACACAGATTGGTACACGAGAGACTTGGTAAAGTTTTCTCTGAGCATTTATAGTGTCGTAGGACAAGAACTGGGGACAGGCTATTCAACAGAATGCTAGGTCATTAGAGGAGGCATGTAAGATGAATAGTGACTCTTATTAGGCCCTGGAATTACATCAGTTTCTATTAAGAACACTGCACAGCTCCAGCTCTGATGCCAGGATTGAACCTGGGGCCTCTGAAGCTCAGGCATGAAAATTGTTGTATAAAGCACTATACTATCACTCCAGTCCAATTACTGTTTTCATGACTTTGTTCTGGTAATTCTTGATGGGAGGCTAATGGGTGAATTACTAAGGAACTCAAGTTACTGGGTTGGCCCATCAGTGTTTTGTGCTGTGTGGGCAGCTTATTCTCTGCTAATAATGAAAATCCCAGAAGAGGACAAAGCATGTACTTAGAACTGTCCAGTGCCCCTACCCCTTCTCCCCTACCCTTGTGCCATGTACCATGAAAGCAAGAGCTGATCTGACAAGAGAATGGGCATCCTTAAAGCTTCCCCAGCTGGGACCCTTGCCTCCATGTGTTTCTATCCCAGTGATGAACCTAGAAGGGTGTTCTGAACCCTGTCTCTTGGAATGGCTCAGGGTCTTTTAAGGAGCAAAACTAGTGGAGTTTCTGGAGTTCTAAATACTGGGCTTCAGTTCTTCATGAGATCATGTGTACTCTTCCTTGGGAGACTTAAGCAATTAAAAGTGTGGCATCATTTGCAGTGAGGGATATTGATGAGCAGAGCTTTGCTTATTTGGAGACCTCTGATCTTTCTAGTCCTGGACTCTGGACCTAATATGCATACTTATTTTTGTTGTTGTTGTTGTTTAATTTTGCCAGAGCACTGCACAGCTCTGGCTAATGGTGGTGCTGGTAATGAAACCTGGGAACTCAGCTTCAGGAATGAATGTCATATGCATAACCATTAAGCTGCCTTCCCAGCCCTTTCATATGTATAGAAATAAGAATTAATGGAAATAAGAATTATTATTATAGAATAATAATAATATAAAGGCCTTCCCAGCCCTTTCATATGTATAGAAATAAGAATTAATAGAAATAAGAATTAATAGGTTCATGTCACTAACCATGATGGCTTCCAAAATCCAATTTTTTGTAGCTATATGGAACTCTTTATGATTTACAGCCAATACTTTTAGCAGAAGGGAAGGGGGTGCCATGGCCATTTTACAGATGAGGAGACTGAAACCAGGAAAAACAACTTCCTTCAAGGACTGAGTACTCAGTGCACTTGCCTTTTTGGAATACTATCTTAAATCTTCCAGCTCTCCAGTACCCAAACTTTGGAAAGCAAATGAGCATGGAATTATTTTATGCTTACTGTGTTAGAGCAATGTAAAGAATTACTTTAGAAAAAAATACTGGGGAGATAGCATCATTGGTAGCACAACAGACTCTTCTTGTATGAGGCACCAAAAGTCACAGGTTCAGTTCCTAGTACCAATATATATGCCAGAACTGAACAGTGGCCCAATAAAAACAAAAACTAATCATAAAACAAATACAAAAATTACTTAGGAAAAGTCATTTTTACCCACATGAAGCACTAGGACAGGCACAGAGAAGTCACTTTGTTGATGCATATCTTTGTGTGTGTGTATGTGTGTGTGTCTGTGTGTGTGTGTGTGTGTGTGTGTGTGGTCTTTGCCCTCTTCTAGCATATATGGGGTAAACACTGCAGTCCTGAAAATGGCCTCAAATCTTTGGTGGGTAATTATTCCACTAGGCAGAGAGCCTACAAGAACTATACAGGTAGAGTCCCAACTAACCCTCTGCTACTTTTGGTGGTTAGAACTGAGCAGCTTATCCTTCCAACCACTCTCCTCCTCCCCCTCTATCTTCTTTTATCCTCTCCTCCTGCTGCTGCTGCTGCTACTGCAGCTGCTGCTCCATGAATTGGGGGCTTCCAGTTCACACATGCATACTTAAATTATTCTTGGGCTAGTTCTTCATTTAGGGCAGGGGGAAAGAATGAGGGAGAAATGCCGTGGCACCAGAACTGCCACTGGTACCATGGCACAAGCCTGGACTGTGCATGACAAGGTATGTACCCTACTGGGTGAGATTTTTCTCCTGCCTCCTCAGCCACTTTTCTGATCTTCCCCTTGCTCCTCCCTTACCTGGACCCCTCTTACTTACCTTTTTTCATTCTTTTTATTTTTAATATGGTTATCCTTATTTATTAAATAGAGAAAGTCAGAAATTGACATGGAGGGTAGTGATATAGAGGGAGAGAGACAGAGAAACACCTGCAGCCCTGCGTCAGCCCTTGAAAAGTTTTCCCCATACAGGTGGGAACTGGGGGCTCAAACCTGGGGTCGTTGCACCTTGTAATAGATGGCCCTCAACCAGCTGAACCGCCACCTTCCCTTCTTTTTTCATAGCCCAGAGTGGACATAGGTCTCTAACTCCAGGTACTGCAGGGCTGAGACAGCCTCATGTTTTTGGAGAGCTAAATGGCAGAGTATCCTATTCCACCCATCTCTCAGTTCGCCAGGGTCCTGTATGCTCAGGACCATTCCACCATGCTTAGGCCTGACTGTTCTTCAATTTATGTGAATACTTTTCTTTCCTACCTCTGGCTGCCTTCTCAGTCTCTCTTCTTTCATTTCTGCTGTGACAGTAAGCCATCCCTTCAATGACTGAATGCTGGAGATGTGATATGAGAGGAATTCCAAGTTCTGGGGCCCAGGATATTTAAAGTTGGAGAACCACATCTGCTTCACAGGCTCTAGAACAAAAAAGCCTATCCATGTGAAAAAATGTATTGGGCACAAGAAGATACTGAAAAATCTAATTTGACAGCTGATTTCGCATCTCAAATATCTTTGTTCCTCACGGTTGTGCAGGCATACCCGAATGAGGGAATGAACCCCAGCTGACAATACCTGTGATCATATACTCTTGCCTGAGGTCCCTCCACCTTGTTTTATTGTCCAACAAAATGGAGGCAGCTTAAGCAAATATATCTGTTTCTTCATGGTTGGAACAGATTTTCATTTTCTATAAACTTTAGGGAAAATAGAAGACCCTAAAGAGAAAAGACCTTAAAAAAAAAATACAGTCCCTGATTCCATAACAGGTCAAGACTGGAATAACCTAAAGTTTTTTGAGGAATTTCTCAGAGGATAGTTTTTCATCACAATTCTTTAAAAAAAAAAAAAAGTATGAAAATCAAGAACTGGATGCTTCTATTGACCCCTGATGAGATCCTCCTACCTCCTCCCAGAGCTCTTCATATTCCACAGTTGTCTCCATTTATTTGCAACATGGAAGCCAAGTACTTCACCCTAGCTCTGTCTGTAACATCCTAGCTCTCCCTGAAGGAAGCTAGGAAGCTTCAACTCTACCCAAGCTCTAGGTCATCCCTTGACTTCTGGACAGGGTGAAACATTTCTTCTTCATGTTGCTTAGAACTAATGTGATGGTTCACAAGTACAGAACAAACTGGGGAACAGCTTTACCCTATCCATCTCAAGTAGATGGATGGTATTTAGGATAGAGGAGGCCAGGATATAAAAGTAGAGAAGTCTGGTCCGTGAGTTTCCAGAGGTCACCCCACTGCCACCAGAAAAGAATTCATCTCCTCATCAAGTGGCCTCACTGTCAGATTTCTGAAGTAAGATAGCCTCTCAGGGGCTGATTTGCCTGACTATTGATGGAAGTTTCCTATGAGCATTTACATCCTAGAAGGGAAATGCCAAGTAACTCAAAAGGATTAGGAACATGACTGGGAGGGCCAGCTTAAGTGGGAGCATTTGTATTATATCAGAACTGTTGTTTGTTAGATTTGGGCTATGATGGATGAAGGGTAAAAGGGACTAGAGAACTGATGAGTGAAAACAGGTCTGGAATATTCTAGGTTCTTTTAAAGCTGCTACTAGTACTACAGAAACACAGGAGAGTATCAGGGCCTAAGTCTTGCCTTCTTCCTTCTGTTATTTATTATTGTTGTTATTTTAAAACAGAATATTCCTCAGAACTGCAGCAATACATGTCTGTTTTCAAAACCAGCACGCTATTAAGAGGCATCCTTAGCCTCTTCTCTGTTCTCTTACTATCATGAAAACCAGAGCTGATTTGGCAAGAAAACATCAAATTCCTTGAAGTTTTCCTGTCTGGAGCCTGACTCTAGTACCTAGTTAGTTTCCTAGAACACCTTTGGACACATCAGTCTCTAGAAGTGTCTTTATTATTTATTATTGGATAGAAACAGAAAAAAAAATGAGAGGGGAGGAGGACCTCCAGCAGCCCTACTTCACACTTGTGAAGCTTTCTCCTTGCAGGTGGGGACCCAGGTCCATGCTCATTGTAATGTGTGCACTTAACCAGGTGCTTGTTGACTGCCTGGCCCTCTAGAAGGGTCTTTATAGCCAAGCTTTGGGTTTCTTTACTTTTCTTTTTTTTTTTTTTTTCATCTCCAGGGTTATTGCTGGGGCTTGGTGCTGACACTACAAATCCACTGCTCCTTGTGGCCATTTTCTGCATTTTATTGGATAGGACAGAGAAAAGTTGAGAGAAGAGGAGGATAGACACTTCTTGCATACCTGATTCACTGCTTATAAAGCAACCCCCTTGAAGTGGGGAGCTGGGGACTCCAACCTGGATTCTTGTACAGGTACTTGCACTTAGTACTATGTTTGCTTAACCCACCACTGCCTGACCCCCTCAAGCTTTGGGTTTCTTATGAAAATAGGAATAATTACTCTACAAGGACCCACTGGACATAATCATAGCCATCAGGTTTTGGTGTGATTGGAGTACAGGGAGTACTCCCGCCTAGAATGAAATCTAAAGTTCATTGTGCACGATTTCACTTGCAACAAGATGAATAACTTTTTTCATGGACATTCAACAGGGGATACTAATACCCATGGAAGGAGGTTAGAATGGATGGCTTTTGAAAGCTTTGCCGTCCCTGGGATTTTAAAAGCCTACCTAATACCACTAAGATTTTTTCACTTGTAAAAATGTTTTCAATGATGCAGATCATTAATAATAATGACTATTATCACTCTATCTTGTCTAATGTAATGTGTGATCCATATAATTACTTAATATTCCTAAGGTGTACTTACTTTACCACATCAATACTTACCATTGATACTGTATTGAAAAAAAAAAATGAAGACAAAGAAACGGGCTCTTAGTCCTTCCTCCCAATGAATGGCTCCTCATTGTAAGAGCAGTTTCATCTGCTGTGGGTTAAACCCTCCAGTTCTTGCAAATTTCTGTCTTCCAGGCCAACTTCATTCTCTCCATTTTACCTCCCACCCCACCTCAAAAACTTGTATGAGAATGAATTACCACCTTCTACCCTGCTTGTCTAGGTAAAAGATTCTAGACCCTATTTGACCTAAGATAATGACTTTCTTAAGCCAGCTATTATCTCCTTTGTAAGAAGTGTAAAGGCCCTTTTGGAATTTAAAATTTAGCAGGTTTTTTTCAATCAGATGTGCCACCTTGAGCTTGAGATCCTGGCTAGTTCAACCATTCATCTCTTTCTGAGTATAGCAGGCTCCCCATAGTTAAAAGTCACATTGAAGCAAATGAAAACACTCATCTTTGTGTAAAAGCCATAGATTTATAAGCCAACTTATATTCCTTGCTCTCAGGTTAATGTATATGGCCCTCAAGGGTATATGCAGTTTTCCTCACTATTACTGTGATTTCGCTCCATAACAGACACAATGTGGGTACATAATATGTGTTAAATGTATGGTGCACTGATTTGTCTACCTCTCTCACATTTTCTTCTGTCTCCCAATGTTTAATGTTTGCATGCCAGCATTTGGGTGTTTGGTATCAAGTCCAGAAGAAATGCATTTCTAATTGCCTTTACAACTCCATATGTTTAGAACAAACTCATTTATTGAGTGCTTACCCAACTCTGCTACTCACCAGCTATGTGACCTTGGGCTAGTTATAATAACCCTTCTCTACCTTAACTTTCTCAGTGGAGATGCTAATGATAACAATGATAATATCTATGTCTGTGTGTTGTGTTGGTGATAAAGTGAAACACTCTACTAAAGCTCTTAGAACAGTGTGTGGCCCATAAACAACTCTTAGTGAATGGCAATCGTTAGTAACAGTTAAGTTTTGTAATTCAATATTCACTTGGACAATGCCAACCTTAAATCAATCTAATGAAGGTCTAAGAGGTGTTTTTTTTTTTAATATATTCAGCATTCTGGGTAGATAAGGCAACCAACCCATCCTTTGTAGACTGGTAGAGATGTGTCTTTGTGAGATTCCCAAAAGAATACACAGAATAAGGTGGTATGGGTTCCAGGAAGGAAATATTCAAGATTACTGGGTATAATTGAAGACACATCTCTTCTTCTTGGTACTGCTACTCTTCTTATGGTGAATAAGATAGCTGCTTGTTACCACAGCATGCTAAGTCAGTGATGGAGGGAAATGGTGGGGTGTTCTGAGGATTTTCTTCATGAAAAAGTGGAAACAGTATCTGAACTGTCAGCTTCATGGGGTAGCCACATTGGGGGGAACATATCCATGATAGCATTTGAGGGGAAGTAAGCTCACCCCTGCAAATATATATCCTATGAATTCATTGCTGGATGTGCTAGGAAGCACCAGAGAACACATGTTACAAAGGAGGTGTCAAAAGAAGAGGGGGTGTGCACATCATCACCTAGCCAGCTGAGAGCCTGGATAGAGGGACCCAGGATGTGGGAGGCGGTCAGTGGGCTGGCTGGCTGTGGGCCAGATAGATTTGAGCTCCCATAGTGATGGGTGAAATTCCAGCTTCATCTTCTCATGTGTGAAGCAGGGTACATTGACATCTTGGGAAGGAGTCAAATGATGAGATCTTCTTTATCTCAGATCAAGAGGGACTCCAGGTAAGGTGGTAGAGGTGAATGTTGACTCTAATTCACCAAAACACACATGACTGATATTGACTAAAGGGACCAAAACGTCAATAATCCCCAAAGAACCAAGAAAATAACCAGGCAAGTCATCAAACTTGATCCATTTCACCAGAGCTGATGAACAGAAGAAAGATGCTAAATGTTGCCCAGAATGAGGACATGGAACAAGACTGTCATAGCTGTAAGAAGATGCTAATTGACTATGATGTGGTGACAGGACAGCCTGAGAAGTAGTGTCCAGCTCCCTCTGTGGCCTGTTGGGAACTAGATCATCAGTTCCCTCTGTAGATGTGCTAGGAAAGTGGAGTCCATGAGATTTGTTGTAAATATAAATTGGCTATAAGGCAGAGAACATTAAATGAGATTATGGAAACTGAAGAACTCAGGTTTTGGTTAAAAGACAGAAAATACAAATAGGCATTTTTAAGCTGTGAAGGGGGATGGTTCGTTTTAAATATGGGGGGGGGGCAACACGGATGGGCCTGATGCTACTGTGCACAGGTATTTTACCTGTGAGAAGTCACAACCAGCTTTTCTTGTTGTCAGTGGCATTGTATGGAACCTGACTGGATTAGCAATCTAGGCATGAATTTAAGATTTAATGCTCAGTGTCTGACTGCTACCTACCAGTAGCCTTTTTTTTCTTTTGAATAAACGTTCCTGTTTTCTCAGTAGCAATGTAGAAATACCAATAGCTGCAAGAAGAGGGGAAGCCCTACCCACCCAGCTTGCTGAAGCCCTGAGATCTTCACTGCAGACACAGTGAACAAGGACACAGAAGGATTCAGACTGTCCATATGTAAAATCTGTATCCACAGAATTTGGATGAAAGTTGGTCACTCCTTTCGGAAGTGGGACATCTGAGATAGTGCCCTTCCTTACCCAACTGGAAACTATATGTCTTTAAAGAAAGTTTACGTAAATTCCTCTAGAATTTCAACACTGTAGTGGTGATGAAATTAAAAAAAATAAATAAACTACCTTGAGGAAACCTCAAAGTGTCTTCATCAAGAACTTGACGAAAAGAGGTTAAGTCATTTGCCCAAGGGTTAAGAATTTAACCTGACTGAGTCAACTACTTCTCTGAAAATATTGGAGTACTGAAGCCTTTTCTCTATCATCAGTGAGGTTCTGGGTGGACAAATACCCCTCTTGAAAGGGACAAGGAATTTGAACTAGGAAGCAGTAAGAAGATGGGCTATGTCTTTTTTTTTTTTTTCCTCCTCCAGGGTTATTGCTGGGCTCGGTGCCTGCACCATGAATCCACCGCTCCTGGAGGCCATATTTTTCTCCCCTTTTGTTGCCCTTGTTGTAGCTTCGTTGTGGTTATTATTATTGCCCTTGTTGACACAATTCGTTGTTGGATAGGACAGAGAGAAATGGAGAGAGGAGGGGAAGACAGAGAAGGGGAGAGAAAGATAGACACCTGCAGACCTGCTTCACCGCCTGTGAAGCGACTCCCCTGCAGGTGGGGAGCCGGGGGCTCGAACCGGGATCCTTACGCCGGTCCCTGTGCTTTGCGCCACATGCGCTTAACCCACTGCACCACCGCCCGACCCCCAGGGCTATGTCTTTAGATAAAGCTGATGAGGGACTTTCTATGTTAAGGGAACGGAGACTCAGAGCAGAAGAGCCTAAATGAGCATAGATGTCAGAGTCATTAAATAGGGAATGCCCTGGTCACAGATCAAGGAGAAGTGGGGATTACAGGGAGGTCTGGACTAGACCACCTGAAAACTGGAGGAATTCTCCTGGCCAGAGGAAAAGAATATGTTAAAAACCAGATGGACAGAAGGGTCAGTGTACAATCAGAACAAATCATTTAACCTGGAGGTTCTTATCCAGCGTCAACACTTAAAGTTTTGCTGAACTTTGAGGTCAAGCCAAGGATTTACAGATCAGGTTATAAATCTGAGTACTTCAGTTAGTGTGACATATAATCTGTAATGGGTTGAAGAGAGAGAAGGAGAGGATGGAGTGACAGTATGACAGCATGGAAAGAGCCAAGGTTTTGGAGTCATATTTTGTGATGTTGATCAAAGTTACTTAGTCCCATTAACCTTCTGTTTCTTCGTTTATGAATTAGGCCTACTGATATCTACCCTGAGAAATGGCAGTGAGAATTTAGTGAGAAATGAATTTAAAGCACCAAGTACCTGTTAATTATAGGTGTTCAAAAATTGTTTCCTTCTGTTCCTAAAAGCTGTACTTGCAAGTCAGTCATTGTAAACCTAGAACTGTGTTATCCGTTACAGTGACATGTACTAGTCGATGTGACTCCAAGCACTATTAAGCTGGCTAATCTGAACAGAGATATGCTGGGTCAAAAACATACTGGAATTTGGGGACTCAGTGGTGGTACACCCAGTTAAGGCACATAGTATCATGCACAAAGACCTGAGCAAGGACTAGGGTTTGAGTCCCTGCTCCACTTTGGCAGTGGGGACACTTCGTAAGTGGTGAAGCAGGTCTGCAGATGTCTGTCTCTCTCCCTTTCTATCTCCCCTCCCCTCTCAATTTCTCAGAGATACTGGATTTCCAACTCTTTATAAAGAAAAATATCTTGTACATTATTTCATAGAGCTTAGATGTTTAAAATGACAGTATGGGGGCTGGGTGACGGTACGCTGAGTAGAATACATGTGTTGCACAAGGACCCAGACTTAAGCCCACAGTCCCCACCTGTAGGTGGGGAGCTTCATGCATGGTGGAACAATAATGCAGGGTTCTCTTTCCCTGTCTTTCTTGTCATGTTTTACTCCCTGTCTCTTCTCTGTTTCCTACCCTCTGCAAAATAATAATAATAATAATAATAATAATAATAATAATAATAATAATAATGTCACCTGGCCACCTGGATTGGTGTAGTTATTGGACAGGTGCATAATCCTATCAATAATCCTTGTAACAATAAATAAATAAGTGAATAAATAAGCAAATACATTGTCAGTTATGTTGGGTTAAATCACTGTATTATTAAGTGAACTTCACCTATTTACATACGATTGGATATAGCTACTAGAAAATTTGAAATTGCAGTCTGTTTTAGGGTCTGAGAAATAACATAATGGTTATTCAAAAAGACTTTGATATATGAGACACCGAAGGTCCCAATTTCAATCTCTGACACCACCACAAACCAGAGTTAAGCTCTGGTTAAAATAAATAAATAAATAAATAAATAAATAAATAAATAAATAACAGTCTAGCTCACACTTAGTTCTGTTGGGCAGTCTAATGCAAACAGTAGATGAAGCTAGGACTGGGATCTCTGTTCCAGAAGCTCATTTATTTCTATGCCTTTTGTATGTGCTTTGGTGTTGTTTTGCTGTCTCAGTTGCCCAAAAGATCCTTTTGTAAGTGTGTCCTAATCCAGGCTTGCGGCTCCTTGTTAGATCCCATATTTCCATGTATAAAGATAGATCCTCAGCACCAGAAAAACCCCAACCAAAATGGTTGGGAAGTACCTGTGTACCCCTAGTGGCTAAGTGTAGTGGTGGCAGGAAAAAGTAGGCAGTGTCTATACATTAGAACAGAAACATCAGATGCGCCAGTCGAGGTAGCTGCACATTGATTGCGCTTTCTTAGCCTGGAGCTTCTTTCTTCACTCCAGATCCTTCTACTGGTTTTCACTCCAGGGCATCTGCATTTTATCTTATTTCAGAAGGTTCCCCCATCTTATACATAAACTTAGCAAAAAAATGGGCTCCCATCAGGCAGTCTCAAACACAGGTGCAAGGGAAAATGTCACTTCAAAGCCACCTTTAGAAAACCATAGTTTCCAGAGAAATGAACAACAAACATTCACAGACACAAGAATGTTCTTTCTCTCTCTCTCTCTTTTTTTCTCTTTTCAAAAAAAATTTCATTGTTTTATAAACTGTACATTTTACTGTACAACTTTTTTTTTTATCAGTGGAGAAAATTGGCATTTATATTCTGACCACAAGGATTCTGCTTTCCAAAACTCTAAGTAAGAAACATGACAAACACAAATACAAGTACATAGCATGTCCCGGCAGAGCTCAGAGCTACCCACAGTTCGTTCCTACCACTATCCCTCTGGGATGTCTGAACCCAAAGACAAAAAGAAAGGTAATATTTGGGGTTGCTTCCTCAATGGCTATGTTTTAAAAGGCTGCAGGAGAAAGGTGTGAGAGAAAAAGCTGAGAGAGTGAGGAGAGAGAGAGAAATACAAAGGAAAGAAGGCTATTTCAAGTAACCCAGTTCTGTGGACACCCGGATAACCTCCAGGACTGGTGACGGTGTGCACTCTGACAATGGAACTGACATGAAAAATTAACTTGGGCTCCCCAGGAATGGGATTGGCTAGTGTGTTCATGACCTTGTCAGGTCAGACACAGGGACTAGGGAGGCAGAGGCATATGAAGGAAAAATAATGAAGATAAGAGACTGGAGGAAAGGTGAGAAGGGAAAATGACTGACAGAAAGAATAAAGACAGGGCCCGTGGGGACTCTAGGAGTAGAGTCAGAAGATACTGCTGCACCTACTGTGTCCTCCCACTTATTGCGTATTCTGGGTAGGGCAAGGGGCACCAGCCCAGCTCCTAGTCTGTGCCCATCAGAACTTTTAAGCTCACAGTAGGCTCACTTGAATGCTTTGTATGCTGTGTGGCTGGAAAGTATAAGGAGAGAGAAAAAGAAAAGTGGGGTGGGGAAGGAGGCTGTGGGCTGACTGTATGCAGAGGCCTGGGAAGAAAAAGAATGTGCTAGGGTGATCAAGGGAGAGGTAGTATGTTGGCAATGAGGAAAAACCTGGAACAGATGAAGCCCAGGTGAGAGAGACACAAGGGGAAGTTATTGAGATGCTTCCAAAGCAGGGCATCCCTGACCACATCTTCTCTGCCCCCCTCTTGACACTGTCTGGGTGTTTGGGGGGCAAGTCCATAGGTGGAAAAACGCCTATGTACCCCTCTCATTACCTTCCTGTCAATTTCATGCATGGGCACTATCCATGGAAGCATCCCCCATGTCTCACCCTGAGCTGTCTTTTGTAGGGACAAACAAGAGACAGGCTCTGAGCATAGAAATGGCCCAGCTTAGAAAACTGAAGACAAGGTAGTGGACCAAAACACCACCCTCAGGAAGTAGGTGGTTTGGCCCCTGTCCTGGCTTAATCTTTCACACTCTGGAGTAAAAGGGAAAGAGGATTAAGGACCACATGATTATAAACACCACTTCAAGCTTCAAAACTCTATGATTCTAAAAGCATTCAGCTTCCCCCACTCTGAAACCTCTGGCATTCTCCCTCTGTGCCTGGTGGGAAGAAAAAGAGCTGTTTTCTCTGCTGCTGCTGAACTGGAAACCATAACATCAGAAGCCATGAGTGTTGATTAGTCCTCAGAACTGGAAGAGAATTGGAGATCTGGTACCACCCCAATATTTTATGAGTTGGAAGGCTGAAACCCAAAGAAAGAAAGAGTCTTGCCCAAGGTCGGTATCTGCTTATTTAGAGATGTCTCTGAAATACAAAATTGGAGCTTTGGACTCCAAATACAATGCTCCCTCTGTTGTGTGATTCCCTCTTCCCCTTCCTGCTATCATTTAGAGAAACCATTTTGGGGCCAGGTGGTGGCACACTTAGCTGAGCACACATGTTACAGTGCACAAGGACCCAGTTTCAAGCCCCTGGTCCCCACCTGCGGGGGAGGGGGGCATGAGTGGTGAAACAGGGTTGCAGGTCTCTTTCTCTCTCTCCCTATATTCCCCTTCCTTCTTTTTCTGACTGTCTCTATCCAATAAATAAATAAATAAAGATAATTAAAAAAATAAAGAATCCCTCTTTACTCACCACATGCTCATGGGAACTTTCAGTTCTAACGACCATTCCACCCCAATAATAGGGGGAAAACTAAGAGCTCCCATTCCTCATAAAGCTTCTCCCTCCCATCCTGATAAGAAGTCTAAATTACCTCTGTGGTTTCAGTTCATGTACTAGGTGTGGGGTATTATGTTTGAGAAGCAAAAGAACCTGGGCAGGAATCAGGATCATCATCCCTCTAGGCATAGGGGTGGTTAAGAATAAGGAGCCTGGACAGGGGACTCCTCAGTCTTCCCCCTAGCAAATATGGGACTGGAAAAATTCCCTTGTCAGGTGGCCAGGATCACCCACCCATGATCAGGACAGCTGGGAGCACACTTTCACATGGTAGAATAAGCTCCCCTTTATCTGTGTGAATGAAAAGGAGGAGTTTGAGAAGTGGACACAATAAATTAGAGAATAAAAACAACAGTGGAACCAGAAGCAATCCAAAGCCACTTGCTTACACGCTACATTTGTGATTAGAAAGGCAGGAGGCATCTGCCTTTCCAAACACTCTGGGCTCAGTCCAACATTTGAGCGATCAAGTCCGCTTTCCCTGAGCACACCCCGATGGGTGAAGGGGGACAGGCCTGGGAAGGTGGTGTGGGTGGCATTGGGTGAGGGGAGAGGGAAACCGTTGATAGGGGAGACAGAACTGTCCCTGGATGTAAACATCACCATGGAAACTCCACAAAGACTTGCCAGTAAGGATTTTTTCCTACTTCTTGTTCTTCCACTCTGCAAGGGTGGGAGAGAGGGTCCCCCTCCTCCCCCTCCCCAAGTCTACACCGTGCTCTCCATCACCCACTCCGAGCTGCCGAAAGTCCCCCGTGCCCCCACCAAGTCACTCTCCTCAAAGGGCAAAAGCATGCCATTGACTGAGAGACTGCGCTTTGTCCAGATGTTAGAGACCCTCCGAGGAGGACTATAGCCACCTGGGGCCCCCCCTCCAGCTGCTGCAGCTGCAAAGTCTCCCATGTCAAAAGAGTGGCTACGTTTGGCCTTGCCCTCCAGGGGCAAGGGGAGTAGGCTCCTGGTGCGGGCCGCAGGGGGTCCCAGCAAAGGCTCTCGGTCAGAGTGGTGGCCCCTGACTGATGTCCCAGACCCTCTCCCGCCTGGAGTCCTAGAGTCCAGCAGCTCCTCTTTTCTCTGACTCTTGAGGTCCAGGGAGGCAAAAGCTCCCATCAATCGGTCAAGGTTTGGCTTGGGGCGGGAAGCAGGGGGTGGGAGCCTCCAGGGGCCCCGGGCCAGCCCAGCAGCCTCTCCGCTGCCCAGGGAGCTGGAAGAAGAGGAGTCACTGCCTTGGGCCAGGCTGGCACTGAACTCCATGAGCTCATTGCGCACCACCACCTTGGGTGGCCCCGGCATGGCCGCCATGCTAGGCACACTCCCCAGGGTGGGAGCAGGAGGCTGGGACCCATTGGTCTGTGAGTGCACGTTGCTGACTGCGGCCACCGTCATCTTCGCCGGTTCCTCGTGGTTGCAGACCTTGTAGCGTACCATAAGGATGACGATGAAGACCAGCAGTGTTGCCACGATGATGCCACCGATGACCAGGATCATTGTGCCTCCAAGGATCTGGCTGTGCATCGACTGGCACTGTGGGTAGTCAGCCTTGGTGAAGAACTGGGCACAACCCACGATGTTGGTGGCTGTGAGTGTCGTGGCAGTGTCATCCCACATAGCCAGCACGCAGAGGTCATAGCCAGTCCCTGATACCAGGTTGGTGACCACGAAGGCCTTGTTGGAAGCTGGAATCATCCTGGGGAGAAGAAAAAGATGCAGAGAAGGCAGGGTGGTGAGGGAGAGCAAGGCAACAGAGTCGGGGACAGAGATGGGAACAGATCAAAGCAGAGTGATAAGCAGGGAAAAAGCACAAGGAGGGGCAGGGAGAGGCGGGCAGACATGAGTACAAAAAAGAGTAAAAGGTGAAAAGACAGGAAAGAATTGACATGGGAAAAGAGTGAGGAGATAGGAGAGGCACAGGCCGGCCACAGAGAGAGGGCACAGAAATAGCGAGAGAGAAAAAGAGACATTGACAGAGAGGTTGAGAAGAGAGATTCAGATGGGATAACAGAAAAAGGCAGGTTGAGATGAGCAGGAAAATTAAAAAGAATGTAGAAATGAAAGTGTCAGAGAGAAAGAAAGAGAGGATGAGAATTAGAGATCACATAATAGCAAACCACCCAGAAGATATGGAAAGAAAAAGGCAAAGAGCATGAAAATGAAGGGGAAGATAAAAGGGGGAGTTGACAGTAGAGATACAGAAAAGTAATTGACAGAGGGAGATGCAGGGAAAAAAAAAATGAGAGACTCAGGCAGGGGTGAGGGAGCAAGTATAGGTGAGGCAGAGGGAGGGACATACAGAGACAGAGAGGTTAAAGGCACAGAGAACAGAAATTAAACTAACAGATGCCCATGTTTCTCCCCCTGCTTCTAAGCTACCCCATCTGTCACTGTTCCAAGTGTTCCTTTAGTTTCTGGAAAGTGAGAGTCAAAATCAGCTGGACCCTGGCTCCTTCCACTTTCAAGCACTCCCTGGGGCTGTCCCCAGTGCTTCATCAGCATCTACTGAGCCCCTCTCTGTGCTGAGTCACAGACAAGACCTGAGCTCTGTAGCCCAAAATGCTCTTATATCCACAGCTTTTCTCCAGTCCTGGGAGGGGGAATGCTGTCTTTTGCATGTCAAGGGACCTGATCAGAAGAGAACTGCAGGCAAGTGTGTGTGTGTGTGTGTGTGTGTGTGTGTGTGTGTGTGTGTGTGTGTGTGTGTGTGTGTTAGGGTAACTGTAGAATGGTGTGAGTACTGTGTGAGGGCAGTTCTTAGAATGAGGGGGGTGATTCCATGGCTGTTATAGCAGGCTAGGCTCAAAGACAACTGAGGGGGGAGGTTGTCTGGTTGGAGAGGCTTTTATCTGACCCTTCACCTTAGGGGAGTGTCTGGTATGGCCTTACTGTAACCTGGATTTCTCCTGCATGAGCCTGTCTTCTCTTGCTGGAAGTCTAGGTGTAGACCTTGGTCTCTAAGCACCGTTCCCTCCTTCACTCCAAGCCCCAGACATCAGCACTCTGGCATTCCAGCAGATGAGGCTGTATCACCCTATAAACACTCCTGCAGGAATATTCATATTGGTCTGAAGGTGTTATTTTCACCTTCTCTTTGAACCCCCCATGTTCCTATCCCCTACCATTCAAGGGCATCATCAGGGCTCATCCAGCAGAGCCAGGCAGCTTAATTGAGATCTCAAATATGAAATCCTGGAGCCTGAAATCTTCCACCTGGGAGCTCTGCATGAGGGCCTGGTGTTGACAGACAGATATTGACATCCCGTCAATGGGCAGCCCCAGAGGTTGCTGCTTCCCTCCTCACTTTCCCAATGCCATCTCTGCTACTGGGGCTCTGCTACAGTGAAAGAAACTGAGGTCCCCACTCCCCACTCCACCCCAGCCCTTAGCCACAGTGCAGTGCTCAAGGCAGAAGATGCATGAGGTGGGAATGTGAATCCAATCTAGGCAGCTCCATAGTCTGTTGTTTTGTGCAAGCTTGGTGGCCATCCCATGTGGGTAGGGAGTTCTGCTTCTATGTCGGAGAGGAAGAACAGCAGACTCAGAAGGGAAGTGACTTGCCTGAGATCACACAGTTGGGACCACTACAAGGGGACACTTGGGGCCTTCAACACTAGCTTCTGTGTCTGCACTCTGGCTTGTTTTAAGCACAGGGCTATTTTTTTCTCACCTGAGTGCAAAGCGCACCCTGGCCAGCAGTTGGGCAGCCATCCTCTTGCCTAGAGCATTGTGGAGAGCCCTCTGTTGCTCAGACTCCTCCACTAGCCCAATCCCTGCACTGCTTGGTCATTGTTGGCAGAACCCAAAGAGTTCTGTGTGGTCAATACTATAAGGACCCACTTCTTCCCCACCTGAGAAGAATGCAAGTTGGAGTGGTGGAAACTAAGCCCACCCTGCATAATCACTCTAGTTAGCCCTAGTAATTTTACCAAAAGGCTATAGTGTGCTGCTAGCTCTAAGTCCTCCAGTGACTTGCTGAGATAGCTCCTGTTCACAGGTCACATTCTGTTGGTGGGAAAACACAGAGATAGTGGACAACCACAACATGGCAGCACTGGGATTCAGACCCAGGGGGCTCAGCTCCTGTCTACTCTGAGTGGCTTACTTCTGCCACCTCCCTGACACATGAATAGTACAAGAGCATATCTATTTGTGGAGGAAGTGGGCTGGCTTGTTTATGGCACACCTGTCATGGGAAAAAAGCATCCACATTCAAAATTGCATGTAACCTCCTCCATAGATCCAAGACATAAAAGATGGACTATGAGTGCAGAAATCATCTCAAAGTTTATCCACCTTCTTCCAGGAAGCAGACCTTACTATTTCTAGTGCTGCTTCTACTACTGCTGTGAATATTATTATTACTATGGCTACTACCACTACAGCTACTATTAATGATGATGATGATAATAATAATTAATAATAATAATAATAATGGTGTGTAGCTGACATTGAGGGCTCACTGTGCTGAGATCTTTAAGGGGAGATAGTCATTATTACTGTCATCTCCATATCTGAGGCACAGAAAGGTTAGTCTAAGGTAATCTACCTGTTCAAGGGCGCCCAGCTAATGAGCCACAGAGTTGGGCTCCAACCCAGGCAGTCTAGCTCCAGATCTTCTATCCCTGGCTGCTGAGCCATGCTGCCACTCAGACATTATCCTTTTTTTTTTTTTTTTAGAGGGATGGGGCATCTCTCTTCTCTCTTTCCCCCTTGCTTCCTGAATCAGAGAAAATCACCATGCAACAAAGTCACAATTAGACTTCACTGTTGAGAAAGATAAAACAAGGGGAGGCTGACCCTAGGAACCAGGAATGAAAGCTCAGGCTCACAAAAGCTTCAGATCTTGACTGATCTGTCCCAAAAATAGGGTAGGAGAAAGAGACTGTTTCCCAGGATCAAGATAAAAAAAAGCAGGGCCGGGGTTGGCACATCTGGTTGAGCATACATGTTACCATACTCACGGACCTGGGTTTAAGCCCCCAGCTCCCTCTTGCATTGGAAAAAGTCACGAACGGTGAAGCAGGGCTACAGGTACCCTCTGTCTCCTTCCCTATATCCCACTCCCCTCTCAATTTCTCTCTATCCTATCAAAGAAAAATAACTACAATTTAAGAGAAAAGAACAAAAAAGCAGGTCCTGATTTGTCTGGTGTGTATGTGTGTGTGTGTGTGTGTGTGTGTGCGTGTGTGTAGGAGGAGGAGGAGGAGTTGATAGGGAGTTACAAAAGAACCAGAGCCAGCAGGCTCCAAACAGCTTTGGCAGTCATGATTGCCTTTGTCAATAATTATGATAACCAGTTTTCATGGAGCACACTGACTGTGCTGGGAAGTTTATATGCTTTATTTCATCTCAGCTCCTGACACCTCCCTGGAGAAAGTTATTATTCTCTTTTCTATTTGGAGAAGGAGAAACACAAGCAGTTTTCCCCTTCCCTAGGAAGTGGGTAGAACCCAGACCAGTTTTGGAGCCACTGGGATCCAGAGTCCACACTCACAGTGATGAGCTCTATTCATTCAAGGCAGCCAAAGGGTAAACTGCTTGAACAAGTCAAAGGAAACAGGCATAGACAGTCAAACTCTAATGAATGCAAGCCACCTCTGGTCGTACAGCCCTGTCCACCCCACCCTGCTTACCAAGGAAAACCAAGCAGTGATCCTCAAGAATAGATGTGGGGAGTTGGATCCCACATTCATTCCTGGCCCACACCCACCAACTTTCCATTTCTATGTTTATGCCTTTGTTTAAGCCTTGCAGTCTCTGGTCCAAATGAGAGCAATAACCTCAGAGGGAGCAGACCTCCTTACCACTGGTGTGTTACCTCTAACATTTATTTATTTATTGTTCTTTTTTTAAAAATTTCCACAGGGATTACCACTGGGGGCTGGTGCCTGCATGATTCCACCACTCCCAGAGGCCATTCCCCCCACCCTCCTGTTTTTCTTTCTTTCTTTTTATCTGATGGAGCAGAAACTGAGAGAAAAGGGGAACATAGAGAGGGAGAAAGAAAGACACCTGCAGCTCTGTTTCACTGCTCATAAAACTTCCCCTCCACCCCCTTCAGCTGGGGACCCAGGACTTAAACCTGGATCCTTGCACATGGTAATATGTGCACTTAGTTGAGTCTGCCACCACCCAGTCCCCCTGAGAATGTTCTCTTATAGACTGCTCAATGCCCCCTCTCCATATGGCTCAATTAGAACATAAACAACTCTGGCCATGCCCCTGGCTCAGTGAGACACTTTTCCAGGACTAGCCTATAGGCTATAGTCCTGGCTTTTTTCAATTCCCAAACTAGCCTCCTCTGAACACACTGCCCTCTCATCCACACACATTCTGCCCACGTGCTTTAGGAAAACACCCCAGAATCAGCTGGACCCTTCAGGGACAGAAGGCACACTCATGGGGGTGGGGGGAATCAAGACTTACTTGCAAAAGGAATCACTAGAAAGAAGAGGTGGGAACAGGGAAACATAAGGGAATGTGTCATATCATATTCCATGGTTGATAGCGATTGAGTAGCTCCTTAGGCCTGAGGATGACTAGGAGACTCATCAGAGAGGAGAGAGAATCATATAGGCCAGTGAACTTGGAGTGGGGTCCACAATGGGTTAACATAAATAGTTTGTTCCTGGTCAAGGAGCAGACTGAAGAAACTAAGAGGTCATGGCCATCTTTGTGAAAAGATATCCTGAAATCTTTTTTTTTTAAATTTTTTTTATTTAAGAAAGGATTAATTAACAAAACCATAGGGTAGGAGGGGTACAACTCCACACAATTCCCACCGCCCAATCTCCATATCCTGAAATCTTGATAGGTTTCTTTCCATCACACAGACTAGCAGCATCCCTGTGAGCTGAAGGCCTGCATTACTATTTTAAGTTTCTCCAATGTGTTAAATTTAATTAAGCTCACATGCTCCAAAGCACAATTTAGAACTGCAACCTCGAGCACTTACCCAAGAAAAACAAAACAACCCTAAGTGGCTGCTGCTTCTGTACTGTTTTTCTTTCTCTCCCCCTATTAATATTTGCTTGGCATTTGTTCATTCAGATTAACACCAGTGAACAAATCCACAGCTGGTAACTACAGCTGATACCAGAGGCCTAAGAAGTTACAGAAGCAAACTGGTTATTCTATTTGCTTTCAGATCTGTCTTCCCCCTCTGCCTGCCCCCTACTCAGCCCATACACTCCATTTCCCAGGCTTCCTTGCTGTTCAGCTTCTAGATAAAGTTGGCCAATGGAGAAACTGGAGGAAGACCAAAGGGTGGGAGGAGTGGAAAGGCCAAATCTTCCTCCTTTCTCTTTTTCTGTTTTAAGTCTTATCTTCCTGTCAACTGCTGAGCTTCCTCTGAGACTTTCTAGCTGCCAGGGTTCTAGCCTTTCCAAATGAATCTAGTTCCTTTTCTGCTATATTCTCTCCCTCTCTCTCTCTCTCTCTCTCTCACCTTCCCTCCCTTCCTTTTCTCTATTTCCACCAAAGTTATCACTGGGATCAGGGCTGGCACTCAAAAGCCACTGCACCCAGTGGCCACTTCTTCCCTTTTTTCATATATATATATTAGATAGGATAGAGAGAAATCGAGGGAGGATGAGGAGATAGAGAGGGAGAGAAAGACACCTTCAAACCTACTTCTTCTCTAGTGAAGTGAATCCCTTGTAGGTTGGAAGTGGGGTGGCTTAAACCCTGGTTCTTGCTCTTGGTAAAATGTGCACTTAACTGGGTGAGTCACCACCCAGCCCCCTGTATACCATCTCTATTCACGTTCCTCCATCCTTGGATAAGGGTGGGTGTAGTGGCTTCCTGTGGCACATCTCTGGTGTGCCTCATTGCCTACAGGTCAATGACCTTAGCAGTCTCAGCACCCACACACCTTAACCCCTGTGCTGAAACTCCTCTTAGAAGTGGAGGGCCTTTTATTCTTTCCTACTGAATCCTGGGTGACAAAGGATATGGTCTTTATGTGATAAGAATATCGTACCTATTAACACCATTGTTTCTTTTAGGGAAAGACTATTATCAGTTCTTCATAGCAACAGCAGCAGCACAGCTTGGCTGTACCTAGAACTCTAGTTTCCAGAAACACTTTGTTACTCTCCACTCACCACTTGGTCCCTTTGTACATAATAGCCACACTGCACCTGGGGCTTCATTCTTTAAACTCTGAATCCTGTGATTTCTGACCCTATGCAGCACTGCTCCTACTCTTTTCTACCACAAATCCCTGCCCTCTTTCCCCTGTTAGATGTGTCTGCCTGGAAGGAATGGCTCTGTCTTATTCATCTTCATATCTCTATTGCCAATCAGGGTTATCTGGCCTAGCCTTAGAGCTGGGTAAATATTTATGCTATAACTGAGAGGTAAGTGTAAGAGTGTTTTGCTAAATGTTAAGGCCTCTACAAATGTGAGGGAGTCTTATTCAAATATGACAGGTGGCTAAAGGTGAATCTGTCACTGCTGGGTCCCAGGGAGAGGCGTTCTTCTGCATCATGGAGGCTCATTACATAAACTCCTGGTGATTTAGGTATTTGGAGTGAAGGTGTGAGAGTGTGCTAGACAATGTGTGGAGTGTGCCTCTGTCTGAATATCATTTGTGAACTGAATTTGTGGTATTGTGGGGTGGGAAGAGATAATTTGTGTATTTGACAATATAGGTGTTTACATATGTGGGATGTGGGAAGTAAAGGCAAGGTTAGATCTGCTCCTCTTACACCTGCCCCCCTAACTCCCAATGACCCCCACCAGCCCCCTGAAACTTTGGAGTTGACAACCTGTATGATCTCTTCCAGAGACGCTTGACAGTCAAACCTGCTCTTTCCTACCTGCTACCATGGAAAGTCTCTTGGGTTTCAAAAATATGAGTGTGGGAGCTGGGGGGATTCTGAAAATTCCTCTCCATCTATTCATCCCCTTCGACTCTGTTCACAACTTGATAATTACCTATTATAGTCCCTTTGCCCCTTTTCCTTGGATCACTATAAATTGTACCCCAACCCCCAATCTCCCTTGTGAGTGGCAGTTTCCAAGAGGTAAATTCTAGCAAATGCAATGTGCTGGCAGCTATAGTCGTTATTGTCTGGGCCAGGCCTTAAAGAATGGAGTGCCTATCCCGCACCAAGTATGGTAACGGTTTTGACCAAAAAGAAGATGACAGGTCTCGTGTTGGTTGAGCCCCAGGTCTGACACTTCTCGTCTTGAATAACCAGCCCAGTATGCCAGTCATGCTGAGGAGAATAGGCTAGTGGATTATAGTGTGTTTGAGTCTGTTTGATTGTTGCTGTTTGTAAGAGTAGGTAGCTTCTCCTGACTCACACAATCCCCTGCAGATAAGTGGAGGTGAACTTGGGAAGCTTGGTCTGCATAGGTGTGTGTGTATACAGATGAGGTGCTGGTCTACATAAGACATGTAATCCTTTTTTTTTTTTTTAATCTACCAGGATTATCAGTGGAGTTCAGTGTCTATACAGCTCTACCATTCCTAGTAGCTCACTTTTTTCTCTCTTTTCTTTCTTTTTCTTCTTCTCTTTCCTGCTTTACTTTTTTTTTTTTTTAATTATTGATGCTAGGGATGTTGCTGGAACTTGGTGCCTGCATGATGAATCCACTGCCCCTGGTGGCCATTTCTTTCTTTCTTTCTTTCTTTCTTTCTTTCTTTCTTTCTTTCTTTCTTTCTTTCTTTTTTTCCTTCTTTTTTTTTTCTTTCTATATTTGATATGGCATAGAGGAATTAGAGGGGAGGGTGAGACAGAGAGGGAGAGAGACACCTGTGGTACTTATTTCACCACTCATGAAGCATCCCGCCTGCATGTGGGGAGTGGGAAGATCAAACCTGGGTCCTTGCACATAGTTTCCTTCCCTTTCCTTTCTTTTCTTTCCTTTTTTTATAGGGTGAGAAACAGAGAAGAGAGACAGAGAGGAGAGATATCTGCTCTACTGTTCATGAAGCTTTCCCTCTGCAGTTGGGGACCAGGGACTTGAACTCTTGGCCTTATGCATAGTGGCATGTGAATTCTGTTGGGTGTACCAAGACCTAACCCCTGAAATGTCACTTTGTTATGTCCAGCATACAGTCCCCCCTCAGCTTCCCATGCAGCACCTCTTTCAAGGAGTTCTTCCTCTTTACTGTCATCAATGATGTACCCCACCTGCCAAGCTCAGCCTTAATTTGGGAAAGTCATGTCAAGTTACCTGTTCTATGTCCTTCTCCAGCTCTGCACCCTCATTACTGACTCCTCATAGATCCTCTGACTTGCCAAGCTCTCTAGGCACATGAAAGGGCCTCATTAAAGCCAGGAAAGAGGCCATCGTCCCTAGCTTTCCCCTCTCCCTATAGATCTCAGAGGGGCCTATTTGCTTCCCTGCACAGTTTGCAAATAGAAGAAACTGATCCTACCCCACACCCAATGGAGGAAGTGCTGATCATGTGCCCACCACTTGATAGACAGGGAAACTTGACTCTGCATATGGACTCTACTGGGCAGAAAATGGCTCCACATTATGGGGTGGGGGTGGGGGGAGACAGAGGCTCAAGTCCACACAACTGGAGAGTGACTGAGCCAGTGTTGTTAGTCTGATATAGAGGTCACCAGGCAACATCTTTCCATGGATGGATTGAATAGAATCAGATTTTAGCAACAAGCAAGTCTGTATGGCAGACTAATAGCAACTAAAACCAATATCACAGCCTGGGAAGTGACAAAGAGATTCAGGCATTAGCCACTCAAGCGTGAAGTCCCAAGTTTGATCCCTGGCATTGCATGTGCCAGAGTAGGCTCTGGTTTTCTCTCTTTTTCTCTTCCCTTCCCTCAATCATAAGGAAACAAAATCTAAAAAAACAAAAAACTGTTCCTATAGTGATAATGTTTGTTGAGCACTTACACTAGTATCTATTGAATAGTCAAACCTGCTTGGCTATTTACTTTCCACATGTATAACTATTTACTCTTCAGAATAATTCTGTGAAGAAGGATACAATTAGTATCCCAGTTCTACAGATGAAGAAATCAAGACTCAGAAAGTGGCCTGCCCAGTAATTCACAGGAGGCTTCCTTTGTGTTTGCCCTAAACAAGACTTGAACCCATCACTCTCACATTGTCTGAACCAGTGTTCAATATTCATAATAAATCTGATAAGTAATTTTTCATCAGTGTGTTTCTCATTTAAGAGACTATGGTTAACTGAACTGCAAGTGATGTCACAAAACTAATTAAGAACCGAGATGGGCTTCAATAAATACGGAGGATTGTCTGGCTCCCTGGAGGTGTGAAGGATGGAGATGCCAGAGCTTTATCCTAGCAACCATGTCTAGGCTCCCTCTCCCATGGTCCTAACACTGGACTAGCCCCAGACCAAACTGAACATCTGGTGGACCTCTGGTTCTCTTGTTTCTCTGTCCATCACTCTGCTTTTCCACTCTCCATATTCAAGTTACCATTGTGTGTTTGATTCGTAAGAAAAATGCCCAGTCAATGCAATCACAGCAGTGATGAGCACACACACTGGTAACCAGTGCTGGTCCTGCTCCTTTCTCATTGTAATAACTCATCTTGGGTGACTGAGTCTGTGACCTCTCTGTGCCTTGGTTTCCTAGGAGTAGCTCATTTATGCTGAAATGGCATGCAACAGCTCTGCCTTACAGGGTTTAGGTGAAATCTGAATGAGTTATTTTTCATAAAGGACCGAGGTCCATGTCTGGCACATAGTGAGTGCCACTCAGAATTTGCTATATGAAGGAATGAGAAGTACTGAATTCAGAATCCATGGGATCCATGCCCCAGAGATTTGTACTCCATGAACTTAAAGCATGTTTTAACTGGTTGATTTGGGCAGCTCCTGCATCCTGCTGCCCTGGCTGGGACATGTGGTAATGGCCACACTCACAGCAGAACATGTGGCCCCTCTGTGCAACTCTGGAAGTTGTTTTTCAAAAGGTGTATGAAGACAGTGTTAGCTAATCCCTACCTGACTGAAGAGATTACTGGAAATTAGGCCAATGTGAGCTGAGCCCTGGCAGGCTGTTTCTGCATATATCTCCCTGGAAGCAGGGGCTCACCTGGTTATAGGGGAGGGGCACACCTGGGGAGGCTCTGAATTTGCTCCCTGCTCAGGAAACATGCCAAGGCCAGCTGCCTGCCAAAGACCTGGGATGGTCAATGGAAAGTGGTGGGCCCAGATGCAGGGGGCTGCATCCTATTCCATGGCACCCTTCAGGGAGTGGATAAAGCCAGCAGATCAGAGTACAAATATTGTACATATGGAATCACCAGGCCTCAATGCCCAGTGCCATCACTTAGTTCTCAGAAGCATGACCTTGAGACAGCTACTTAACTTCTCTGTAAAGAGAAGCAAATAATTGGGTTTATCATAGGGCTGTTTATAAGGACCAAGTCAATGCTGGATGCCTGATCCATAGTGAGCACTCTGTCGATGTGTTAGCCCCTGGGACTGATAGAGTTATCTGTCCAACAAGGACAAGATTGGAACCAGCAGGTATGAGATTGGATGTCAGACATCAAGGCAGTTATACCAGTGCAAGGCCCGGTCCAAGGCAGGCAGCCATGGCCTGGAGGGCTACCCTACTGCTGCTGTTGGGCCCATCCTAGATACCTCTCTGATTGCCTCACCAAGAGAGAGATCAGCTGGCTGTTTCTAGTTCTTTTGCCATGTTCTGTTACAGACCACAGGACCTCAGGGTTGAGAGGGGCCCTACATGTCACTCCATTCAATTATCCCTCTATATAAGGCTCTTTTGGCCATCAGCATTCCATTCACACAATCCCAGGCCTGTGCCAAGCAGCCCATCCTAGTTTCAAGGGGTTAAGCATCCCTGTTCATGTAGGTTATGTGTGGTTTGACAGCAGCTGTTTCCTCCCACAGCCTTGTGGGACCACCCAGAATATAATGTTTCTTTCTTTAACACGTATTGGGGCTTCCTAAAATGTGCTGCAGCACTCTCTTCTGACCTGACTTGACCTGACTTCTTTGGAATTAACATTTTCCTTTTTTTTTTTTTTTCAATTGCCGCCAGAGACATCGCTGGGGCTTGGTGCCTGTACAACAATTCTACTGCTCTCAGAGGCTGCTTCTCTTTTCTTTTTTCTTTTACTTTCTTTTTTCCTTTCTTTATATTTAATAGGACATAAAGAAACTGAGAGGTAAGGGGAGTCAGAGAGAGAGAGAGAGGGAAAAAAAGAGAGAGAGAGAGAGACTCCTGCAGCACTACTACACCACTTGTGAAGCTTCTCTCCTGCAGGTGGGGACCAGGAGTTTGAACCCAGGTCTTTGTACATGGAAAAGTGTGTGCACCACTAGGTTTGCCAACACCTGGCTCTTAACATTTTCTTTTATTCTTATTTACTTATTTACTCCCTTTTATTGCCCTTGTTTTTTTATTTTTGTAGTTATTGTTGTTACTGATGTCATCTCATCGTTGTTGGATAGGACAGAGAGAAATGGAGAGAGGAGGGGAAGACAGAGACAGGGAGAGAAAGATAGACACCTGCAGACCTGCTTCACCACTTGTGAAGTGACTCCCCTGCAGGTGGGGAGCCAAAGGCTTGAACCGAGATCCTTACGCCGGTTCTTGCACTTTGTGCCACCTGCGCTTAACCTGCTGTGCTACTACCGGACTCCTCACTTCCTTTTATTCTTACCACTTCCCTTTTTATTTCCACCACAATTTGGGGCACAATTTCTAGCTTGCATTCTGACTTCTCTCCCTCCATTGAAGAGCATGGTAGCCCTAAAAGAGCACACAGTCACAGAAAAATGCCCTCTGATTTCCTCAGAGGAAATTAGGCTATGCTGCTCTTCCCATTCTGTGAGCCCCAAATAGCATTTCTACCTCTGTAAACTGAGGTGGGTGAACTCTCCTTTCCATGCTGGGCCCTTTTCTGCCTCTTATCATCCAAATGTCTTTGGATGTAGATCTTTTTCTCTACCTGTAATTGTCCTACGGAGTGGGATCACATGTTTCATAGAGGCAGAATTTCAAAATAAATTAATCTCTCTCTGAAGACTTGCTCTTCCCCTCTTGCCCATGAGATATCAGATTTTTTTTTCCCCACTAGGGTTATTGCTGGAATTCAATGCCAGCACAGCAACTCTACCTCTCCTGGTGACCATTCTTTTCCTTTTTGTTTGATAAAATGTGAAAACAGAGCAATAGACAGGGAGAGAGACACATAAAGGAGACATGTCTGTAGCACTGCTTCACAGATCAAGAAGCTTTCCCTCTACAAGTGGGGACCAGGGACTTGAACCTGGGTCCCCATGCATAGGAATATGTAAGTGCT
The DNA here is from genome assembly GCF_950295315.1 of Erinaceus europaeus. Classification (NCBI taxonomy): domain Eukaryota; kingdom Metazoa; phylum Chordata; class Mammalia; order Eulipotyphla; family Erinaceidae; genus Erinaceus; species Erinaceus europaeus. The sequence goes on from NC_080165.1 coordinate 64,252,111, forward strand.
CTACTGGTTGCACTGCCTCCTAGTCTTGGATTCTAGATCACTTAGTTCTTTTCCCTGACCTAATTCTTTTATGTGTTAAATGGGATAGTAGTTTTAGCCTCTTTGATAGAAATGAGAAATTAAGAACATGGGGGATAACCATAGCTACACTTTGCTGCTATTCCAGTGCTATTGGGTACCCCAGCAATGACAATAATGATGTTATTTGCCATTTATCTGTTTGAGGGGCTGAGAAACACTTGCTCAATAACAATTCATCACTCAGAAGAAAAAAAATGCAGAAGGTGTCAGACCAATTATACCTGTTATAAACAGGAGTGTGCAAAATGAATCTTCCTTAGCGGTCATGTCCCAAACTCCCTAGAACAGAGGAGAGGAACATCCTGCTCATGGACCATTTATGGCCTGTGAAATCATTTGTTCTGGCCCTGCCAAGGCAACTGCAGCTATTTCATAGCAACATTAAGTACAAAATTTTAAGTTGAGAATTTTGTACTGCCCTCAAATAATGTTATAAATATACAAATTTGAGGTGATGGAGCAAACAGTGGAGTACCTGGTTGAGTGCACAGCTTAAAATGCACAAGGACCAGGATTTAAGCCCATGGTCCCCACCTGCTGGGGGAAAGCTTCACAAATAGTGAAGCATTGATACAGGTCTCTATCTATCTATCTATCTATCTATCTATCTATCTATCTATCTATCTATCTATCATCTATCTCTTTCACTATGTTTCCATCTGATATCTCAAAATAATAAATAATTTTATAAATATATTCAAATGTTCCTTGAAAGACAAAAAGTGACTCCCCCAAATGATTGTCAGCCCCCCAAAAAATGCCACCCAGTGTTGTACTTAATCAGATAGCACCCCCCTCACTAGTTGGCAGAGCCACCATATTCAAGGGGCATCACTCAAGGCAAATTTCACCAGTTGTACCAACTTAGAGACCTCCCCAGAATAAGGAACAAACTGCCACAGAAATAAGATGGAATCAGGGCAAGATATCCATTGTGACTCTGGGGTCTCAAAACAAAAACAGGATGTGCCTAGAGGCAAAGTGACCTACCTAGCTATAATAGGACCACTTCAGGCAAACCTCCACTCCCTGACCACCCACCCTTTCTGCATACAAGCCCCTTACTCTTTTCCCTGATTCTTATCCAGGCATAAAGTTTCCTAGCCTGTAAGGGAGGAGACCAGTCTGACTCCTTTGTCTGCTGGTCCTTCTCAGGTGTTATCTCAATAAACCTGCCTTGGTTCTTGGAGATATGTGTCTCTCTGTCTCTCTCTTCATCTGTCTCTCAACCCTTGATACCTAGATACTTTTTTCTGTGACCAACCCTCTTAGAATTCCACTCACATAGACTGCACACATGCTAGTATCATGCATGCAATAATGATATTAGTATGACCCATGCACAAGGATGCCATACAAAGTCATAAGGCTGATGGCATTTTATGAAAGTTGATACATGTTACAATACAGATGAACCTTAAGAACATTACACTAGGGAGTCTGTCGGTAGCACAGCGGGTTAAGCGCACATGGCACAAAGTGCAAGGACTGGCAGAAGGATCCAAGTTCGAGGCCCTGGTTCCCCACCTGCAGGGAGTCACTCCACAGGTGAAGCAGGTCTGCAGGTGTCTATCTTTCTCTCCCCTTCTCCGGCTACCCCTCCTCTCTCCATTTCTCTCTGTCCTATCTAACAACGACAACATCAATAACAACAATAATAACTACAACAACAATAAAAAGACAACAATGGCAACAAAAGGGAAAATAAATAAATAAAATAAAATAAAATAAAAGAACATTACACTAAGTGCAAAAAGCCTGGACATGAAGTAGCTCTCCTTGAATGGTTATACAACCCAGGTTAGAGCCCCCAGTATAGCACACAGGCATATTAGAGCCCGGGGGGAAGCACTAGTGTTGTGGTGTCTTGTCCTATCTCTCTATTTCTATCTGGAAGTCCCAGAAACAATAAAAAGAATAAGAAAAGAAGACAAAATACAAATTCTCTGTACTTCCCACTTTTTAAAAAATAAATATATTTTTATTGTTGTTGTAGTTATTGTTGTTGTTACTGATGTTATCGTTGTTAGATAGGACAGAGAGAAATGGAGAGAGAAAGAGAGACACTTAAAGACCTGTTTCACCGCTTTTGAAGTGACCCCCCTGCAGGTGGGGAGCCGGGGGCTCGAACCAGGATCCTTATGCTAGTCTTGGCGCTTTGCGCCACATGCACTTAACCCGCTGTGCTACCGCCCGACTCCTGCTTCCCATTTCGATGAGGTGCCCAGAATAGTCAAAACCTTAGAGACAGGAAGTGGAATGGTGGATATCAGAAGCTGGGAAGAAGGAACAACTGGAATTTGCTGTCTAATGAATATAGAGTTTCAGCTTCAACTTAACTTAAAAATGGTTAAAGCAGCCAATTTCATGTTATGCCTATTTTGCCACAATTTAAAACAACAGCAACAAAAATAATGTTGCCACAAAGAACATTTTTGTCCAGCTGCCAGGAAAAGGAGAGCTTGGAAAAATATTTGTATATATTTGTTTATATTATTGTTTTTTTACCAGAGCACTTCTCAGACCTGGTTTGGGTGGTAAGGGGGACTGAACCTGGGACTTCAGAGCTTCAGGCTTGAAAGTCTTTTGCATAACCATTAAGATTATCTCTTAAGTGTGATGCACACTTGGGGAGTTTCTTGGGTTTGTTGTCCTGATTTTGTGTATTGGTGCTGTCAGATCTGGGGCAGTAGGCAGCCTTTGGGTAGGTGTGTGTGTGTGTGTGTGTCACTTGTTTCCTTTTCTACATCTGTCCGGAAGGTTGAAGAACAGGGCAGCTGCAGGACAGAAATTGGCATGCATCAGACATGCAGAGATTGCTGAGGATAAAGCAGGGTAATTCACAGCATCTGCTTGGAAGTTAGCTGGGCCTGGGTTCAAATCCCTCTCTGCCACTTCCTGGCGGTCAGAGGTGGATTATCAGCCCCTCTCTGCTTTAGCTAAATAGGAATGCTGGCACTCAATTTATAGGAATATTGTCGGGAAAGTGTGTTCAGTGATTGGCATGATGCCTGGTGCTAAGTGAGTGGAGCATAGCAGAGTCTTGCCTTTGTTCCCATGACTATGGTGAAGTCAACAGTAATCCTCGATAGAAGAAATCAAGGTGAAGTGGGATCCTTAGTCACCTCAGGGGTGGTGGGTTTGGAGAGTCTTACCATCTCCCCCACCCCATCCTGGGTATAATTCAACACTCTCTCTCAGACCAAAAGCTCCTGGAAGATGAGAACTGTTTCAGACTCCAACCTGAATTTATGCTGACTTTTTCTATAATGGGTGCACTCAGCCCCCACAAGTGAATGAATCGTCGAGACACTGACTTGTGCTTTCTGGAGAGCTGCTCCAAGCTGATGTCCTGCAGAACAAAGGCTGCTGGGCTGCAGTGTCAGTCTGTCTTTTCTGTCTACTAACTAACCCAGTTGGTGGGTGGCGAGATGCCCTTTCTAGCCTGTATGCAGAAGATCTTGCTCAGCACTTCTCTGGGCTGTATTTCTGCTGATCCTCCCCAGACACTACCTCAGCCTTAGACAATAGGCACTTTGACTGGGAAGGAATTCACCAGAGGTGAGGAGAGACATGCCTTTTGAATCAAGACCTCCAGTGAGGAGTAGGGGAGGCCACTCTGCAACAAGAGACCCTGACACAGTCCCAAGTCAGGAGCCAATGGAAAGGAGGAGAGGGAGCAGAGCTGTCCTTTGGAAAGACAGACATACCCTACTCCTGGCTCTGCTGTTGACTTTCATCACCTTAACTGAGATATTTGCCTTCTCTTGGCTTTAGTGTGCAAATCTGACATTCTAGAACTCCACAAGAATACCAGCGAAAGAGGGGTGACAGGAGTGAAGGGGAAGGAGGAAAAATATTGTAAGAATTTGGGCATCAGATTCCCAACCATGAGAGCTCACAGGATTTGGTACAGAACGACATGGGCCCTGGGTTCTAAATTCACAACTTAATGGCTGCACATTTACCCTGTTAACTTCCTAGAGTGCTAGCTTTATTGTTTGTGAAAGCAATTTGTAAATTTAAGTGCAGGGCAGGGCAGACAGCATAATGGTTATGCAAAAGACTTTCATGCCCGAGGCTATGAAGACCCAGGTTCAGTCCTCTGAACTACCAGGAGCCAGAGTTGAGTAGGGTTTTAGTCAAACACTTAATTTGCAGAGCCATGTCAAGATTACAAATAAGGTATGTAAAACACTGGTATATAATATATAGTCAGCAAATCTATTAGTAATAATGAATGCTTGCCTACTTTATCAGCTACCACTTATCCATGTATCTATTATCTATGTACGACTGCATGCATCTATCTGATCTTTTTTTTTTTTTTTTCAGAGAACACTAACACACCCAACCCACCCGTCTGGCAGCAGACACCATTGCAGTGGCAGGCAGCAGGTGAGTCATCTGGGGACACCAGTAGGTTGTTTTGGGGGGTGGGTCACTTGGAAGATAAGCCTCAACATGTGATTCATTAACAGAACTCCCCAGTGAGGCTGGCCTTCTCTAAAGTTGCATACCCTGGAGTAGCTGGGAATAACTCAAAGCAGTGGTATTATCATGCTGTCCCTTCCTGTGCCTTCCTCAAGCCTAGGGTCAGAAGCTCCCATGGGGACACTGAGCACAGAATAGAGCCACACAGACACATCAGTGTCCCTGGAGGATGACCACGTGGGTTTACGATCTTGTATGTACAGAAATAGTCATAAGAGTAATCACATTACATCTGTGATTTCCTGGGAGTCTCTCCAGCACTGTTTATTAGGGTTCTGTGTCTGAGACCCCAGGAGTTATTGTCCTTCTCCCTCTGCTTATCAGGCTTGGGAGAGGCCATGCTGGGCTGAAGATGGAGCAAGGGCTAGGAGGAGGAGAAAAAAAAAAAAAGAGGGCGGAGGAGCTGTTCCTGACCCTCCCATAGGCACAGGTGAAATGGGAAGTAGAGCTGCAGGTGGTGAAGTATTCTAAGAAAAGTGTGTGTGTGTGTGTGTGTGTGTGTGTGTGTTTCTTTTGGCTGGTGGACAAGCGTCCTTGATGTATGAGCAGTGATGACAGGAGAGTGTTGGCATATGTGAGCATTTAAATGAGGTGAGTGATCAAATGTGTGAGAACATTTGCAAAAATGCCCTTGCAGGGACCTGGAGGCTCCCTACCATCTATCCCATTCCTTCCCTGACCCACTTCCTAGACTCTGTCCTGTCTCTCTGCTACATGTGCCCTGACCCCACATTGCTCTGGAGACATGTTCCAGCCCTGACTATTCTCTCTGTCTGGAACATTCTTCCTGCAGATCCGTTATTTGGCTCCATCTTTTAAGTTGCAATAAAATCTCACCTCCTCTCACCCCAGCTACTCTACCTACTATAGTACTTTGCTCACCAGCCCCCAAGCCCCTTGCCCGATTTCCTGCTTTCTTTCTGCATGGCTGTAGCTGCCTCCCACACCTGTATAACTTTCACTCTCTGATTGAGCTTGCTGCCCATCTCCCCACAAAGACAAGGCTCTTCAGTTGTTTTGTTCACTGATGCATCCCAAGCACCCCAAATGGTAGCATTTATTTTATGGCATATTTGCCTCCGGTTTCCCATTTGTAACACAGGGATGATTATAGAAGCTCTCCACTTCACAGAGTTGTTGGGCAGATTAAATGAATGAATACCTAAAAGCACTGTGAACAGTGTTTGGCACATAGTTCAATAAATGTTAGCTATTATTACAGTCCATCACAGCTTCAAAGTGAGACCTTAGTGAGTGATCTATGGGAAGGATCTGGCAACCCAGTGGTCATGGGGGACACTCAATCAAAGTAGTTCTTGGCTCATTCCTATCCATCCCTTAAAAATTCCCAGTTAGGGGGCTGGTGGTGATGCTCCCAGTTGAGTGCACACGTTACTGTGTTTAAGGACATGGGTTCGAGAACCCAATTCACCACCTGTAGGGGGAATGCTTCATGATAGGTGAAGTAGGTCTGCATGTGTCTGTCTTTCTTTATCTCCCCTTCCCCTCTCAATTTTTCTCTGTCCTATCCAATAAAATAAAAAATAAAAATAAAAAAGAAATGGCTGCCAAGTGTGGGAGATTCATAGTGCTTGATGCTTGGTCCTGAGTCCCAATGATAACTCTGGTGGTAATTAAAAAAATAATTCTCAGAGGGTTAAGCACAGGTGGTGCAAAGCACAAGGGTGCAAGGACCAGTGTAAGGATTCCGGTTCAAGCCCCAGGCTCCCCACCTCCAAGGGGGTCGCTCCACAAGTGGTGAAGCAGGTCTACAGGTGTCTCTTTTTCTCTTCCCTCTCTGTCTTCCCCTCCTCTCTCCATTTCTCTCTGTCCTATCCAACAACTATGACATCAACAACAACAACAACAATAATAACTACAACAATAAAACAACAAAGGCAACAAAAATGGAATACATACATATTAAAAAACATAATTCTCAGGAAGGAACATTCTCTGATTCTCCACTACCTTCATCATATTTTACTCCTTTTTGGTTGGAAAGTTAGGTATCAGTATTTTATTACCTTCACTTTTTTTTTCATCAAAGGAGGAAGAAAGCAAGCCCCTATTCTGCCCCACCTGCTGGGGCTATACAGCTCCTGTGTCCTCAGAGCAGTTAACAGGATGCACTGACAGATACTTTGCTTGATTTGACGATAGCTAGGATTACACAGGAACCCAGTTCTGATCTGGCAGCCAGGGGTCTGATTCTTTTCCCATTTCTGCAACCCCCTACAAGCTGGATCACTCCCTGGGGCTCTGTTCTTCCCTGATGAGAAGTTAAGACTAGTCATTTATTTTTGGATGCTTGTCTGTTTTTATATCAGTTTGTTCCATTCAGGCCAGAGCACTGCTCAGCTCTGACTATTGATGATGCTGGGGATGGAGCCTAGGAATACCTTCCATATGGTGTCAGAGGTTGAAAATACTCAGTGAGCTGTCTCTACAGTCAAGAAGTAATCTATCATTTCTCTTTCTTTCTTTCTTTCTTCCTTCCTTCCTTCCTTCCTTCCTTCCTTCCTTCCTTCCTTCCTTCCTTCCTTTCTTCTTCCCTGTGCCAAGGCTCTCTTTATGGCAGCTATTTTTATAAAAGGTGAGAGAATGAGAGCCATAGGGATGCTGATAGAGACAGGAAGATGGAGAGACAGTTGCATCACTCTTCCACAACTCATAAATCTTCCCTCCTGTAGGTGAGGATGGGAAGCTTGAACCTTCGGCCTCAAACATGACAACATGTACTCTATCATGTGCACCACCTTCTGGCTGCAGATTAGTCACTTCTGCAGTCTTTACAGACTTGTTAATATGGCAAAACATATTCAAAGAGCCAGCACTACTCTAGGCACCGGGACACAACAGTCACCATTATAGACCCAGTCCCTATCCTACGGAGTTGGTCAGCAAGGCAGGAGAGGACAGATGGGAAACGACAAATAGAACAGGTGAATTATTTAGTATGCTGTAAAGTGGATTGTAATATGGAGAAAAGGAAGAGTACAGGTTAAGAGAAGGAAGACTTGAGGGAGAGGTAGAGAGGGCCAGGGTTATTCCTTAGGAAAGTGACATTTGAGGGGAGGAATAATTCACATTCCCAGAACCCATAGCTCTCAGGGATTTTCAGCACTGCTCTGTTCCAGTGACAACATGTTTTTGGGACAGTATCCTGTCTCTTCTTTTTCTCCATCTCTGAGTATTCTGACCCCTCACTTGCCCAGAGGGTGACAACACTGGAAGACAGATCCGCCAAGTCTCTCAGAGTGGCAAGTGATTTACCGCTGTCTTTATTCACACTCTGATATTTCATGGCTCCCAGGGCTCTGATGGAATAAATATGACCTTTTATTCTTCACTTTGCTTAAGACTCAAGGTCAATGACTCAGCAGTGATCTATCAGCAGCTTCCTCTGATGGATGCCCACAAGCCGGACACCCAGGGCTGTCAGAGATTCATGGCACCATCCCTAGCTCTGCATGCCTGCCTGCCCCACAGTTCCAAGCCTGGGCTGCACTGGGCCAGAGAGGCAGCGGCCACAGTGGCTCTAGGAGAGGATGGCTCATGGAGGGCAGAAGCCAGGCCATAAATCACCTGCCTCTCTCCAGAGCACACCCATTACTGAGGTTGAACCTCTGACCCAGCTTCATTTCAGTCCCAGGAGGAGGTGGCAGTGGGGAAGCAGAGCAGCCTCAGTTCAAATGGCAAGTTATAAATTAGAATGCCCCAGGATACAGCCATCAGTTTTCTCCACATGGAGAAGGGGGAAGGCATGTGTCAGACCATACTGCTCCCATGGATTCCTCCAGGCTCTCTAGGCAGCAGAGGCCTCCTGCCTTCAAAGATGCTGCAGTTCTGTCAGATACCTCCAGCTCAGCCTTAAGCAGGTCTGCAGGTATCTATCTTTCTCTGAACTTCTCTGTCTTCCCCTCCTCTCTCCATTTCTCTCTGTCCTATCTAATAATGACAACATTAATAACAATAATAACTACAACAATAATAAAAAAAAACAAGGGCAACAAAAGGGAAAATAAATAAATAAAATATAAAAATATATATTGTCTGAGAAGATGGATCAGAGTAGAGAAAAAGGCTATAAAGTTGGATTAGGGCAGAGAGTAGCTCCCATCCTTGAAAAAAAAATCCATGAATAAAAGTAACTGTTTATACCATCTACCTGACCTAGGGCCCATTTATATATTTATATGTAGCATAAGAGCCTGTGTATCCTCTGAAACCCCATTGATCTGAGCTCACAGTTCCAGGGGCAAGAAGGGTATGTCAACTACCCAGCTCAGAAGTGACAGAGGCAGGGAGTCAGACAGTAGTGCAGCAGGCTAAGCGCAGGTGGCGTGAATTGCAAGGACCGACGTAAGGATCCGAGTTCGAGCCCTGGTTCCCCACCTGCATGGGGAAGTTTTATGAGTGGTGAAGCAGGTCTGCAGGCATCTATCTTTCTCTATTTATATTCCTTTCCCCTCTCAATTTATTTGTCCTATAAAATAAAATAAAATAAATTAGAAAGAAGAGGGGAAGGAATGGAGGGGTGGATTTGTAGTATTGGTACCCAGCCCCAGAGATAATCCTGGTGACTATTTTTAAAAAAGGTGAAGCAGTGCTATGGCTTCCCTCTCAACTTATCTCTCTGTCCAATAAATAAATTAGTTAAAAGAGAGAGAAGTACAGATATCACAGCGACTCTCTACCAGTCATGAAACTTCACCTCTGTACTTGGTGCTCACATGGGAAACCAGAATCCTCAAACCAGGATCCTCACTTATTGTAAAGTGGACACTCCACTGAGTGAACTCTCTCCCACTCCTGACAGAAGTCATTTTAAAATGGGCCCAGTCTCTTCTAGTTGTGCTCCCAGGCCCTTCTAGTTGTGGTTTGGGATAGTGAGATCTGGGTCTCAACTGGAGCACTTCTGTCTTCCTAGATCACCCCTACTGTTGTAAGACAGTGGCTTCTTCCTAGCCTGTGCCAGAGAGAAAGGACCACTGGGCACCAGCCCAGCCCAGACTTTTCAGAGCCTGCCTGTTCCTCCCAGACCTTGGGAGCAACAGTCAGAGTGTGGGGGAGGAGAGCTAAGCAGCCTTGGGAAGCAGTTCTTGGCACAAGCTCACGGGCGTTGTTGGCATTTTGACGGGTGGTAAAAATAACTTGTGTTCCATGCCGACTGCCGCCACCGTCTCAGTTTCCAAGATCCTGTCTCCACACCCAGGGTCTCTCTCTTGGAAGGCCCCCACCAGTCCCCATGTATGTTGGAGATAGGACACAGGTCACAGCATCCTGATTGCCGGCTACCCTCATCCCCAGTCATCACCTCTTCTTGCATCCACACTGCGGTAGTCAGGCACCAGCAACACACGCACTTCAGAGCCACTAGAGGTGGAGATTTATTGTCAGAAATACTGCGGCACATGCCTAATGAGCTAATTAAACAAGAACATAAATAATTACTCCCTATCAGAGGGAGAGGATGTGGGCAGGCAGAAGGGTGAGGGATGCTGACTGAGGAGCTAGGGCAAGGACCAGTGCAGGAGCTGCTCTGCAGAGGGATATCAGAGGACAGGCCCTGTCTCCACTCAGGGCTGTGGGTCAGGTCCTGGCAAGGTGCCCTGGCCAGTCAGGCATAGGCCCACAAACTCCACCTGGAGACTCACTGCAAAAAAAAAAACCAAAAAAAAAAAACCAAAAAAACTCTGCTGCTCTGCTCTCTGCCCTCTCCCTTCTGCCCTCTGCCTGAGGGTGTCTACTCACTTATATGCCCCACCTACCTTGATCTTCTACCCTCACTGTGATCCCAAGGGGAGGAGGGTTGCAAGAGAGAAGGTGTCCTTTTCCCAGTTATGGGTGTGGAATTTAAGGAGCAGGAGGGGCTAAAATGCTTGCAGCCTCTCAGTACTTATTTTCCCAGCTTCCACCCTGATCCTTTATTCTCCATGAAGCAGCCGAAATCCTCCTGCCTTCCCTTCCTCTTTACTTCCCATCCATCCTTCCTTCCCTCCTCCCTCCCTCCCTTCCTTCCTTCCTTCCTTCCTTCCTTCATTCCTTCCTTCCTTCCTTCCTTCCCTCCTTCCTTCTTTCTCTTTTTGTTTTCTTTCTTTCTTCCTTCCTCTTTTGTCACTAGGTTTATGACTGGGGCTTCATGCCCAGCATTGCCAATGGATATTTTACTCTTTTTTTTTAATTCTTCTGATAGAGTGTTAGAGACAGAGGGAAAGATAGACACCTACAGCACTGTTCCACCACTCATGAACCTTCTTCTGTGTGAATGTGGACAAGAGGCTTGAACCTGTATGTGTGTACTCTACTAGTGAACTACCAACTGGTTCTTTCCTTTCTTTCTTTCTTTTTTTGCCTTCAGGGTTATTGCTGGGTTCTGTGCCTGCAGTATGAATCCATTGCTACTGATGGTCATTTTTTCCCTTTTATTGCCCTTGTTGTTTATCATTGTTGTTGTTGTTACTATTATTGTTATTATCGCTATTCTTGTTGTTGCATAGGAGAAGGGGAAGACAGACAGGGAGAGAGAAAGATAGACACCTGCAGACCTACTTCACTGCTTGTGAAGCAACCCCCCTGCAGGTGGGGAGCCAGAGGCTCGAGCTGGGATCCTTACGCCAGTCCTTGCACTTTGTGCCATGTGCACTTAATCCACTGCGCTACTGCCTGGCCCCCACTCCACCTTTTTTCTTTAAAGAGTTATTTGTTAACACAAGAAAGAAAAAGAAAAAGAGAGCCAGAGTATCACTCTGGCACATGAATGCTGGTGATCAAACTTGGGATCTTATGCTCCCAAGCCACAGTGCCACCTCCCATGCTGCTAGAGTCTCTTAATCACAGTATGACACTTGTCTGCATTAAACCCACAGTGGGCCCCATCTCGTTCAGGATAAAATCCAAGACCTCACTGTGGCCTATCTGACTCTAGAAGATCCAGATGAGTCTAGTTCTCCAGCCTTATTCATTGTCACTCTTCCTCCAGAAACATTGGAGTCCTTGGTGAGTTTCCAGCAGGATAAGGGCATTCCTGCCCCAGGACCTTTGTAAGTACTATGTCTCATTCTTTCACTCCATTCATGTCTGTTTCAATGTCAATCTTTTTTTTTTTTTACTGGAGTACTACTCAGCTCTGGCTTATGATGGTGCAAGGGATTGAACCTGGGATTTTGGAGCCTCAGGCATGAGTCTTTTGCATAATCATTTTGCTATCTACCCCCACCCTCAAAGTTAAACTTTAGGTTGCCCCTGACCACTGATATAAAACAATAGCTCCCCCCCCCCAAGTCTGTTGCTGTCTCCTCAGGCCTCTAGAGTTTTCTTAAGAGCTTTTTTGAAGGTTGTGGCAGGGGAGTGCAGCTACTCATATACCCTAGACTGAAGACCTGGTCTGTCTCTATTCAGGGAAGGCCCTCCTCTTCGACTGAGCTCGAAGCTTCTGGAGGGAAGCACATGGAATGGTGGGGGAGGAAGGGGACACCCGCCTAGCCAGCCAGATCAGCAGAATCAACCCTGGCAATCAATGGGGTGACAGATGTTTCAGCCAAATCACCCTCACATCCTAGACTTTTCTTTATCACAGATTATTTCTCCCCTCAAAACTGGAATTTGGCTCCCCACTTCCTGGCAACAGGAAGAAGCCCAAAGTCATTCAGAAGAATGAGCTACAAACTCAGATCCATCACATCCAAGAGGTGGGACCTGGTAAGGCAAGTCATTACTGTGTCGTCCCCTAGTGACACACTCAGGCCTCATCTGTCAAGAGCAGTATCACTTTTCATTGGGTCATTATCCTGAGTGACCAAAACTCACATAACACCTTAATAACAACCCCTGGAAAGTAGCAAGTGCTTCTTAACTACAGCTCTCAGGGGCACCATTCAAGTCCCGCCAAAAGGTATCCTCTCTGAAAAAAACCTCCTGTAGTTTCCCTATGCCAGTAGTTTCCAAAGTGTGGTACCCAGGACATTAGACTCAACAGGAAATGAACTGGAACTGCAAGATTTTCACACCTACCTTCAAAATGATGAGTCTGAACCTTGGCAATAGAGCTGGTGAAATAGTCATAGCTCATCCAGATAGTGCACTGCTTTGCCATGTGCATGATCCCGGTTTGAGTCTGGTTCTTACTGTACTAAAGGAAACTTTGGTGCTGCAATCTCTTCCTCTGTCTTTCTCGCTCTATCTTTTTTCTTTAAAGTATTTATTTTACTTGATAGAACAAAGAAAAATTGAGAGAGGGGGTAGTTAGAGAGGGAGAGACACAGAGACATGGGCAGCACTACTTCACTGCTTGCATGCTGGCAAAGTTTTCCCCCTGCTGGTGGGTACTGGGTCCTTGTACATGGTAATACATGCATTTAATCAAGTGTGCCACTACCCAGCCACTTCACGCTATTTCTCTATGTAAACAAACAAACACACACACACACACACACACACACACACACACACACACACACACACACACACAAACAAGTCTTGGGGAGAGAGTTCTCGATCTCTATGTATGGTAATTAGTACACCAGGGGAGTCTGGTATCTGCACAAGTTGAGAACCACTATCCTAGTTATACTTTGTCAGGAAATTGTGAGGATGTGGTTGAGCTTGGCAGGGCTTGACTTGAGGGGACATCCATCCTCTCGTCTTATCAGACTTATTATCTACATAATCATTGTTTTGCCTGAAAGATCCTCACCCATTCCATTCCTTTGATCTATCTTCTTTCTACCCTCAAGACCCTTCCTGCCTGCAGGGTATTATTAATCCTACCAGTTAAAACCCTCACAACAGTTGCTTAGGAAGTTCCTACCTTTCCAGTCCCCTTTGGCCTTTCTCTGCCCCTTCCCTAGCCATTTCTGTTTCTGACTTGACACTTCTGGGTCTGCCCTTTAAAAGCCTTGGCTCTCTGATCAATAAAGAATCGAATTGTCTCACCACCACGAGTCTGTTCCTGAGTCATCTCTCTGGAGTTGCTGAGTGAGTAGCAGACCAGGCTGGCTCCAGTCATGTTCTCTCCAACCCAGAGAGTATGCACCCAGGAAGAGGCACCCCCATGCTAGCCTGGCAAGACTTGATACCAGGATAGCTGTGTTCAGTGGATTGAACTTGACATGGCTAACACTTTGTGTGATCTGGGGCAGTTTAGGTCCATGTCCTACCCCCTGACCTTGGAATCAGCCACATAAGTTGCTTTGGTCAATGACATTTAGCACACCTGATGCCAGCAGAGGCTGGACACTAACTTCCATAGCCAGGCTTTCTATCTCACATTTCAACTGTCACGGTACTAAGAAGAAAAGACTGAAAATCCTGGTTGGGGAAAAAAAGATAAAAGCCAAAGTCATTGTTTGGGAGTTCTGACTCATCTAGGCAACTGGTGCCCATTGGTGCCATGGCCCCTCTAGCCGGGGCTCTGGAATGAGATGTGTGGAGAAATGAACTGGACCTGGAACTCAGCCCAGCCGAGCCCTGTCTGAAATTAGCCAACTTCCAATCCACTTAGCAATTCATCAGTAAGAAAAATAAATATTTATTTATAAACATTTGACTGTAAGTAACCCAGATCTTGAGGCTGTTTGTCAAGCAGCATTATTGTGGGAGTCACTAATTTACCAGAGACCTTTGGCTAGGCCAGACCATGCCTGCCTCACTCTCCTCTCTTCATGGGTTCCCCTCCCTTCTTGCTTCCAAACCCCACTCATTTCCCTTGACATATTTTCTACTCCAGCCACTCACAGAAGCCACCCCCCTCCCCACAAGATGCATCCTACCCCTGTTCCTGCATCTTCAGTTAATTCATGAGAAAGCTCAAGTGGACAGAGTCCACCAAGCAATTTATTTAGACTTTAACCTTTTTGGGTAGCTAATTATGACATTGAAGAGCCCTTTAACATAGTTCCACCACTAACTAATTGCTTAGTTAGAAGATTAAGTGTTTAATAGCTCCCTGTGAACTTTTATTTCCAAATGCTAAAGTCCATACCCACATCTGAATCAGTGCTTCTACCCATGGCCTCAGCCACACAGCCATAGTGTTGTTGCCAACCCACTTCCAGAGGCCACTTCAGCCAGAAATAACTCTCCTCTGTGAATAGTTCATGAGTCTCTCCATCCACTCTGCACATCTTTGTGGCTGGGCACTAGCCCTGGGCTGGCATTGTAGCTGTGGTTTTGTGTGTTTCTGCCTGCTCACCCTTCTCTGCTCCCACCACCACCATCTCTGAGAGGTCAATTTAACTCCCTGTCCTGAATTCTTCCCTCACCCACAGGGTACACACTCCTGTCACATACATATGCATGCCAGACTAGGGACCTAATTGGCAAGGACCAAGACATCCTTCATTTCTGTCTGTGTGTCATTGTCTCCAAAGATGAAAAAAGAGTGCTTAGTGTAAGGCAGGAAGGCAGCCTGGATCATCTGCCTCAGTCACATGTTGGCCACTAGTTCTGGGACTGTGTGGGCAGGTGCCAAGAAATGTTAATGACTCTGCTGTTCCACATAGACAGGCAGAAGGCACCCCTCCCAACAGCCATTCTCCTCACCTAACTTCCCAACAGAGTTCTGACTTTATTTGGGAAGGCAATGTGCCTGAAAAAATGGTTCCATTTTTAGCCTCCAATGCAGGTCAGAGTAAATACAATAAGATAGAAAAGTAGATGAAGAGATAATTCAGCTAGAACAGCACACATTTTTCCATGAGTAAGTTCCCAGGTTTGAGCCCCTAGCTGCCACATGGGAGTACTATGTAAAGGGTGGGCTTCATGAGCAGTGCTATGGTGTCTTTCCTTTCCTCCATGTCTTTTTCTTTCTGTATGTCATCCTCTATCATAAATAAATAAATAAATAAATAAATATCTTCAGGGAGAGGTGAGATCATGCAGGTAAAGCCCCAGTGAAAATGTTTGTTGAAAAACAAAAACAGAAGTTACTGGCAGGGAGTTCTAAGGATTATTTAGAAGTTCTGATGCACCTAGGAGGTTGTACCCATTATGGTTTGACTTGCTTGGGAGTTGACCCTGAGACAAGGCTCTATGTGCCACTGCTTCACCATGTTTGAAAGGTGCAAGAAGCAAATATTCTGGTAAGGAAATGGGGAAGGAAATCCTTGCATGGTGTCTTGTCACTCACTGTCACTGGAGTGGATAACACTGGGGTCTTCTGGTAGATAGCTTAGAACACCTTTTAGTTGTTCTACTGGGGGAGGACTGGGTTATTCACCCTCCACATTCCCTCTGCCCCTGGAGACACATATTCTGGAGAAAGTCCCTTGGAGGAAGTGCCAGAAAGAACAGCAGAGGACCACACTGTTTTCTTCATAATGAGCAGGTAGAAGGATAAATATGTTTTATCTAGACTCAGAGTACCCATTCTCTTCCTTATCTCCCTTCCCTTCTCTCTCTCTCTCTTTCTCTCTCTCTCTCTCTCTCTCTCTCATTTTTGTCTTATTTCCCCCTATTTCCTCTTCTTTATAGGTTTATCAATTCTGGTCCAAGGTTTAAATCATAAGTTCTCAAAATGTAGTCCATAGACCCTCAATATCAGAATCATAATTTAGTGAATTAGAACTGTAGATTCTCACACCCACCTTCAGAATGATGAGTCAAACCCTCGGAGGAGAGAGTGTCCCACATCTGTATGCATGCTAAGTAGTCCATAAAAGGACTCTGGCACCTATTCAAATTGAGAACCACTGCCCTCGCTAGCCTTGATACCAGGATCAAGGCTCTACTCAATTTGGTATCTCTACAACCCTGCCATGACCTAGTAGTTAAAGTTCATGTCTTGTCCTTTGACCATGGAAATGGCCATGTAACTTGCTTTCGGCAGTGAAAATTAGCAGACATGATGAACAGCAGAAGCTTAATACTAACTTTCTCCATTGTTCTATCCTGCATTTCTGCCCTTAAGTACTGACACTCATAACACATCATTTAACACAAAGAGCTGCCTCTATTCTCTCAATTGGCAGCTATATATAAAATAATCCAAGAGAACTTTTATATTGATAGACTTCAAAAATGTATTCTGTAAACAGAGAAAGGTAGGTAGAGTTGGTACCTGGGAGTGGGGGCACATTATAACAACCCCTAGTTAAAATTGGTTGCAAACTAGATGTCCAAAAATAGAAAATAGATTAAAACAATCGATGTATTTTGAGATAAAATAATTTTCAACCGTTAAAATAGAATTTAGAAAGTCATTGACTTGCATAACATAATTGACAAAGCATGTTTAGAAATACCCACTTTACAATTGTGATTACATTCTTAAATCTTCACTGTGTGGGGGCCAGGTGGTGGTACACTTGGTTAAGCACACATGTTACAATGTGCAAGGAACTGGGTTCAAGCTCCTGGTCCCCACCTACAGGGGGAAAGCTTTGTGAGTGGTGAAGCAGTGCTGCAGGTGTTCGTCTGTTCTCTGCCTCCCACTCAACTTCTGCCTGTATCTATCCAATAAATAAATAAAGGGAAAAATGAAATAAACTTATGGACAATAGGAAAAGAAAAAATAATAAACATTTTAAAACTTCACTGTGTAATTTATACTTCTGTTTAAAACATTTACAATATTAAAATTCTCCCTCTTCTCCTGTGGTATTCAATCCTTGGATCTCTGACTTGCTATGCAAAGACTATCACTGGACTATCACCCTAGCTCTGTTGATAAGTGTTTCTTCTCTTTCCTCAATGTTCTCTGGTAGATGAGTGAAAGTTGTGAAAGTGAAAAAAAAAAAAAAAGAAAGTTGTGAAAGTGGTGCTTTACTCCTTTACCCTTAGCCAATGTCTGAGAGAACACTGGGTCTAAGTTCCTCTCCAGAAAATGTACCAGTAACTCTTTATTTTTTCCACAAGAGTTTTCACTGGGGCTCAGAGCCTGCCCTATATCAGTAACTCTTACACTCACCACACACTCATAAAACACTGACCTATGTGTTTTTATACCCTGTTCAACAAACTCACGTCCTTTTGGAAGAAATTTCCACTTTAAAATTCTTGAATCTGAATTTCTTTTTCTTTTTTATTTATAAAAAGGAAACATTGACAAAAAACATAGGATAAGAGGGGTGCAACTCTACACAATTCCCACCACCAGAACTCTGTATCCCATCCCCTCCCCTGATACCTTTCCTATTTGTCCCTCTGGGAGTATGGACCCAGGGTCATTAGGTGGGAGGTCTGGATTCTGTAATTGCCTCCCTACTGAACATGGGCATTGGCAGGTCAATTTTGATAGTTGGCACTCTTGATGTTGCAGTCTATAAATAGTGCATGGCAGTTTCGAGATTAAATGTGGGGAGAGCTGGTTTAAAATGTGCACAGTGTAGAAGTGAATTTGTTTTTAAATGTTCTGTGGGGCTGGGAGGTAGCACACCCAATTAAGTACACATAGTACTAAGTACAAGGACCCATGCAAGGATCTGGGTTCAAGCCTTGTTCCTCACCTGCAGCAAGGATCCTTAACAAGTGATGAAGCAGGTCTATAGGTGTCTGCCTTTCTCTGTCCCTCTCTTCCTCCCCCTCCTCTTGCAATTTCTCTCTGTCCTACCCAATAAAATGGAAAAAATGGCTGCCAGGTGTCATGGTTTTGTAGTGCTGCACAGAGCCCCAGCAATAGCCCTGGAGGAAAAAAAAGTTCATTGTATGATGTACACATCTAAAATATTTATAATGTTCATAGTTTCTCTTCTCTCCTGTGGGATTTAATTCTGGGGCCTCGTACTTGTCAAGCAAAAACTCTATCATTGTGCCCTGTGGTGCAGGGCAGGGCAATGTTTCTTTCTTTCTTTCTTTCTTTCTTTCTTTCTTTCTTTCTTTCTTTCTTTCTTTTTTGCCTTCAGGGTTATTTTTAATTTTTTGTTTTTCCAGAGCACTGTTCAGCTCTGGTTTATGGTGGTACAGGGATTGAACCTGAGACTTTGGAGCCTCAAGAATTAGTCTCTTTGCATAACCATTATGCTATATACCCTTGCCCAGCCTCCAGGGGTATTGCTGGGGCTTGGTGCCTGCAGCACAAATCCACTACTCCTGGGGTCCTTTTTTTTTTCTTTTCATTTTGTTGTCCTTGTTGTTATTGTTGTTGTTGTTGTAGCCATTGTTGTTGTTGGATGAAATTGAGAGAGGAGGGGAAGACAGAGATAGGGAGAGAGAGACATAGACACCTGTAGACCTGTTTCACCACTTGTGAAGCGACTGCCCACAGGTGGGGAGCCAGGGGGTTGAACTGGGATTCTTGCCCTTTGTGTCATGTGCACTTAACCCAGTTCGCTACCACCCAGCCCCTATTTAAATGTTTTCTAACAGGTGACAGAAAGCTGTGTAGGTAGTGTTTTTTTTTCACTGACCTTAATCAATGACTGACATAAAGAGGATGAATTGACAATGGTGCTTCATGGGTGCCATAAGAGGATTTACAAAGTCAAAGATTGTTACGCAAGTCAAGTGTAGTAAAGACTATATTTGTGAACAGAGATATATAAAGTAGTCTTTTTTTTTTATTAAAAGAAAGTTAAAAAAAATATGCTATTGACCCACAGAAAGGAAAGAAAATTTCTTAAAGCCCAAGGAGTTCCCAAACCAACCCTGAACACCATTCCTCCAGAATTTTTTACAAAATAGAAACAATCCTCAGAATTTATTTAAGTCACTGTAGTCATATCTGGGCTATGAGTAGTGTTTAGCCCTACATGAGATGCTATTCTTTCCGGCCTGGAATTTTCATACATTTTACCATAGGTAGACAGAATGTTTTGTATCATTTCTATTCTACAAAGAAGAAACTCAGAGAATGAGAGGGAAATGAAATAATAAAAATTCAGTTGGTAGGCCCTTAAATCTATCTGCCTTGTTGTGATCACTCTGACTCAGTCAAGAGGTAAGGAAGATGACTCCAGTGACTAAAATGTGTGAGGTGTTTTTATTTCCTGTGTTTTCTAACTCTTTGGAGATAACTTGATGTGAAGGATTTTTTTTTATTTCACTGTAAAAATAAAGGTAAGTTTCTGGGGGTCTGGTGGTAGCACAGCAGGTTAAGTGCACGTGGTGTGAAATGCAGGGACCGGCGTAAGAATCCCGGTTCGAGGCCCCGGTTCCCCACCTGCAGAAGAGTCGCTTCACAAGCAGTGAAGCAGGTCTGCAGGTGTCTATCTTTCTCTCCCCCCTCTTTGTCTTCCCCTCTCTCTCTGTTTCTCTCTGTCCTACCCATCAATAACAACAAAGATAAAACCACAACAATGATAAAAACAACAAGGGCAACAAAAAGAAAAATAAATAAATGAATAAACAAAATATTAAAAAGAATAAAGGTAAGTTTCAAATAGGTAAAATGTCTAGTCCATGTAAAACCAGAGTTAAAACACACATGTCCCAAATTCTCTTCTCACTAGGAGTTCAGAGATCTGGCCTCTAGCCTTGAAATTTGCAGTAGTTCCCCATTCCAACCCCCACCCCAGTACTTCACACACCTCATGATTTCTCTGGGCATAATGAAATGATGCTGAATTCACACTGGAGCCATTGGGAATGGGTTTTAAAAGTGCTGATGCTGGGGATCCACCTCAAACTCCCTCAGAACTCTTGAAGAGAGGACATAATCCCTTAAGACATTGTTGAGATTAACCTGTGTTGGAGAATTTGAGGGTGGTGGGAAGTTTCAAGCTTGGGGTCAGAAATTTGAGTTCAAAACCTGCCCCAGTCTCACTCCACCAGAGGCTGCAGTGAGACTGAAAGGAGATGCTTTCTGTAAATCCATGTGGGTAAGACTGGATGCCAGGTGAATATTTGGTGGCATTCTGACTGCTGCTACCAGCAACACTGACATTTATGTCCCAGAAACCCCTCTGGGCCCAATTTCTCTCTTTGGTGTTTCCTGGTATTAAATACACAATATCCTTATCTCACTCCCAATCTAATCAGATGTATATAAAATTAACTGGGACATACAATTAGTCTCTGGCTCTCCTTTACTGCCTAGTTGAAGGGAGGGCTGCATTTCAGAAGTAAACAGATTCCAATATACAGTGTAATCTCTTTATTCCTACTAATTATTTTTTCTATCCTACAGGATGTCTTCAGCCAGAGCTTCTCAGGAATGAAAAGGCATTGACAAGTTGAGAAATTACTCAACTCTGAACATGCCCTGAAGGTTTTTGAATTGGAGTGGTGTCACCTTCTCATGAAGAGCAAGAGGGGGGGAATGAAAAGATAATGCTATGATTTGAGATATTCTTGAAAAGCATCCCTGAAAAATGTCTTTTCAAAGTACAAATCTGCTGTGCATTTTGAAATTCTATCACTAGAGATTCTTTTAGGTCTTTCAGAATTTAATTGAGTCACAAAGGTTTATGAAAAAGGTTGTAATCTATATCTTGATCTCAGACAACTCTGTCAGATCCATTTTTCCATATTTATAGGTCTCTTGGGTAAGCTTTTGAAGAATGGATCCATGAGAGGCATTCTGGAGAGCAGGGATTAAAGGGTATCAAGAAGAGAAAGTAGCCAGTTTCTTAAAATCAATGATAGTTATACATATGAGTATGTGTCCAGAGTTGCTATGACACAAGTGTTTTTGGACATGTCATCTCCTTCAATCTCCATCACCATTCTATAGGATGTATAGATAAAAACAATTCCCCTTTTACATGTGAGAAAACATAGACTCAGAACAACAACGTGATTTTCTTTAAGGTCCAAGAACTAGTTAATGACAGAGCTGGGATGCAAAGGGTGGAACGTTTCTGCATGTTAATTCCCTATCATCTCTATATGACTAGTTAAAAAAAAAAAAGAAAACAAACAAACAAACAAAGAAAACAATTCATTCTCTAGCTTCCTTTACAAATAGGCATGGGCAATGAAATGTAAGTAAAAGCTATTAATTGAGATTTCTGTCCTACTCTACCTTCTCTTCTCCCGTGTCCTTCTTCTTTTCATCTTCCATACTACATAGAAGGGTAATGTGCTAGATTGAGTTCTAGCAGCCATTTTGCACCATGAGGTGAACTTCAGAACAGAAACTGATAGGGCAGAAAGTTAGAAGAAATTGGACCTTTGTGGCCAAGCAGTCTAGAAAAATCAAACCTAAATATTCTTCCAGTAGAATAAATCTTCTAATAAATTTTCATGACTAGGACTTTCTGTTCATCCTAGTTGTCAGTGTAAACTTCATACTCCAAATTTGCTTATGATCTTTCTAGTAACTTTATCATTTCCCAGTGGTTTACTTCGTGAGATGCAGAAACCAGGACTCTGCATCTTGCCCATATGCTTTGCTAGGTGGTCCCTGGTAGCTTTGTCTGAAGGACCTTTTTTTGTCTCTTCTTTATTTCAACATTAGATCTTAGTGACATGAAGGAATCAAATCATGCCAATAGAGAAAATCCCAGAAGCATATCAGTAGGTCACCCCATCCTTCCCAGAAAGGGGTCACAGTTGATGTCTTTCAGCTCAGGTCTCCAGATCTGACAATATATCCTCAAGGTATAAGGGAGTTTTGCCTGACAACATAATGCCTGAAACTGAATAAAGGAAACCATCGACCATTCTCTTTCTCCCTTCTTCCCTTTGTTCCTTTCTTACTGAATGTAGTCTGGGAAATGTTCTAGGGGTTTCTGCATGTATGACACTGCCAACCCCCCTCCTGGCTAAACATTATTCTATATATTGTGGGGAGGGAGAAAGACAGAGGGAGAGACACCAGATCACTGCTTCACCATCCATGGAGTTCTTCTTGGTGCTGTCCTTGGTATTTTAATGTGGTATCAGGATTGAACCCAGGGCCTGACACATAATAAAGTATACATTCTAGCCACCGAATCACTGCCTAGGCCCGAAAATAAATTTCTAGTCTTTGTGGAAACATGGAAGTCCTACCAATTTTTGGAGAAAAAGAGAGAGAGAGAGAGAGAGAGAGAGAGAGAGAGAAGTGAGAGTGGAAGAGAGCACATCACCAAAGTTTCATTCAGTGCAGCAGGGGCTAGGCTTGAACCCAGCATATGAACATGACAAAGCAGAGCACTCACTATCCAAGTGAACTATTTCAGCAGCCTATTTGAGATTAGTTTCATCATCTTTAAGATGGTATGATTTATCCTGGCCTGCCCAATCTTGCCTGGCTGTCAGGTTTCCCTAGTAAGTGTAAATGAAGTTAAAGAAAATAAAAGGCAATAGTCTCTTGTCTGATGTATGGCATGTGAAGATCTTCTCCCATTCTGTGAGGGGTCTTCTTATTTGTGCAGAAGCTTTTCAAATTTGATGTAGTCCCATTGATTTGTTTCTGCTTTAGTCTTCCTTGCAACTGGGTTTGTATCATCAAAAATGTCCTTGAGGTTTAGGTGGGAAAGTGTTCCACCAATGTTTTCCTATAAGTATTTGATAGTTTCTGGTCTAACATGCATGTCCTTGATCCATTTGGAGTTAATTGTTATTTCTGGTGAGATAAAGTGGTTCAGTTTCTTTCTTCTGCCTGTTTCAAGCTAGTTTTCCCAGAACCATTTATTGAAGAGAGCCTCCTTCCTCCATTTAATACTTCGGGTTCCCGTATCCAAGATTAGATGTCCATTGGTGTGGGGGCTTAGTTCTGGGATTTCAGTTCTGTTCCACTGGTCTGTGTGCCTATTTTTGTTCCAGTACCAGGCTGTTTTGGTGATGATGGCCTTATAATATAATCTGAGATCTCAGTGTGTGATACCTCTATTTCTTTTCCTCAAGATTGTTTTGGCAATTCTAGGTATTTTCTGGTTCCAGATAATTGATTGCAGTTTATGTTCTATCTCTTAAAGAAGCTTGGTGGAACTTTGATGGGTATTGCATTAAATTTGTATGTGACTCTGGGGAGAATATTCATTTTGATGACATTAATTCTTCCAATCCATGAGCATGGGATGTCTTTCCATTTTTTGGTATTATTTTCTATTTCCTTGAATAGTGACTCATAATTTTCAGTATACAAGTCTTTCACTTCTTTGGTCAGCTTTATTCCTAGGTATTTTATTGATTTTGCTGCAACAGTGAATGGAAGTGATTTCTGGATGTCTTCTTCTTCAGATTTAGTGTTTGCATAAAGAAATGCCACTGATTTTTGTACATTGATTTTATAGCCTGACACCTTGCTATATTACCTAATAACTTCTAGTAGTTTTCTGCTGGATTCTTTAGGCTTTTATATGTATACTATCATATAATCTGCAAATAATGAGAGCTTGACTTCTTCCCTTCCAGTCTTTATGATTTTGGCTCTGGCAAGGTTGTTGTTGATGGGAATTTCCCCTACTCCCAAAGCAACCAACTTTCTTCCTTTGTATAGTTTTCTTCCTTCCAAAACAAGGCTCATTTGTAAATCTTCCTCCACCCAGTGGTAGGTGAAGCATTATGTTCATGGGGAGAGGGAAGGACTTAAAGTGTTGATGTAAGATACTAACTGAGTGGAACCGAATCTGCTCACCTACTCTTTGCTAAGGAGGAATACAGAGCAAGAGGAAAATATACTCTTCCCCAATACTACACAGTTCAATAGAGTGGTCTTGGTTCCCCAGGGTGGGGAGACACCTGACAGTCATGGGGGAATCTAGTGTGGAAAAGCCTAGGGGTTTGCAAATAAAGCAGACAGCAGATAAGCTGCTATCTGTACCACCTTTAGGGCATCTTTTCCCTTAGTCCCTGCTTTTCCCTATACAGCCATGGCGGCTGCATAATAAGCATCAAGAAGAATGAATTTCAGTTAATTCCACTCTGTGATTTTAGATGCATGCTTGCTGTTCTCCTGGCCCTCCTGGGGACCGTCCCAGCATCATGTCTGGTGACAGATGTTCTTGATGATTTTTGGAGATAAGTGTTTGCAAATGTCACTGGCTGATAATGACATGCAGGGCACTTCACTTTCCATGTCATGCCAGAGATGAAACTAAGCTAGACGGGAGGTGGTGAAAGTGGGGTGGAAAGGAGGGGCCCTCTTGATGACCCCCCTCTTACTGTCTTTTCTCTTTTTCTCTCTGGTTTCTTCTCCCCTACTGCTTCCAGTTCAGGTTAAGACTTCCTGAAAGGATAGATCTTGGGGCTGAGTGACAGAGAATGAACCATCTCTAGTCACACAGGAAATAGGACAGAGCCCCTTTATGGAGGACTGTATGTTTGCCACATGTTCCAGGGCTGCCTGCAAGGCTCAACCATATGTGATCAGAAAAAAAAAGAAAAAAGAAAGAAAAGAAAGGAAGAAATGAAAATAAACAGTGCTTCAGGAAGTCAGCAAGAACCATTAGCTAATCAGGGAGCTGAGTATCTGATAGAAGAGTAAGATGACATTGCATAGTCAGATTTAAATTCTTAGTTATCCATGATTTAGGATCACCCATATCTCTGTTCCTTTCCTGACCTGTACACTAGGACCTGATGCTTTCAGACACAGCTTACACCTTCTGTGGGTCCTTGATATGAGCCTGTGATGCTCTATCAATAACTTACGTTGGGCATATATGGGCAGATGTGGTTGGGCAATAAGAGCCTCTGCCAAGCAGCTGTGACCACAGGTCCTGCGGCTCATATCATTTTGAGATAGGGTGCACTAACCTAGAAGGCAAGAACCATAATGGCCCCAGCTAGTAAAAGCAAGTAGACTTAACAAGTGGTAACCATGTTGTCTTGGTCATGGGATTATGAAAGTTTTATGGTACAGAGTCAGCCAAATGGTGTTCATTCCTTCTTTAAGGGTGGCATGATGCTTGGTGACAGCTCTTATGTAGACTGCTGTTGGTAGCTCTGATGCAGTTTTCATTAAGTTCAGTTACCTAATGTAGTCTCAATAGTTGCTCTGGACCAGGGCTCATTTGAAGTTGGATGTACAGAGCTGAATATAGCTGCCTAACACATGCTAGAGAGGAAGAAAGACACAAAACAAAACAAATTATTTGATGGCTAGATGAAAAGTAATAAATATGCAAAGATAGTGCATTTGGAATGTTTTTCTTGTATAGGCTGAAGCATATATATATAGTGATAACCCATTTCAATACAAATCATATTGAACTATACAGAAATGGAGACAGATATTAAGTTACAAGAGAGAAACTTGCATGCATGTTTGCATCAATTTATCAATCAGTTTGGGTATTTGACCAGTCACAGGCTTATTTCATGTTTACATCTTTCCATTTTTCACCAAACTCAGCCTGAGGTTTTGTCAAACTGCCTGTAAAAACTGCCTGTGACATAATCTTGTATGTGACACCTCAGAGTCCATGGAAATTCCTAGAATTAGTTAGTTAGTTTAGTTAGTTAGTTATGTATTACTGTAAAATATAAGCAGGCCAGAAAGTCACAGTGCAGGCCAGTGGTGTCTTTTCTTATGGGGACAGTTTATTTTCCAAAATCCATTTCTTTCTTTGTTTATTTGTTTATTTTAATGAGAGATAGAGAAAGAAAGGAAGAATGAAAGACAAGAACACTGCTCAGCTCTGACTTATAATGGTACTAGAGATTGAACCTGGGATCTTTGAGCCTCAGTTATGAAAGCCTTTTGTATAATCATTATGCTATCTCCCCAGCCCTTTTTCTGTTTCTTAAGTTTTCTCAAGCCAGAAGTGCTGTTATGGCATGGGTCAGCATGGTCACAGTCTAGGCACTGAGACCAGAAGATCAAGATTCAAATAAGTACTGCCTTTTTTTTTTTTTTTTTTTGGTTGTGTGCCTTGGGAGAGTGGCCTAATTATTGTGACATTTTGGTATAGATGAGAAAATTAAATGAGATACTTCTTGTAAAGTTCAGGGATAGATAAGGAATAATAATGGCTAGCCATTGCCGTATTATCTGGTTACAGACTCACAGTGAGCTTTTTTTTTTCCCCTCTAAAATTGTGGAAATCTTTTTTTTTTTTTTTTTTTTTTTTTGAAGGCTGAATTGTATATCTAACATAGCTCCTCCAGTTCTTTCTCCCAAAGGTAACAAGAGAAAGTCTTAATCTTGGGAGCCAGGTGGTAGCACACTGGGTTAAGCACACATAGTATGAAGCACAAGGACTGCCACAAGGATCCAGGTTTGAGCCCTGGACTCCCCACCTAAAGGGGGGGGGGGGTTGCTTCATAAGTGGTGAAGCAGGTCTGCAGGTGTCTTTCTCTCCCCCTCTCTATCTTTCCCTCCTCTCTCAATTTCTCTCTGTCCTATCCAATAAAGAAATGGAAAAACTGGCTTCCAGGAGCAGTGCCAGCACCGAGCCCCAGCAATAGTCCTGAAGGAGAGAGAGAGGGAGAAAGGGGGGAGAGGGAGAGAGAGAGAGAGAGAGAGGAAAGGAGAGAGAGAGAGAGAGACAGAGAGATAGAGAGAGTCTTAGTCTTGTCTTTATACTATTACTACTACCACTAAACAATAATAACTTGCATTCCTTGAATACTGAGTATGTAGCTGAGCTAACTGGAGAACTCTCCATTCTCTACCTCTGCTATTTCTCGTAGCCACCCAATGAGAAGGTGTTGCTCTCTGTATTTTTAAAACATTCTGGTGTTTCTAATAATTTCATTTTATTTATATTTAGAAACCTAGTGACTCCAGGCTACTAATAACTAAATAAAAGCAGTGAATTATTGCCTTCAGAGACTTCCAAAGTAAAATGCAAAATCTTCCTGTAGACTTCCAGGGTTTCTGAGATGCCCACAAAGGGACATCTTTGTGGCCACCTCACTGTCCTATGGCTTTGACACCATCATCTCATCCCTCTCACAGACCGCATTTTTCTTCACCCCGAGTAAGTCTCAAAGGTTGATGCTTTTCACCTTTATGCTTTTTATCAAAGCCAGAACCACATAACAAATTCATAAGAAGAAATAGATTTATTTTCAAAAGGTCAGCCTTACATGCTATCATAGAAATGCAAATTACAACAAGTTTCAGTCTTCGCCTATGAAATTGGCTAGGGTGAAACTCATTATATAGGCAGTAATTGGCACAGGTCTGGTCAAAATGGGCACTGTCACCTTCCACTGGTCAGAGGGTAAATATTTATGTGCAAAACATAAAGATTATAATCTGCTCATTAAGTGGGTAACTCAGCTCCTTAACAACTATGGTAGAAAAATTACTGAAGTCACCAAAAATATATTTATATACAGAGATCCACTGCTATGTTAGCTTGAATATTGAAAATGAAATGGGAAACAGCCTAAATGGTCAGCAGTAGAAAACTGATTAAATAAACTAAACTGGAGTCAAATGAGAGATATTCAAATGCGATGAGAACTAAGAAGACTACTGATATGATTTTGAGTGGAATGAATTAAGAATCAAAAGTACACATTAAATGACCACAAATATCATTTGAAGTACTTCTTATTTCTTTATCATTTTTGGTTTTTGAAAATAGATTCACAGGTACTTTTATTCTTTTGTTATTTTCTCCATTTTAAAAATGATCTCCGATAACTATTATTTTACAATTGAGAAGAATGCATGTAGTGAATGTTTATTTCACTATAGTTTTCTATTTACATCTACTACAGCTCACTATGTATACATAGGCAAATAGCTGTGCCAGGTTTTAATACTGCTTTCTCTCCACTCTGAGAAGTGAAATTGCTCTTCAGAAAAACCAAGAAGATAGCAAGTAAAGAGCATTCCCTGGCTTTGTGCATGTCCAGTGCATGGTACACTGCTCTAGGACTCCTAGACTCCTGTGAAGAAGGAATATGTTCGTTATATGTTCTACCCCCCCACACACACACACACCTCCTCAGTCAGAGACTCACCAGTTCATATTAGAGCTAGGAGAAAACTCAGTGGTGGATCAGGGTCTTATCTGCTTTTGTACCATAGACCCCTCAGCTGTCTGGTGAAGCCACTGGTATCTCTTCTTAGACATTCTTAGACGTATTTTAAATGCATGAAATAAAATACACTGGAGTTCAAAAGGAACCATATATTTCCTTGAGCAGTAAGATTCTAGAACATGTGCCTCATGTCTAGTGCTTCATACAGAGGCTTGTTGGGATGGGGATGCCTCAGGTGTGGGACCTCCCAGTCACCTAGCCTCCACTTAGCTTTTCCCTGTCACTCTGAGCACCTACCTCCCTCTCAATTACTTATGCAATTCTGTTGCAACTTTTCAGTCTTAATCCCCCCCCTTTCTACCATGCCTAGGAAAGTGATCCTTTTATCTCCATAACAATTTACAGGGTCAATAACACTGCCTCCATTCCCAGATGAGGACAAGAACATCTCAAGTGCTCCGCACAGGTGGGCAAGGTGACCTCATCTCTAATGTAAGTGTCACATGACAGGGCTCATCCTAGTTAATCAGTTAGAGCTCACCCTGGACTTCAGTGGGACCAGGTAGAAGAGAGATACTCTCTCCCTTTAGGTCTACCCAGGGGGGAAAGGTTGCCTGGGACTGAGTTTAATTTATCAGAAAAAAAATGTAGAGAATACATGATGTCTTAGGGGGCTTGATGAAAGAACCAAGTGTGAAACAAATTTCTGACTCTTCCATTCCATGAGCCACTACATTCTCTCTGCTCTCTCTTTCTCTCTTCTCAGCCAATGTGAATTGAGTTTAATGATGTGTAACCAAGTGTTCAGACTAAGTCAGGTATGGACCAGCCTTGTTTTCTATGGGGAAGGAAACTGAGGTAATTTAGGACAGTTAAGTAACCAGCAAGTCTCAGAACCAAGGTACAAGTTTCCTGACCTCAAAGCTTTAACAATGACTATACAGGAGTTTAAATAAAAACTAGATTCAGTCCTGCTTCAGGAGTCAGACCCTTGGGCCAAGAGATCTGCTCATTGTTGCCCATCTTCCAGCTGGGGTTCAAGACAGAATGCTCCAGGCTCAGCCACAAGACCCACATGTGTGCCTTTTTCCTTGACCTTGTAGTTGCTGCAGGGAGGGTGCCCATCCTCCAGTTGGGGCTCAAAGCCACACCCTACTCCTCCCCCCTTACCTCCCCTTCCTCCCCCTCCTCCCCTAGGAAGATACCACCCAGCTCTGACCACACCCCAGCTCACCTGTAAATCAGTACCTCATCGTCAGAGCAGTTGTACTGTAACTGGTACATCTTCACCCGAGGCGCTGACTTGCTGACCGACCACTTGACCAGGGCTGAGGTGGTGGTCACATCTGACACCAGCACAGCCCGCTCTGGAGGGGGTTTGGGGGGCTCTCCTCCCCCGCTGGCGCCACCTGCCCGGCCAATCTTGCTGGAGCCCGTGATGTCCGAGAGGCGGGACTTGGGGGGCGCTGAGCGGTTAGTGCTGTTGCTGAGGTGGGGCAGCTGGACGATGGAGACCTCCACAGTGGCTGTGGCCTCCCCAGCAGCATTGGCGGCGATGCAAGTGAAGGCGCCGTTGTCCTGAGACGTGGTGATGAGAATGTCCAGGGTGCCATTGTCATACACGGCGGTCCTGGAGGAGTTCCCCATCAGGCGGTCATCTGGAGCCACCCAGTGGATGAGCGGGCTGGGGTCCCCGATAGCCTTGCATTTCAGTGTGGCTGCCTGACCCTCCAGCACCAGCAGCTTGTGTGTGTGCTGGGTGATGAGGGGTGGCTCACACACAAACTCCTCTTCCCGCACGTGCCAGAAGTAGCGGCCCTTCAACCCCCCTGGGGAGCCGCAGGTCTCCAGGTCATCGTCCCTCTCCAGCCTCCGCAGCCAGAGAAGCTCGCAATTGCAGTGCAGCGGGTTGCCCCCGAAACTAAAGGACAAAGGTGGGGCGAAGGGGGTGGCTGTCAGAGCTGAGGCCTGGGAACGGGCAAAAATGGGGTCCGGGGGCAGTTTCTGCAGCCGGTTAGAAGTGAGGTCGAGGCGGGCCAGTTTCTGCAGGTCGGCGAAGGTGCCTTCAGCAATGTGGTCCAGCAGGTTGTGGTCCAGGCTGAGCTGGTGTAGGTTGACCATGCGACGCACAGAACCCCAGGGCAGGCCATGCAGGTTGTTGTAGGAGAGGTCTAGGTCTTCCAGCGTCAGCAGGAAGTCCTCAAAGGCCTCATCTGCAATGCCACCCAGCTGGTTGTTGTTGACAATGAGGTGCTGCAGGTTGACCAGGCCCCGGAGGGTGTCCTCCCCTAGGCTGGGCAGCCGGTTGCTGTCGAGGTGCAGGGAGCGGAGGCTCTCGAGGTCCAGAAAGGAGAAGGGTTGTATGTGGCTGATGGTGTTCCTGGACAGGGTCAGGTCCACCAGTCCTGTCATGTTGGCAAAGTCCTGGCGGCCAATGTGGATGATGAAGTTGCCGCCCAGGCGCAGCTCCACTGTTCGCCGGTCAATGTCGGGGGGCACAAAGAGCAGCCCCTTGGAGGGGCACAGGGTCCCCAGTGACTCAGACAGGTTCTGGCAGACACAGTACTTGGGGCAAGCGTCAACTACAGCAAAAGCCATGCCAAACGCCAGCAGGCCACCAAGCAGGGTCTCCATGGTCTGGTCACTCAGGCAGCAGCGCCTAGAAGGGAGGGACACAGGATTGGGGTCAGGAGATGATTTGAAAGCCCTCACCCAGAGTCTCCTCCCTCACAATAAACCCCTGCTTTGGAGGAGAGTGGAGAATGGCATCCGTTCCTGCAAAGCGTAATCTCTAATGCACTTTTCCTTGTTCTTTTTTCTTAGTTCTTATAACCTTCTAACATACTATTTTATTTATTTATTATTATTTCCTTTAGCGGGGGGATTACTGTTTTACAGTTGACAGTAAATACAGTAGTTTTTACATGCATAATATTGCTCAGTTTTCCATATAACAATATAACTCCCACTAGGTCCTCTGTCATCCTTTTCAGGACCTGCACACTCCCCCCCACAACCCTGCCCCACCCCAGAGTCTTTTACTTTGGTGCAATACACCAACTCCAGTACAGGTTCTGCTTAGTGTTTTCTCTTCTGATCTTGTCTTTCAACTTCTGCCTGCTAACACACTAATTTGCTTATTATGAAACATTTCCTACCCTCCCCACCTCCACTAGACTGTGAGCCCCATGAAGGCAGGGGTACTTCTGTTTGTTTTGATCATTGCCATATTCCAGGCATCTAACATAGTGCCTAAAACACAGTAGGTTCTCAATAAATATTTACGGGGTGGATGAATATATAGATAAATTAACAGGATACATATATGAATAATTCCATGTCAGTGTTTCAACTAATAATCACTGCATTTGGAAAATATTGTGATTGTATTTTGCAACTGTTTTTACTTTAATTTGTTTAGATGCAGCATTAAATTAAATGGAACTAGTCTCCCATAAGATCAAGGATATGAACAAGGAAAAAGAGAGATGGTTCAGAGAAAAACCAGGGTTAGCAGGAAACAAACTTTGAATAAAGTCTTCACCGTGGAGAAACAGCATAGTGAGTAAATGTATTTGGAAGCTAATGGAGGTAGAGATGAGAGTGAAATAGGAGGCAAAAGCATACATTTATCCTAAACACTTAGCATGTGCTGGGTCCCCTGCACAGGCCTTCACATAGATCATCTCAGTAGGGCTACAGCAAGGATGTGCATATGGGTTTGCGTACAGATGAAAACTAGTCTTGACTCAAAGGTCACCTTCTCCCCAATGCCAACAGGCAAATTCTTCTTGCCTTCTTTCTGTTCTGTATTGTTTTCCCTTCAAATTAATAACTACTTAACTTATTATGTATGGGGCTGTCTGAAAAGTCATGAAGTACTTTTCTTTGTTTTTCTATGCAAAAAATGTCATGACTTTTGCAACAACATAAAAATTTACCCTCTTGTCTCATTTATTGTCTTCTGCACAGGCAACAAAGAACCAAGAAGTAGGAGCTTGTGTTGTTGTTGTTGACTACCACTATATATTCAAAGCCTGAAGCGCAGAGCAGGTGCTATTGTATGCATGGATATCTAGGCAAAGAAGAGAATAGGAGTTTGGCTCAGGTCTTTGTGACTCCAATCTTAGTTTCCTCCTTATTTCATGTTGTATTAACCATGGTTCTATTTACATAGTGCTAGCAGCTTCAGTTGAGTTGGACTTCGGGAAAATCAAGCACTCTAGTTGTGTAGCATCACTCATACCAGCAGCTCAGCTCAAATTGCTTTCTAGGAGTGCTCATTAGGGTTCTGCAACGAAAGTGTCCGAGGCCAAAGACTTGGGGTAGTGCTGTCAGCTCTCATTCACTCCTGCAGAAGCTCTATACACATTAGCAGGTTCCGAGGTTGAAGAATTCTGCTGCAGTAAAGAGGTTGGATGAATGCTTAATTCTGCATTGATATCCTTTTTTTTTAATTAAAAGGAACTCTTTTTTGAGCAAAATTATTAATATTTTAAGGAAGTCGAGGTGCATCTCTCTCGGTTTGGGGAACACAGATGTTGCAGACAAAACAACTAGCTGATTTCTTAAAACAGATATATAATACCTTCCAATACCTGTTCCAATCAGGCATTATGTTACTATGAATAGCTGAATTCCATTGTATTGTCTGTTTGAGGATAAATCTCCCCACTTCAGGGCTAGTGATTCCCCCTTTATTTCATTTAGAGAGGCTGTGATTTCTTGAGCACCACTGTCTTTTAGAAATATAATGTGAAGCAGAAATGTAATTTAAAAAATTTTAGTGACTGTATTCACAAAAAGCAAAAGGAAATAGATAGTTGAAATCAATTTTAACAATATATTTTGTTTAGCCTACTAATTCCCCAATATTATTTTGACATGTAACCAATACAATTATTAATGAGACATTTAATATTGTTTTATTTGTACTAAGTCTTCAAAATCTGGTGTGTATTTAACACTTAGAGCACATTTCAAGTGTGTTTTAGCCATATGTGACTGTTGGCTACCATATTGGACAGCACTCTGAGAGCAGGTGCTGGCTAGCTATAGCCAAGGGCCAAATCCAGACTGTCACCTGTTTTTGTAAATAAAGTTTTACTAGGACATAATCATGTTCATCATTTTATACACTACCTATGGCCTTTTTTCATGCTATAGGAGCAGAAGTGAGTAGTTATAGCAGATCACATGGTACAAGTAAAGCCTAAAATAGTCATTGTCTTCTCTTTTACAGAATGTTTGATGGCCTCTGACCTGAAGGATTATTTTTTATTTTCATATTCTTTATTATGGTCATTCTCATTAAAGGCCTTTGCCACCAGGAGCAGGAGATGGTGCACCTGGTAGCATTATACATGAGAACCTGGGTTCAAGACCAGAGGGTCTCCATCTGTAAGGGGAAGTTTCATAAGCAGTAGAGCAGTTCTTGAATCCTTTCTCTCTGTCTCTTTCTTCCACTCTCTCTTTCTATCTCTCTGATTATCACCCTCTATAAAAAAAAAGAAGAAGAAGAAAAGAAAATAGGGGGGGAAATGATGGCTGACAACAGTAGTCAAGTCCTGCAGGCACCAAGCCTCACCAGTAGCTCTGATAGCAAACACATAAACACACACCAACATCACCATCACCACCACCACCACCACCACCACCACCACTACCACCACCACCACCTTTGTCACACTACCAAATTCTACATAGTTCTGTCCTGGGTTTCCTTTGTGCTAGTCCCTGTTTTCACCCACCTCCTTGGCTAAGGGTACCAGGTCCCCCTGATGCTGTTCTTGCCCCAGACTTCTATCCCAGAGGTGTCTTCTGTATGT
The DNA here is from genome assembly GCF_950295315.1 of Erinaceus europaeus. Lineage (NCBI taxonomy): Eukaryota > Metazoa > Chordata > Mammalia > Eulipotyphla > Erinaceidae > Erinaceus > Erinaceus europaeus. The sequence continues at coordinate 64,286,265 of NC_080165.1, forward strand.
GGCCACATTCCACCTGCCACTTTCCCCTGTTCAAAATGCACTCTTGTCTTCTACCTCCAAGCTTAGCTGATGCCTGATCCAACAAACAGGTATTTTATGCATCTTCATCAACCCTTGCTTCAGTTTCCAGCACAAGAACAAGACTTTGAAAGAACTGATCCTATCCAGGACTCCAATTTCCCCTACTGCTCTATCTTTTGCTTTTCAAGTCCCAGATACACTCAGCCTCTCTCACATATAAATGTCATGCTTGACCATCCTCTTGGACTTATAACATGCTTTGTTCTCTTCTCAGCTTCTCCCCCACCTTCCCCCATCTTAATTAAAGACCTATTCTATGAAACATCTGTCCCAGGAACCCTCTTCTGAACTGGACCAAGTTAGGAACTCTTACTAGTTGGTCTTTAGCACCCTATACTTGCCTTACACTTTGTTCATTGCACTTTTCATTATTATACTTTTTATTATTCACTTTATTATTATTTGCAGGCTCAGCATGCCTATAAAATTAATCCATTTGATTCAAGAAGTCACTCATTTTCCTTCTTCTGATTTTTCTTTTACTTGCTAGGACAGAAAGAAATTGAGAGGAAAGAGAGATAGAGTGGAAAAGAGACACTTGCAGCCCTGCTTCACCACTTGTGACACTTCCCCACTACAAGTGGGAACTAGGGACTTGAACTCACATCCTTGAACACAGTAATGGGTGTGCTCAACCATGTGCACCATAACCCCGCCCCTCCACTTTTTATAATTATGTAATTGTGTGTGTTTTTTTTTGACACCTGCAGACCTGCTTTACTGCCTGTGAAGCGGCTCCCCTGCAGGTGGGGAGCCGGGGGTTCAAACTGGGATCCTCACGCTTGTCCTTGCACTTTGCGCCACGTGTGCTTAACCTGCTGCGCTACTCCCATAATTATGTAATTGTTTATCACTCTGCTTCCCTACACTGCAAATTCCAAAGAGCTGGAAATCCACCACTATACCCCCAACCATCCAGCACTGCAGTGTGTCCTACAATAAGTACAATAAGTACTCAATAAATATCATTTGAAAGAATGAAATGTGATGCAGTCCAGAGACAAGTAGAATTCTGACATTGGCACTGAACTTCTGTATCAACATTTTCCAGCATCCATTTGACTAATCCATTGAGAAGACCATTGTCATGAATGCCAAAGTCATTGCTGAAGCTTCTGAAACTTCTGTCAGCCATCAGCTTCTGTTAACCAGAAAGGTCAGGGGAGACATATTTCCTTGAAGCTCTCCTCAAGTAGAGGTGACTGGAACCCCTGCTATATCCCTGCCTTAGGCTGGAAGTATCGCTAGAGCACATGCATGCCTGTGTGTACCTGGAAGGAGAGGAGAAGTGGTATTCTGAAGGCCTGTGATCCTTTGAGAGAGGTGCCTTCCTTAGGAACCTCCATCAGTAAGTGCAGGAGTGTTTTGTTTGTTTGTTTGATTGATTTTGCTACCAGGGTAATTGCTGAGGCTCAGCGCCAACTCTACAAATCCATGGCTCCCAGTGGCTATTTTTTTTTCCCTTTCTATTTTACTAGATAGGACAGAGAGAAATTGAGAGGGGAGAGAGAGAAAGACACCTACACACCTGTGTCACCATTCCTGAAGTGTCCTTTCTGCAGGTGAGGAGGAAGGACTTGAGCCCAGATCCTTGCACATTAGTAACATGCACTCAACCTAGTGTGCCACTGCCAGACCTGGCCCCAAGTAAGTACAGTAGTATTCTGGGGCTCAGTGTAACTCCCCCAAAAGCTCAACTCATGGCTACTTTAAGACGTGTCAGTTGTGCTCATGCCCAGGTTCCAGGCTGTTAGTGTCTTGTGCTGGGTGCTACCTCATGGTTCCTCCAGCTCCCCTCTGCACCCTTGCCCACCCTAATCTTTCCAATAGAATCCTTTGTCCAGTGACATCCTTAGGGCCTTCCAATCCTAGGCTCTGTTCCCTGCCTTCCCTCCACCCAGACAGGGACAGGGAAGTCCTTTTAGGATGGCCACAAAGGCCCTTTGTTTCTAGCAGTTTTGTCCTTGTGAGTGATGCAGAAAGAAGCACGTTTAGGGAGAAGGGGGGGGGGGGAGTTTGATGAGGATTAACAAATGTCTAATGAATTCAAATCTGTGACATAATAGAGCTGGGTAAATATATTTTAAGTAATCAGTGTGGATTACTGACGAAGAAGTGACTATTGAATCTTAATTAAAATTGTATTCTGAGAACTGTCACTTAATATATTATGCTAACAGCCAAACAAAAAGCTACTTAAACCCCAAGTTGGGTGGGAGGTGAGGGGATTGGGTGAATGCATGTAATTATAGCACACCAGGGACTGGATGGCAATGGGGGGCTTCCCTCTTTCAAGCAGAGATTTGCCAGAATGCCAGAAGGAGCACCCTGGGTCCCTCTAAGCATCTGGAAACAATGTTAGTGGTGGATGGTGCGGTGGAGGGAAGAAAGGGATTAGAAAGAGGGGGTTGATATTAGAGACAAAGGAAGGGATGAAAGCAGGCAGGAGGGGCCACAGGATCATCTGAGAGAGGTGTGCAGGGATCAGGAGAGAGGAGGCTGGGTGGTGAAATGGATGCTGGTATCAAATGTCAGGATCAGCCTTCAGAGGAGGGATCCAACTGCAGAGGAGCCAGAAAGCTTGTCTGCCTGGAATGTGTATAAGCAGGTCTGGGCCTGGGAGGAGGAGGGGTGGGAAGGAGGAGGAGGAGACATGAAGACATGGAGGTTGTGGGGTATTGCTAACAGAGCCAGAAACAGAGACACTGAGAAAGGAAGAGAGGAAAACCCCCAACCCACCCACAACTGCAGTGCCCTAGAAACTCTACAAGGCTCTGGAAGTTTGTTTACCCAGGGTAGAGTGTGCTTTCCCTCTGCCTCCCTTGGCTTCTTCCTGCTGTCTTCACAACAAGGTGAGTACTGCCATAGGTTCCTTTATAAGTACCGCACTCTAACCGATTGAACCACTGGAGCTCTGCCATTTGTTCCTAAGTCCCTGTAGTGTGGTTAGAGAAAGGAACCCTTAGCTGAATAGTTTGAGCAGTGAGCAGTCTGCCCACCCATACCACACAAGTCTTATTCTCTTACATTTTAACCACTGGGAAGCCAGGAGAGATATAAGGGAGGGGTGGGGGCTGGCCGGCTGGGCTCTCCTGGTTCTGCAGAAAGGAACCACAGTTGTCTGTGAGCACTGTGTGGCTCCAGGATGTGACTGGAATGGAGAAAGCCTTCTGGAGGCTTCCATGGGCCTGGGGTACACGGTATAGCTAGTTGCCTCCACTAGGGGATTGTTTAATGACCATTGAGGGCCCAGTTGTTCCACTGAGTGTGGACATCTGTGTGTCCTGCTAGAGGCTGTGCCTGCAAGAGACGCTGGTGTTCTCAGGAGCAGAAGCTGAAGGGACTTGGAAACACTCACCTCCCAAGCCAGGATGGCGGTGAGACTCTGTCTCTGTCTCTTCCCCCACTTCTCTTTCTCTCTCTCTCTCTCTCTCTCTCTCTCTCACACACACACACACACACACACACACACACATACACACATACCACATAGATATACACACACACCGTGAACGTTCACACAGGCATACATGTGCACTTTGAATGCACACTGACAATAAACACAGTGTTGGGGAGCTAGGCTGATGGTTTGCAATCAGAATCTTCAGATGGGATTTTATATTTAAGACTGAAAGGGAAAATGAAAGATGAGGACAGAGTGAAAATGAACAGATGTGGGAGCAGCAAAGGAAAGTTCTTCCTTTCCAGGACCACAGACTGCACCCTCCTCCCCCTGTATCCTGTAGGCCTGGCCTCCCTGTCAGACGCACCTCAAGGTATTCCAGACAGAAGAGGCAACATTTAGCAGATGGCTGACACGATATATGTGCTATCTCTCCACCCTGATTTCCATTTAAAAGATACCTTAGCAACCAGCAACGGAGCCACCTGCCCCTAGAGCCTGTAAATCAAGTGAGATGCCTGTCTCTGCTTCAGGTAAAAAAGAAATAGCCCCTCCAGGGTGCTCAGGGCCGGCAAAGTGTGAATTAATAAGAGCGGGAGGGACTGGAGAGGCAGCTGCCTGAGCCTCCTTTCCAGACATGCCCTCCCAGATCCCTGGCTGCTCTTCTATAGTAAATCACATCACCTAAGGCAAGTTCTGGAAGGCCTGGCTCTGGAGCCAGGGGGTGGAGGGGGAAAGGATGCAGGACTTCGAGACTCAGAGTAAAGGGGATGCTTTCTGACCGAGGGGTTGATATGTGGTAGCCTTGTCTGCCAACACCCCACCACACACTCAGACACACACTCCCACACACACCTGTGTGGTTGTCAGGGTTCGAAACTTCCAGCCCTGTCAAACCACATCTCCAGCCCCTCCACCTCCCACACCTGCAGGGAGTAAATGCCCAGGGCTTTTCAGGATAAGAAAAATGAGCTGGCATCAGAGCTGATTTCTCAAGCTCCCTCCCTGATGCTGTTCTGTACAAGGATGGATCCTTCTAGCATCCTGAGAAGAGAGAGAAGGAGATCTCAGTGAGTATGCATTGGAGAGGAAGCTAGCTTCTGACCTCCCAGACCTCCCAGAACTCCCAGACCTCCCAGTCTGATGGGGAAGCATAACTCTTGACCTCAAATAGTTCCTGCAACATCAATCAGTCCTAATGTCAGTTACAGATTCTACTTCAAAGACAGCAAGAGAGATTGGGAGAAGGGGGCCAGGTGATGGTGCACCTGGTTAAGTGTACACATTACAATGTACAAGGACCTGGGGTTCAAGCCCCCAGTCCCCACCTACAAGGGAAAGACTTCACAAGTGGTGAAGCAGGGATGCAGGTGTTTCTGTCTCTCTTCCTATCTCCCCCTTCCTCTCAATTTCTGGCTATCTCTATCAAATAAATTAATATATATATATATATATGTAGAGAGAGAGATTGAAAAGGAAGATTAAAGGTCACATCCTCAAGGATGTTCCCCCACATTCAGAAGGACCTACTTTCCTGACTAGAAGAAGACCCCAGAAAGATGGATAAAGAGCATCCATATTCTGTCCCCCAATAAGACCATGGAACTAGAGTCCAAATCCTGAATTCCCAAAATCATTTCATAAACTAGCAAAAAAAAAAAAAAAAAAACCTAGTGTTAGTATCAGCAAGAGGCAAGTAAAAGAGAAATGGTGTCTAAAACATCAAAATGGCAGAACGAACCTATTTAGTCTGTTTAAACTTCCATTGTGCAAGATAAGCAGTTGTTATCGTAAGTAAGTTATTAAGCTCAAAACTGCTTCTTTCTCTGTTCTCAATGACAGCATTATGCCTTCGTGTGAACGCATCCGTAATCACCTTCATTGTGCAGCAGTGTAATTATGTGTTTCCCTGTCTTCTACTCCATTCACCTGGGAACCCCTTCTTGGCAGGGACTGTATTTGTGCATCTCTGAATTCCTAGTTGAAGCCCAGTGTCTGGCTCAAAGTAGGCACCTGGGACATGTCTGATAAGAGAATGAATGAGTGAGCTAGTAAGTGAAAGAATAAATGAGTACTGAGGCACAAACTGCCCCTTGACATCTGGGTACTCAGTGCATGCTGACTTGCTGCAGGAGTGGGCTCGCCCTGGTCTGGGGTGCAGAACCCCAGAGAGCAGCCCTGGAGGTGCCATCAAGAGGCACAGAGGGGAGGTTCTTCTACTTTCTTACCCTTTCTGTGCAACTGATCAAAGACTCTGTCTTACCTCGTGGCTAGGACCAATCTGATCTGTCAGCTGCAAATGCTTTATTCTCCATGGTTGCCTGTGATCTGTCCATGATTACATTTTTTTTTTCCATCAGGGCTCTTCTGCTGATGCTCAGTGCAAGCACTATGAGTCAGCCATTCCCAGTGATCAGTCCCTCACTTCCCTTTCTTTTCTTTGATAGAGGCAGGGAGATGTAGAGAAGGGGGTAAAGAGAAAGAGAGAAATAGAAACCAGCAGCACTGCTACACCATTAATGAAGTTTCCCCCATAGGTGGGGATGGGGGCCTTAAGCCCAGTCCTCAAGCATAGTAACGTGTACCTACCACTGCCTGACCCCATGGGGACATTCTTTCAGCACAGCTTCTTTGAGGTCTCTGATAGTACTGACCCCAGTTGCCCTTCTCAGTGTCAGCTCTGAACATAACCCATATTGACTCCCTCCCTTTTCTCTCTCACCTCCACCGCTACTGGCACTGTGCCTCATATCAGCCCTTCCAAACCACATACACTGCAGTTGTGTTTTAGGACCACTACCAGGGAATCCAGCCTAAGGCACTGCTTTTAATTAGAATTGTGATTATATTTGGTACCGATTCAGCCTGGGTCACTGGAGAAATGTCAGGACATGGACATGAATCAAATGAAAGTTAGGGGCCCATTCTTAGCCCATAACTAATGAAAGCTAGGAACTTAGAATCAGGAGGATGACAAATGTTTTATGACTTTGCTTGTACAAAGTATAGAAAGACACCAAGCTAATGAAAGGACTGGATAAAATTTAAAAAGGGAGTGTGGTTTAGACTAAGGGTCCAAATTAGAAGTTACTAGAAAAGAAAGAGGGAGGATATGTAAATCAGGTAAAATTTTTATCTTTTTAAAGATGCAATTTTTATTAATAGGAAGTAGAGTAGAAAAAGAGAGAGGGAGAGAGGCATCACTCTAGCCCAGATGATGCTTGTGCTCCAAATTACAATACTTTGTCCACTACATCACTGCCCAGGCCTCAAAGGGGTCCATTTTTAGTGGAGAATAGCACTGGAAATTGAGTGGCGATCTTAATTATAGTCTATATGAATCTTGATTTATAATGACACACAGCTGAAGCTCATCTGTTATCAAGTAGCACTACTTCAGTTGGAAAAATAAATAAAACTAATGACTTAGTAAAAGAAGGAAACCTTAGTTTCCACACAAATGGTTATGTTGAATGGAAAATATCTGCTCAGTATTCACAGCCAGGGGTTTGCATTGTTAGCCATGTTTCTTCTTTCTTCTTCTTTTGAAAAGATAGCTTACTTTTCCATAATACATACTAGAGAGAGAACAGAGAACCATTTCATCATGTGCAATACTGTAGATGGAAGTGTCACAAATGCAAGGCCTGTGCCCTGCCACTGAGCCACCTCCTCAGCCCCTCTGTTGTGAGTAACTGGTTGTGAATGAGGGAGGCCCACTGTGAATGGGTGTGGGGTGAATGGAGAGGTGTGTGTTGAGCAAGGGAGGGAGCAGGCGTGGCTGGCTGATGCATCTGGAGGCGCTGGGTGTGAAGGTGAGGGGGTGTCTCCTGAATGGAGATGAAGAAGTTAGCTAGTGAGTGAACTGGGTGTACATGAATGGAAGGAGGGCTGTGTAGGGGAGGTAGACTCAGGCTTCACAACCCGCCCCCCAGCACCACCTCCATGTGAATGAGTCTGTGGGGTTCAAGGTGTATAAGGAGAGGAGGAGAGGCAATGTAGTTTTCTGGGCTTTGATGCAAACAAATGCAGCTTGGCTGCTGTGTTGTGAGCTGTAGATGCATTAATCCCTGTGATTGGTCCCTGCTTTGAGGATGCTGACAGCCCAGGAGACCCATAGCTCTTAGCATCAGTTTAGATCTTAGCACCTCTCCCTGTTGCTGCCATCAGTCTCCACTACAGCCTTTAGGTGAGAGAGAGAGAGAGAGGGGGAGAGGAAGAGGGAGAGAGAGAGGAAGAAGAGAGAGAAGGAGCAGGAGAGGGAGAGGGAGGAGAGGGAGGGGGAGGGGGAGGGAGAGGGAGGGGGAGGGGAGGGGGAGGGGAGAGGGAGAGGGAGAGATACATACATCTGATTTCACACAAAGATTTTTTTTTTTTACACTAAGGCTATCATTATTAGAGTTTCCAGCCTGCATCATTCCACTGTTCTTAGTGGACTTTACCTTCCTTTTCTCTCCTTTTCTTCCCTTTCCTCTTTTCTTTTCTTTTCTTTTCTTTCCTTTTCTTTTCTCTTTCTTTCTCTCTTTTTCTCTCTCTCTTATTTTTTCTCCCTCCCTCCCTTCCATCCTTTCTCTCTCTTTTTCTTTCTTTCTTTCTTTCTTTTTTTCTTTCTTTCTCCTTTTCTTTCTTTCTTTAGTACTTTCTTTTTCCTTCCTTCTTTCCTTTATTCCTTCTTTTTTCTTCCTCTCTTATATTTTTATTCCTTCCTTCCTCCCTTTTTATTCTCTCTTTTATAAAGAGTGAGAGACAGAAAGGGAGAGAGAGATTGAGAAGAGGGACACCACAACATTGCTAAGTCATTCCTGAAGTCTCCCTATGCAGATGCCCCCGTGTGGTGGCTGGGGCCTGGAACCTGGGATCTCGTACATGGCAAAAGTGAAGTGTATATTCTTCTGGATAAGTTATCTCCCAAACCCCAAGGCACTTCGTTTTTATTTACTTTGATTCAGTCATGACTTACCAGACCCTTTCTCAAAAATCCCCTCTGCCTCTTTTTCAAGCCTCTTTTCAATTCTACTACTTAAAGCCTCAGGGCAGAAGCCAGCTAGAAACCCTAGTGACCATTCTTTTCCTCAGAAGGTAAGTCAGGAGAATGTAGTTAAGCGGGGATACATGTCCAGTCACTGGGGCCATGCCTGTCCTCTCTCCCTGGTCCATGGACTTCCCCAGCAGACTCATACCCACAGGACCAGCCCTCACCATCTTGATTCTCTCATCTTGCTTGGGATCACAGCACAACCTGAGAACCACTGACTCCCCAGCACTACCTCCACAACCCCTGACCTGTCCCCCCATGCCCACACTCAAGGGAGCCAGTCCATGTGGGCTCTTTCTAGGCCTGAGCTAATGAAGGGAGCAGTGGGGTGGATAATTTAAGGCAGCAGATTATCCCAAACTCATTTCCATTTATCTGGGGAATGCTCGCTCTATGATTAACTTTCCTTGTTACGTCTGGCTCGGACAAAAATGAAAATTGGCTTTTCTTTCTCAAGCCACTCAGGCTGTGAGGTAGGCAACAACTGGCTAGCAGTCAAGTTCACACTGGCTGAAAGATGTAATTAGGGGCTGATATACATGTAGGATATTCGCCTTAGAGGTCACCAGAGGCAGGGGTTCTGATCCCTCTCCTCAGAATGGGGTTCCCTGAGGACAAGGTATGTCTCCCCTTAGACTGGGGCTCCCTGAGTATCCTGAATACTTTGCACAGTTCTGCCTCCCTGATATGCAGCGGATGTCAGCAGTGCTATCTGCCTTTGAGGTTCCAGGTGGGGGTCCCCAAAGTAGTCCTTCCTGGCAGTCTGCAGGGCCAGCCTAGGGCCAGGCATCATTAAAGCTCACAGGACACCCTGAGGGAACACCATTGCATTGCACCAGCCTGCGGTTCTATCCCTATCCTGTTATTCTGCATTAGGCATCACAGCGAGCAAAGCCTAGGCAATTTTGGACTCCTGACAGCTCTCTGATTACTAAAACAAAAGCAAATTCAGAAAGTCAAATTGGCTTTTTAATGGAGAAATTATTTGCTTGTTTCATTTTGCCTGCTGGAGGGTAGCAGGGAGAGGCCTACACCTTAGGGAGCAGAGTGACATGCAAAGGATCTCACATGCCACCTCCAAGGTCTGACTATTCTTGGATTTGCTCAACAGAGTCCTCATCTGGTGGCCAAGGTGACACACAGAAGTAGAAGCATTTTAGTTGGGGCTGCCTATTTTCACTGTATTATAGCCTCCTTCCCTACAAATCCCCTTATTAACAGAAGGCTTGTATTTTACTTATCTGTGGTACATGTCTAGAAGGAGAGACAGAGACCAGAGAACTGCTTCAACATATGCAGTGCTGGAGCTGAAACCCAACTATCCAAAATGCAAGGCCTGTGCCCTATTGCTGAGCCACCTCTCCAGCCTCTCACCCAAAAGGAAGCCAAGACAGGCTGTTCCATCTCACATGCAAGCAATCATTAAAAGCGAGGTTGGGGAGGTAGGGTAGAAGTGTTCTGTCCTCTAGAAGTAGCAAGTGGAGGGTGGAGGGCACTCTAGTCCAAGAAGGAGCAGAACAAAGAGACCAAGAGTATATAATCTGGGTTCTTCCATTCTCTCCCACCCCCATCCTCCCCTTTCTTCCTTTTCTTTCTCCCTTTTATTCTTCCTTGTGTTGCCAGGGCTTCATTGGGGCTTTGCTATAGCATTGCACCTGCATGGTTCTACTGCTACCAGCACTATTTTTTAAGAGAGAGAAATGTCGCAGCACTGTTCTATTGCTCATGAATCTTCTTTCCCTTTGCAGTGTGTATCTCTGGCCAATGTGGTGGCCAGAGTTACACACTACATGGCAAAGTGTGTTCTCTATTAGGTGGGCTATCCCCTAGTCCTCTGAGTTCCTTTTACTTCCTGCCTTCTCACCCACTTCTTGGAACCTCTCCGTGATAACACCAGAAAGTCAGAGACTCACGGAGTCTACATGAGGATGTACAAACCTATCAGGCTCCGAACCACAGGAGAAGGTGGAGCATTTTGTTGGAGGAACAAATGGAAAATAGCCCTTACACAGAGAGAGATGGTGTGTGTAGGGGAGGAGGGGGGAGGGAGGAATAGGCAAAAATGAATGAGTTCAATGAAACAATAAATCCTCAGACTCAAGAGCAACATATATGAATTCAATCTGGTTTTGCCCATCCCACTACCCAGTCTTCTTAAACACTGACAGGCTGATCCTGTCAAAGTCGCTGTTGCCACCAAGGTGGCACATTTAAATTTTTATTGTGAACACCAGGCTCCATTACCCTGGGATTTGCTCTCTGCATTCCTAATATTGTCTTTTCCCATGCAGGGTTGAGAGCTGGTTGCCTCCTATCTTCAGCCTCCTGAGCCCCTATCCTGGATCTGCCCTAGATGTTAGCAATCTGCTTCTCTTTGGGACTCAACTGGGCAAGAGGTGTGTGTGTGTGTGTGTGTGTGTCTGTGTGTGTGTGTGTGTGTGTGTCTGTGTGTGTGTGTGTGTGTGTCTCTGTGTGTGTGTGTGTCTGTGTGTGTGTGCATGTTTCATCTACTCAAGTCCATCCATGTCCAGCCCTAGTTTGATGAACTAAGTGGGGAACAGTGCAGACTCAGGCTTGCTTAACACCCTAGTTCCTCCAGTGTGAGGGAAGACCTCAGCTGTCACCTTTTCTTTCTTTCTTTTTTTTTCCTCCAGGCCAGATACATTTTTTTCATTTGTTTTTGATAGGTTACTTTATCAGAGTAATAGACATTTTTTATTTTAATTTTTTTAGATTTTATTTACTTATGAGAAAGATAGGAGGAGAGAGAGAAAGAACCAGACATTACTCTGGTACATGTGCTGCCAGGGATTGAACTCAGGACTTCATGCTTAAGAGTCCAATGCTTTATCTACTGTGCCACCTCCTGGACCACAGTTGTCACCCTTTCTGAAAACCTTATAGGGTTTCTCTTTACAGTTTTATTTTCAGTTTGTAGACTCATCTGCCCTGCCCTTTAGTCCTTCATTTTTCCCTTCCTGTCCATTATCTTTTTCTTCCCTTCTTTTTTATTATTTATTGGGGGAATTAATGGTTTACAGACAATAGGAAAATACAATAGTTTGTACATGTGTAACATTTCTCAGTTTTCCACATAACAATTCAACCTTCTCTAGGTCCTCCTCTGCCATCATGTTCCAGGACATGAACTACCCCCACCCACACCCTGCCCCCAGAGTCTTCTACTTTGGTGCAATATACATAACTCAGTCCAAGTTCTGCTTTGTTTTTTCTTATTTTTCAACTTTAAAAAAATTTATTTATTGGGGAATTAATGTTTTACACTTGACAGTAAATACAATAGTTCGTGCATGCATAACATTTCCCGTTTTTTCCATATTCAACTTTCTTATCAGTAGTGATTTAGTAATGATTGATAAGATTGTGGGATAAGAGGGTACAATTCCATATAATTCCCATCACCAGAGTTGTATATCCTATCCCCTCCACTGGAAGATTCTCTATTCTTTATCCCTTTGGGAGTATGGACCATAAATTTCTATCAGGTACAGAAGATGAGGTCTGGCTTCTGTAATTGCTTCTCTGCTTGACATGGGCATTGACAGGTCAATCCATAAACTCAGCCTTCTTTCATCTTTCCCTAGGCGGGTAGGGCTCTGGGGAGGTAGGGTTTCAGTACACATTAGTGAGGTTGTCTGCCCAGGGAAGTTAGGTTGCCCTTTTCTTCCTTTCTTTCATTTAGTTTCTGCCTGTCTTAAATGTCTCTTCCTTTCCTTTTTCTCAGGAGGAGTTTATACACCTGTGTTTGATGAGTAATCTAGCAGAAAAGAAGAAGTGTTATACTTTGTACATGCTTTCATTTCAATCACATGCAATAGTCACACAATAGTATTTATCCATTTCAAATGTAGAGCATCTGAGTCTCAGGAAGTTCATGTAACTTGTTCTAACATGTAATACCAAAGACTAGGCTAGACTCCCAGCCTCAGTGTGCTCTGCTCCAACATGGAAGACACAGCTCTCAACATAGACAGAAAGGACAGTGATGAAATGCTACTCTAATTCTGCCCTAGACATCCTGCCTCTCAAGGGCAACGGAAGACTTGTTAAAAGAGGTGATGCTGATCTTGGCCTTGAGTGGCAGACAGGAGGGAAGATTTTAGTAATTCAAGTTATTCATCTTAACCAGAATATTCTATAAGAAGATTAAAGTTACTGTGTCTTAGTAGACAGAAGGGGACCTACAAAATGGATAGAACCCATGGTACAGGCACCAAGCCCCAGCAATATCCTGAAGGCAAAACAAAAACAAAAACAAAAAAACACACCTTTTTTAAAGAAGATCCTTCTGAAGAGCTCAGTTCGAGAAGTTCTGCCTGAAGAAGTTGGACTCAGAGATGAGGTGACAGGTGGTGAACACATGAATTCTGGAGTCACAAGTTAAGGATTCCCCTGTGCTGGGATCCTGGCTCCACTCCTCACTAACCTAGTAGTGATGGGCCAGTGGCAGGACCTCTCAGTGCCTTGGCTTCTTCTTCTCACTTGATGTAATCCCAACATTGTTGTGAAGCTTAACTGAATTACATTATATAAAACTCTTAAGATATAGGGTCAGGCTGTAGCACACCAGGTTGAGTACACACATTACAGGGCTTGAAGACCTAGGTTCAAATTTCTGGTCCCCATCCTCTAGGGGATGGGGGGAACCTTTAGGACTGGCAAAGCAGTGCTACAGTTGTCTCTCTCCCCTTCTTTCTCAATTTCTCTCAGTCTCTTTCCAAAAATTAATCAACTAATTAACTAATTAATTAAACATTTACAAAACTCCAAAGCAGTGCTATACACTCAGTAAAATCCTAAAACAGTGTCACCCATTGTCATTCTTATTCTGTAAACCCTCTTTAAGCTGAAATGGTTATTCTCAAAGAGAAGCTTTGGTGAAGAAATGGATTTTATATTGCCACTTTACAAAAGGCTAAAATGCAAAACATATTCATAGAACTCAGCACTCCCAGGGGACACTGTGACAACTTTAAGAGATTCCATATTGCCAGTTATCTGGGTAGGAGTTAATGCAGGTAAAGCTGGGGTCGTAAGCAATAAATAAATCTTCTTCCAACTCCAGAGTGTGGGCTCAGGGGGAGTTTGTGTAGCTGCTTCCAGAACCAAAGGAGAGATGACTGAAGATAGAAAGATTTCTTCCTTCCTTCCTTCCTTCCTTCCTTCCTTCCTTCCTTCCTTCCTTCCTTCCTTTCTCTTTCTTTCTTTCTTTCTTTCTTTCTTTCTTTCTTTCTTTCTTTCTTTCTTTCCTCTCTCTTCTTTCTTTCTTTTTCTTTCTTTTTTTTTTTTTAGTGGAGAAAGAAAGTAGCCCTCAAAGAGAAAAGTGGCTAGGTGTCAGATACGTCATAATATAGCTCTGTTGGAGGGATTTTCTGGACATCCACAGATATGGGGTCACAGGAGATCAATGTTGTTGTCCCTCCTCTCTGATCACTCTAGTCTTTTCTTTAATGTCCTCATGATCTCTTCATTGGCTCAGTCACTCAGGTTATGTGCATTTATTGTACTATATCATTAACTGATGTAAATATTTATTAAACACTTGCTGGACTGGGTCACATACAATCAGAAAAATAGCTTCTTTTTGCATCCTGTCCTCTGGGAAGCTGGGATCTCGCAAATGCTGCCAACATAGAGGAGAGAGAAAGAGAGCTATGCAGGTAGGGGAAGGGGGACAGAGTAATATCTGTCCAGCTTCCTCCTTGGAACTAGAACTCACAGAGATGCAAGGCTGTGCCTCTGCTCAAACTGGGACTTTCTGAAGATAGAGTTATGTCTCCACTCAGGTTAGGGCTTCATGTTAATTATTCCCTGATCATGATAACAGTTCTTTATAATCTTTGTATGTACACTTGTCCTCATACAAAGGAAAAATACAAAAATACCCCCCCCCCAGTTTCTCATTCATTCCATGCTATGAATGTGTCCATCCCTTGCCTCAGTTTCCCCGGAGTCAATGTGAGCATTTAAAGCATTAAAATTGTTATGATGTTCTTTGGCAACCATAGACCCAGGAGTGAGCTCATAGTCTACCCTTCTTTGTTGTGGCTTCACCACAGGTACAGCTCCTAACTAGTAACATAATTGTTGGTCTGTTTCTAAATTCTGCTTCTAAGACCCCTTCTGTTGCATTGCTTGACTGATGCTATGGTCTATTTACATAATCATTGTTTTGCCCGCACTGGTTTAATCCCCACTGGTTCGCACACTTTGCTTTTTCCTTCTCCCCAACCCCTATCCTACGTACATCCTCTTCTGACCTGACACTTCCGCCTCAGGAGATACATAGGACAAGATTGTGATTAGAGATAGCTAGATCACACTGCATTCCCGCTCAATAAAGATTGAACTGCATCCCACTCAGCCATGAGTCCCTGGTCGTCTCTCTACCGCCCGCAAAGCTAGCCCAGCACATAATAACATAACAGCAGAGTTTACACCAAATTCCAGGATGTTAAAGGTCATGTAAAGGTCAGTATGCTCCAGGGTTGGGGAGAGATCAGGATCTGGCTACTTGTGAACAGAGTTGACACAAACCACCCCTAACCTCAGGATTCAAGGGATTGCTCATTTGGAGAACGAAGTCATGACTTCTGCTCTTAATGGGAGAGGCTGAGGGACCAGTGCAGGGTTGAGGCTATGAGATGTATGTCTCTTCTGCAAGTTGCAGGGTTAGTGCTGAGCAAATAAATGTTCCTCTCTGAGACTTTACTTCAGTCATTCTCAAGTGGGTGAAAAAAGTAAGTATTCACATCAACAGAATGAAACTGGAGCCAAGAGCACCTTTTTTTCCCTTCTACCCACCCACCCCCCTTACCTCAAATGGACAATAAAAAGAAATTGTGTATTGAACCAAAGTAAAAGACTCTGGGGTGGGTGTGGGGGAGAATACAGGTCCAAAAAGGATGACAGAGGACCTATTGTTATATGGAAAACTGGGAAACATTATGCATGTACAAACTATTGTATTTACTGTCTAATGTGAAATGTTAAAATAAACAAACAAACAAACAAATAAATAAATAAATAAAATTGTGGACAATGAGATCCCTGAATCTTCTAGTCCTACCCTTTCAGGATTTTTATCTTGCTGCAAGACTAATGCATGAGTGATTAAAATATTAGTGGCTCATTATGTCAGATGAGAATTCTGCACTGCCTTAAACCAGAGGACTGAATCCTTAATGAAATGAAGGCACTGACTTGCCAGGGTGGTATTTGGAGAAACTGCAAGGCTAAGGAGAGACTAATCATTTCTCTTAATTCCCAGCACATAAGTGTCTCCTGCTGCTTGACATAAAGAAAATACATGGTAGATAAATACCTCTGGCTTAAGTTCCCATGAGGAGAGAGGAGACTGAGTGGAAGCTCCTAGACCAGGGAAAGAAGATTGAGTCTATCTTGCCAAAGAAAAGAGAGGACAACTTCCTGTATGAGTTGGGAGGGGTGGTAGGGAATCTAAATTGCAGAGTAGGGGAGGTAATCTAGTCAACCAGCTCTGCCTTGGCACCCAGAATTGTGTTCTTCTTCCAAGGGGAGACTTTTCAGAGCCTCTGGTTGTCCTTTAATAGCTATTCTCCCCTTCTTCCCCAGTAAATAGCCCTAGATATTATTTGGTCATGAGGTGCATGCAGGGTAAAGACTATACTTTCAGCCACTCTTGTACTAAGTGTGGGCATAGACTAAGTTCTAGTCTATGGGTTTTAAGTAAATGTGTAGTATGTGATGTCCTAGGGGTTTCCTTAATTAAAGAGCACACCCTTCATTGTTCTCTCTTTTTACTTAATGATTGAGAGCTTGATCTACCTTAAGGCATGAAGTAAAACCACTGTCTTGGAAATGAAAAAGAAAAAAAGGAAGAAAGAACTTGGCACCTGGTGATCACAGCAGCCAAATCACATAGCACTAGATTCCCTGAAAACCTAGGAGTCTTGGTGCATGGTGGTGGGGAAAGAGCTGAGTTAAGGATGGGAGTATTTTGCAGTTATCTGTCATGGGGAGATGAGAAATTATACTCTTGTGTCAACAATTGTATTATAAACCATTATCTTCTCTACTAAAATGATTTGGAGGGAGGAAAGAAAAGAACAATATATGACTTAGGGCAAAAGCAAACAAATAAGCAACAAATAAATATGTATTGAGTCAAAGATAAAAATAATAGCTATGCAAAAGATGTTCATGCCTGAGAATCTTAAGTTGTAGGTTTAATCCCTAGCAAAACCATAGCCAAAGTTGAGCAGTGCTTTGGGGGAAAAAATAAGTAATAAAGTAAAAAATAAACCTTTCTTTTGCCTCCAGAGTTATTGTTTGGGCTCAGTGTCTGCACTATGAATCCACTACTCCTGATGGCCATTTTTTTACCATTTTTATTGAGTAGGACAGAGAGAAATTGAGAAGGGTGGGGGAGATAGAGAGGGAGAGAGAAAGAGAAACACCTGCAGACCTGCTTCACCACTTGTGAAGTAACACCCCCCCCCACAGGTGGGGACCCAGGGGCTTGAACCAGCATCCTTGCTCTTCGTACTTTGTGTACTTAACCCAGTGCACCATTGCCCAGTCCCCTAAAGATAAACTTCTTATAACATCATATTTTGAAATAGGTTCAGACTCCTACGAAGTTTAAAAAATAGTAATATTTCCCATAGCTTGTTCTTCCCTCTCTCCTCAGTGACAATATTTTACATACCCTTAGTACACTGTCACAACAAGAAATAGGTATTGATACAATGCTAGTTGCCTCATATACAAATATTAGTCCTATTTATATATGGGAAAGAAATTACATGAGTCTATCTTATTTAGCCTACACTTTTTTTTTTTTTATCACTCACAGTGAAATCAGTTTCTGACAGATAGAATTTCAAAGGAGTATTGGATGACATTTTTGTTCCATCTTTGAGATACGTATGCTGTTGGCAGAAGAAGATGACAGGGACAGAATAGCCAGACATCCACAGGGTAATGTGGAGCAGGCTCTCAAATTGTCTTCCACTTAAATGGTAGCAGGAGAACTGTTCACTTTTGCTTCTTTGCTCACTACTGTCCTTGGATAGGCATCTTTGCCCCATACCTAATTCTGCTGGAGGCACCTCCATACCCTTGTCTTATATACTCAGAACTCTGTATCTCACTGATAATTCATGGAAACCTGGGATGCTCATTAGCATGGTTGGCGCCTGGCCCATCAAAGTCACATGTCAGGAAAGAGGAGCGAAGGCGGGTGACATTTGTTGGTATTTTCAACTCTGGTGAAAACAAACAAATTGCACTAGAGTTAAATGTCAAAGGCTCTTGAGCATATATCAGGGGAGGAAGGGAGAAGAATTTCCTCCTAGGGACAGCTTTCTCTGTGTCTCTGAATGGATATGCACGAGAGATTAAACCAGACCCGCAAGAAAGGCAAGAGATTAAACTGTGCCTGCAAGAGTGGGTGCGTTTATCAATGTCTAGCTTCATCGCATGAAAGGCAGACTGACTAACTACACATGGGAAAAGAGGACACTCATTCATCATTTCACTCATCGAGAGAATATTTCCAAGCACTATGTACATGGAAAAGAATATGTTAGGCGCTGAAGGGCGTCTAGATATAGCTTGTCCCCATCTCCTAAGATCAAATCTTCTGCAAACAGGACAGAAGGTACATAGGGTTCATTCCACATAGCAAAAGAAGAAGATGATTATTATTACTTGGAGTAAAGGCTCTTTAAGTTCTCAAAGGTGGGGTAGGGAGGTCCAAGGATGAATTTCAAATGTTCCATGAGGTATGAAGGAGAGACATTTAGATATACACTGATGTGGGTTATAGAGATTCATCTCAAAGACTGCACCAAGGCACCTCTACCACTATTCTTTGCTTTACTGTCATTGCTTCTCCTAACTGGAAAGAAAATGCACACATTCTAACACTGGAAGTATCCCTAGGGTCTGAGAACTTGGTGAAATGTTGTATAAAACTGTATGTGACTCTTCATTTATCATGAAATAATGTCCACAGCTTTTATCAGATTCTCCAAAGTAGAGAAGGTTTTCCTTAATGAATCTAAAACATGCCACTTTGGAATATGGATTACTTTGAACTGATTGCAAATAGGACCTAGAAGACTCAGGACGTGTTTTTTTTAAATGTCTCTCTCTCAATTGCCTAAGAGAATTTAGATAAACTGTTTCTACCAGGAAAAGCTATTATCAGAGATAACTTTCTACATCAGAGAGACTTATTTGTGTGGCATAGCAAACATCTGTTTACCAGATATTTACTCTTCCATCTCACTGTGAATTGTCTTTGTCCCATTTGAAGCCCCAGGCTCCTACAATCTTCCTTAACTCAGGATGGCATATAAACCTTAACTGCCTGATGAATAGCTATACACATCTGTGCATGTCTCCATATCTTTGGTGTTCCTGTATACACAAAGTTTAACAATATTTTTTTCTTTTTGCTTCTTATGTCAGTTTAACATTTAGACCTACCAAAGAACCCAGAGAGGGAAAAAAGGACAAGTTTGTCTCTCCTAAACTTTTTTTTTTTATTTAAGAAAGGAGACATTAACAAAATCATAGGATGGGAGGTACAACTCCACACAATTCCTGCCACCCAATCTCTATATCCCGTCCCCTCCCCTCTAGCTTTCCCATTCTCTATCCCTCTGGGAGCATGGACCCAGTGTCATGGGTTGCAAAAGGTGGAAGGTCTGGCTTCCGTAATTGCTTCCCTGCTGAACATGGGCGTCAACTGGTTGATCCATACTCCCAGTCTGCCTCTCTCTTTCCCTAGTAGGCCTGGAGCTCTGCTTCTCCTAAACTTTCTAAATTGAGCACTATTCTAGAAGTTGACCAGAAATAAAGACTTTCTGGGTGTGAGGTCATAACTTGTCTGACTGAATCCACTCCATAAAAAGAGGTTGGAATATTTTAATTGAGTCTTCCTGTATAACCTCTAATTTCTGTGATTTGTGTTATGTGGTTTATTTGAGGGAAACTAATGACTTTTTAGGTCTGGGATGAGTTTTTGGAGCTGGTAGGGACAAAATACAGAGAACAGGGATGGGCAAAATAAATTCTCTACAGGGAAAGCAGCATCTTCTGTTTTCTGTCTAGGGTCTTGGTGAAAAAAATCATCCATTCTTTTACTTAATAAGTGTCTCTTGGAACCAGGCATGAGGCCTGTGTTAGGAAGAGCAGTCATTTCATTATCAGGATTTAGTGACCCTCTGCTGATTCTGTCTTCCTAACAATTATAGGAAGACACTAACGTGCCAAGAAGCATCCTTGGGTGATACTCACCTGGTTCAAAACATACAGGCTTTCAGAATAAAAGTCCTGGATCAGATGATTTTACAAATGAATTCTACAAAACCTTCAAGTAAGAGTTAATACCTCTACTTTTAAAACTCTTCCAAAAGATTGAAGATACAAGAATACTCCTTTCTAGCTTCTATGAAGTCAACACTGCCCTGATACCAAAAGCAGACTGGGATACAATAAAAAAAAGAAAACTACAGACCAATATCTCTGATGAACATAGATGCTAAAATATTGAACAGAATTATTGTCAACTGGATACAGTAGTATATTAAAAATATTGTTTATCACAACCAAGTGGATTTTATCACAGACATGCAAGGTTGGTTTAATGTACATAAATCAATCATCATCATCCACTACATCAATAAAAGCAACACCAAAAACCTCATGACCCTATCAATAGAGGCAGAGAAAGCCTTTGACAAAATCCAACATCCTTTTATGATCAAAACACTGCAAAATAGAAATAGATGGAAAATTCCTCAAGAGACTGGAGTCCATATATAGCAAACCTACAGCCAACATCATAGTCAGTGGTGAAAAACTGGAAGCATTCCCCCTCAGATCAAGTACTAGACAGGGCTGCCCACTATCACCATTACTATTCAACACAGTGTTGGAAATTCTTGCCATAGCAATCAGGCAGGAGCAAGGAATTAAAGGGTATAGATTGGAAGAGAAGAAATCAGGCTCTCACTATTTGTAGATATGATAGTATATATAGGAAAATCTAAAGAATCCAGCAGGAAGCTCATGGAAATTATCAGGCAATACAGTAAGGTGTCAGGCTTCAAAATTAACATAAAAAGTCAGTGGCATTCCTTTATGCAAACACTAAGCTAGCAGCATAAAAATACTAGAAATCAATTCCTTTTACTATAGCAACAAAACAATAAAATATCTAGGAATAAACCAAACAAAAGAAGTGAAAGATTTTAAAAAAATATTTATTTATTCCCTTTTATTGCCCTTGTTGTTTTATTGTTATAGTTATTACTGTTGTCATCTTTGTTGGATAGGACAGAGAGAAATAGAGAAATGAGAGAGAAGACAGAGAGGGGGAAAGAAAGACAGACACCTGCAGACCTGCTTCACTGCTGGTGAAGTGACTCCCCTGCAGGTGGGAAGCCAGGGGCTCGAACAGGGATCCTTATGCCGGTCCTTGCAATTTGCGCCACATACACTTAACCCGCTGCACTACCACCTGAATCCCAGTGAAGATTTTTATACTGATAATTATAAGTCACTATTCAAGGAAATAGAAGAAGACACAAATAAGTGGAAAGATATTCCATGTTAATGTGCTAGAAGAATCAACATCATCAAAATGAATATACTACTCAGAGCCATATACAAATTTAATGCAATCCCCATCAAGATTCCACCTATTTTTTTTTTTAAGGAGAATAGTACGAAAGCTACAAATGTTTATCTGGATCCAGAAAAGACCTGGAATTGTCAAAAAATAGTATTAAATATTTATTTATTCCTTTCTGTTGCCCTTGTTTTATTATTGTAGTTATTATTGTTGTTGTTATTGGTGTTGTTATTGTTGGATAGGACAGAGAGAAATGGAGAGAAAAGGGGAATACAGAGAGGGGGAGAGAAAGATAGACACCTGCAGACCTGCTTCACCTGCAGGTGGGGAGCTGGGTGCTTGAACCAGGATCCTTATGCTGGTCCTTGCGCTTTGCACCACATGCGCTTAACCCACTGCGCTACTGCCCGACTTCCTGTCAAAAAAAAAATCTTCAGAATAAAGAAAAGAAGTGGAGGCATCACACTCCCAGATCTCAAATTGTATTATAGGGTTACTGTAATTAAAACTGCTTGGTACTGAAACATGAATAGACACACTGACCAGTGGAATAGAATTAAGAGCCTTGAAGTAAGTCCTCACACCTATGGACATGTGATCTTGACAAGGGTACCCAGACTTAAAAAGGGAAAGGAGAGTTTCTTCAACAAATAATGTTGGAAAAATTGGGTTGAAACATGCAGAAGAATGAACCATTATATTTTACCAAAAACAAAAGTAAATTCTAAGTGGATCAAAGACTTGGATGTTATACCAGAAACTATCAAATATGTAGAGGAAAATATTGGCAGAACTCTTTCCATCTAAATGTTAAGGCGTCTTCAGTGAAACAAATCCAATTACAAAGAAGACAAAAACAAAAACAGACAAATCAAATTAAAATGATTCTGCACAGCAAAAGAAACTACCACCCAAACAAAGAGACCCCTCACAGAATGGGAGAAGATCTTTACATATCATACATCAGACAAGAAGCTAATAACCAAAATATATAAAGAGCTCACTAAACTCAGAAAAAAAAAAAAACTCTATCCAAAAATGGGTAGAAGATATAAACAGAATATTCACAACAAAAGAGATCTAAAAAGCCAACAAACAAATGAAAAAAATGCTCCAAGTCATTGATTGTCATATACATATAAAATATATATAAAGACAACCATGAGATACCACTTCACTCCTATGAAAATATCATACATCAGAAAAGGTAGCAGCAACAAATGCTGAGAGAGGTTGTGGGGACAAAGGAGCCCTCCTGCACTGCTGGTGGGAATGTAAATTAGTCTCCTGTGGAGAGCAGTCTGGAGAACTCTCAGAAGGCTAGAAGTGGACTTACCCTTCTTCTTCTAGCGTTTGCCCTTCTTCTGTAGCCAGTCAACAGCGTCAGGTTGAACCTGATGTAAAGTTTCGAGACCTCCTTTGAATCTGGAGAGGTGGCAGTCGTTGACTATGTGGGTCATAGTCTGTCTGTAGCCACAGGGGCAGTTCGGGTCGTCTCTGGCTCCCCAGCGATTTACCCCTATGACCCTGCAATTCCTCTCCTGAGGATATAGCCTAAGGAACCAAAGGCACTCATCCCAAAAGGTTTGTGTACACCTATATTCGTAGCAGCACAATTTTTAATAGGCAAAACTTGGAAGCAACCCAGATGTCCAACAACAGATGAGTGGCTGAGCAAGCTGTGGTGTATATAAACAATGGAATACAGCTATTAAAAATGGTGAATTTACCTTCTTCACCTCATCTTGGATGGAGATTAAAAGAATAATATTTAGTGAGATAAGTCAGAAACAAAAGGATGAATATGGGATGATTTCACTCACAGATAGAAGTTGAAAAATAAGAACAGAAGGGAAAATATAAAACAGAACCTGGAATGGAGTAGGTATATTACACCAAAGTAAAAGACTCTGGGGTGGGGCAGTGGAAAGTCCTGGAACATGATGGCAGAGGAGGACCTAGTGGGGGTTGAATTGTTATATGGAAAACTGGGAAATGTTATGGATGCACAAACTATTGTATTTTACTGTCAATTGTAAAGCATTAATCCCCAATAAAGAAAACAAAAATAAAACAAAAATGCAGAGTTTTTTTGACTGCCCAGCCACATGTCTGGCTCTATGTGACCAGGGGGAACAAAAGACCTCTTGCAAGAGATGCCAAAGTACATGAAAAATATCTTATTTGGATAATCCTTTGGGCCCAGACCACTGTGGCTGCAGAGAGATGAGGGGGCACACACTGTTCCTTTCCAGATGAGGAATGAGGAAAAGCTCTAGAGCCTCCTGGTGGGCAATTTTCCAAGAACATCACCTTATCTTATCTTCCTGGCATTTCCATAGCTATCTCTTTCAGTGAAAACAATATCATGGGCACCCAGGTCACTATAAAGATAATCATTATCTTCCCACTGACATAAGGAGAAACAGAGGCCCAGGGAAGAGGCTAGAGGAATTAGTAGAAGATTCTGATAGGACTTCCAAAGAGTTTAATCTTACCTTCCCTGTGAAAATTTTCTAAGATCAAGAGTGCGGCACAGACATATTTGCCATGTAACATGAATTATGCCAGAGTTTCTCTAAGACAACTTGCTTGACATCAATGGTGTCATCTGGCTTCAAGGTCAGAGTCATAGCTGATCAATGTCATATGATCAAAGACAACCACATTCTAGGTCAACCATGTCATTGATTTACTCCAGTGATACTAGTATCCAAGCTACCCAGGTTGTCCATGATCAGAAATCACCAGATCATCTGTCAAATTCATAGTAAGCTATGACTTTAGCATTCAGAATTATGTCACTATATATACTGGTGAGTTTGGAGCTCAACTGGATATCTTGATGGGGGGCAGAGCAGTGGATTTAAATTTATTGTGTGACATTCTTGAATTTCTCCTTGTTGAAAACTAGTAGAAATGAGCAACTGGATCTGCCTGATTGTTGCTTTAGGTCCAGAAAATTTTACAAATGATAGGTCTCCACAAAGAACCACTCATACTTATGGAGGTTCCTTGCAGCTAACTGTGTGATCAAGAAAGAATTATCCTTTCTACATCAATACTTCCTTGTTATATGGAAAGGAAAACCCACTCACAGAGAGGGATGGGGGAGGGAGGAAGAAAGGGAACAAAAAGAGAAAGAAAATATATAAAGGGAAGGAAGGAAGAAGGAAAGGGAGAACTAGAATGAGTACTAACTAGATGAAACTTTATAACTGGAACCATAGCATTTTACAGCAGGCAGCTACTGCAGGGGAACTGAAATATCAGCTACACATGCAAAACAAGATGGCCCTCTATCCACTTGTAGGAGAGCAGTAGGTGATCCTTCCCCATGGGAATGTTTTATGATCCTCTATACTGTGATCACACCACTGCAGGCAGAGGCTCCAGGTCACTTTAGTGAGCAATCTACATGCCTCCTTGTTCTCCAGAAGGAACTGTTACCTTGGAAATATCATTGGTTAAGTCAATAGTTTAAAAGGAAAAGGAGAGTTTGACAGTAAACATGTGGCAAAACTACTGGAGGTGGGTGGGGGTTGGGAAGGGGTGGAATTAGCTGGCATTGAGTTTCTCATATATATCCCACAGTTTTCTCTGGGTTTAATAATTCAAGATGAAAGCATCATTATAAGGAGCTTCACTCACCTTAGCATCACCCCATCATAATGCCTCAAATTGTGAATGCCCCTCCCTTCTAGATAAACACAAATGCACATAACTCTCTGAGTTGATTTTGACATCCAGATGTTTCTGGATGCCCTCCACCCCCCCACAAGACATTTCTTCAGGGAAGTGTATAAGTGATCCCAACAAATCAAAGAAACTGTGAGCTATCTGTGAATACAACTCTAAATCCTCTTGCCAAACACCCCATTCTGACCACACATCTCTAAGAGGTGTCAAAACTGAGAACGAATGAGTTTCATGTATCTAGGCTTGTCCATTGCTGTCAGACTCAAAATTCCTGCTGGCCTTTCCTTGCTTCAAGGTAGCTCTCAGTCCCCTGTGATTTTTTTTTTTTTGTGTGTGTGTGTGTGTGCTGGACTGTCCTACTGGCCCATCTCATTTGTTAGGAATGACCTCAAGTTCCACAAAGTTGCTCAGTTGGGATGCTACAGACCAGGATATAACATATAGGTAAAAGTCCATAATTTTTGCCTGATATGTGCAATATTACTCACAATTGAGGGAATACAAATATTCCAACACCCCCAAAAACGGATTATGGCTTTTAAAGCATCTTTCATAAAGAACAAGGGGAAAAGATGTAAGTTGTATGAAAGTCAACACCCAAGTTCAGCGGGGAAGCAACTACAGAAGCCAGACCTTCCATCCTTTGCAACCCACAACGATCCTGGATCCATACTCCCAGAGAGATAGAGAATGGGAAGGCTATTAGGGGAGGGGATGGGATATGGAGACCGGGTTGTGGGAATTGTGCGGAACTGTACCCCTCTTATTCTATGGTTTTGTTAATGTCTCCTTTCTTAAATAAAAAAAAAAAGAAAGGTTAATGAAGGACTGAATCTAATAAGACAAATGGAAAATTTAAGCAAATGGAAAATACTATACCAGAGGAAGTCAAATAGATAGCAACCTGCCCAGAGGAGTGGTCTTTTGGCTGTGTAGGTGCATTTCATAAATGATCATCTCTGTTTCTTCTTGATTTGGTGTGGAATTGAGCCCATCATAGTGACCAGTGATACATCACCATGCAGTGTTTCCCCATCTCTCTCTATTTTTGCTTTGTTACTAGCTAGGATTATACTTCCTAAATAGGCACTAGTATTTAATCCCTATCTCAAACTCAGGTTTTTTTTTTTTTTTTTTTTTTTTGCCAGAGCACTGCTCAACTCTGGCTTATGGAGCTGGTGGGAGATTGAACCTGGGACATTGGAACCTCAGGCCTGAGAGCCTCTTTGCATAAATATTATGCTATCTACCCCCCTCCCAACTCAGATTTCTAGGACACTCAAGCTAATAAAACCATTTGGATAATTATTTTTTTTCTAAATATCTTTGCTTTTTTTAAATTCAAAGCATTAAAGGAGACCCTAACTTTGTTAGTTGGAAGCCCAATTTGATCAGAGAAGAGTTGAGACTAGGAATATATGCCTCTGGGTACTATAGTAGGAAGAATTTCCTGATGGACTCAAGAATCTTATCTCTTTTTGTATCCCATCCTCTTGGGTGTGAAGAATCAGGATTGTGAGAACTTGTAAATGTGATGGAGTATCAACCCTATTATTCCATCGTGTGCTATGACAGAGGGGTTTCACTGGTGGTATTAAGAAAGGTTCCTAGTCAACTGACTTTATCAAAATAGAGATTGTTTTGCATGAATTTGGCTTAGTCAGGTAGGGAATTGAGACCTCCCTAAAATTGGAGATTCAGAATATGAGAGAGCTATCTCCTGCTGGCCTTGAAAGAGAAAACTATCCTATTGAGGGTCATATGGCAAAGAAAGCTGGACAATTTCTAGGGGCAGTGGAAGCCCCCATTTGACAACCACCAAAAGCGTGAGGAAAGGCTTAGTCCTACAACTGTAAGAAGCTGAATTCTCCTTACCATTCAAGTAATCCTGGGAATAGCTAGACTCCTGATAAGAATGTCCAGATTTCACCCACACAAGACTAAGCAGAAGACCCACAAAAACAGTAAAGCAATTAATTTGTATTGTTTTAAGTTACTGTATCTGTGGTAATTTGTTATGTAGTGATGTAAACTAATACAATTTGTGCATTACTTAATGATAGGAATACATTCTGAGAAATGCTTTGTTAGGTGGTTTTTGTCACTGTGTGAACATCATCACATGTTCTTTCACAAACCCATGTGATAGACACCTAGGCTATATATAGGTGCACCTTCATATATGCAGTTCACTGTTCACAGAAGCATCATTTTATGGTGCACAGCTGTGAAGATAATCAGAAGTGTGATTTCACTTTAGGGCAAACAAAGGAAGTGGCTACTCAAAAAGCCAGAGAAGAAAGATATTGAACTATGGAGAAGCAAATTTAGGAAGAGAGACAGAGAGAAACAAGACCCAGGTATACCTGCAAAGTTTGATTCCTAACTCTACAACAGTCAGTGTCTGCACATCTGGACACCTAGAATGTAGAGTTACATTCACAGGTAGAGTTATATTACACAGGTAGAGTTAAATAAATATGTTGGTGACCATGGAGGTAATCATGACATTTACACTTGCACAGACCTTCATTGTTGTTAGCAAAAGTGCTATAAAAGTCAGAATGTTTGATTCTTCAAGAACCCTGGGCAGAATAGTTTTATATCTAATTAACAAATGAAGAAAATTAAACCAGATCATCAAAGCCTTTCCATAGTTACAGTCATTAAACTGCTTTCCAGAGCCTAGACTTCATGGTTGTGAAAAAGGAGTAACTGTATCCCTTGAACTGAGACGAAAAGAACAAGCCTTTGACACAGTCTCACCCATGAGCACTTACCATAATGTTGGCACCCAGTGAAGATGGTATGCTAGGGCCCAATCTTCTCCATGCATGCTTTTTTCCCCCTAACCAGTAATAGGTTAATGATACAGTTCAGTTTTTGATTCAGAGAAGAATTAGACTTGTCATTACTTCTCCCCTCCAGCTATCCCACATTTTCCTCACTGTTGCTCACCACTTTTTCCTCTTCCTCCTTTTCTTGCCCTAACAAAATTCACCTGTTTGAATTCCTAGTCTCTGTCCACTAAGAAAGAAAACCAACACCAGATGGAGGTATGAATGGATGGTTTCAGCTGTATTTTTTTTTGTCTCCAAGCCAAGAGAAAGTATGAATTTTACTATTTATTTATTTATTTATTTATTTATTTATTTATTTATTTTAATTTCTTCATTGGGGGATTAATGGTTTACAGTCGACAATAAAATTAAATAGTTTGTACATGCATAACATTTCCCAGTTTTCCATGTAATAATACAAGCCCCATGAAAGTATGAATTTTGAAAGAGTTTTCCTACAGTACAAATCTAAAGACAGGATCCCAATTATGTAGACTTGGGATCTTTAAATGTAGGTAAGCTGCCTACTCTAGAAGGAAGTCCAGCTCCTCACAAGGAGGTTTTGAGTATAGAATAAGCTCATTTTTTTTCCCTCCAAATAACTACCTTTTCAGCTATATATGTAAACATTTGCTATAGTTCCTGGGGGAAATTGCCACCCACTTTTTATTTTATTATCAATATGGGGTTACACTAGAAATGGAAAAAAAAACTCATTACAAAGCATAAGCTGTTGTTGATAGACATGACTGATATTCACCAATATTAAGCTCTCTTCACCCATTAAACAAGGTTTCTCAGTCCTTTTATAGATCCATAAGGCGCACTGGGTTAAGTGAACATAGCATGAAGTGCAAGGACCCACACTAGGATTCCAATTCTAGCCCTCACTCCCCACCTGCAGATGAGGGTTGCTTCACAAGTGGTGAAGCAGGTCTGCAGGTGTCTCTCTCTCACACTCTATCTTCCCCTCTCTTCTCAATTTCTCTGTCTTATAAAAAAAAAATGGCCACAGGAGCAGTGGATTCATAGTGCAGCCCCAGTGATAGCTTTGGAAGCAATAAATAAGTAAATAAATAAATAAATAAATAAATAAATAAATAAAGATTCATAAACTCTGTGAATATGTCTACCCAGAGGACTGAGCAGACAATGTGTGTGATCATCAGACATGACCATCTGATGACACTCCAGCCTACCATGAAAGCCAAAAAGGCTGCACACTCAAGATAGTGAAATGACAGGAATGGAGTCATCATGAGCCTGGATTCTTGAAAGCCACATGGAGGATGCATGCCCCCAGTAGATTATATGTGGCTGAGATGTAAGCCTGTATTGTGTTGAGGTACTGAGACTGGGAGATGCTTGCTATTTAAGCTAAACTAGCTTATTCTATCCGATGTGTCCTTTAGTTCCACTAAGCTTTGTCTTTATTTCTATAACACATGGAGAAGACCTACCCACTCTTCCTCCTAGGATAGCATGAGGGTAAATGAATATGCAAACTTTTTTAGGTTAGGTCAAAAGTTGAGGAGTTCGATATGATGGGGGTCGAGGGGGTGGGTTATTGCTAGTTGGAGCTGGTCCTACATGCAGCTAGGGATGGTCCCCATTCATGAAGGACTGGAGTGTTGGGAAATGAACATTCTCATGCAAAGATGTCCTACTTAAGAGCAGAAAAATCCCATAGACTGCAGAAGATACAATACATGCTCAGTATTGTCACTGTAGTGCTCAGTTATCCTCTCTAATTATATCTTGGACTCAAACTTATGTTCCATTGGCAGGTGAAGGTACAGGACAACAAGAAATAGTTTAGCTTTCTCTAGTCAGATAAAATATAAATTTTAAAAGTTCATTTTCCAGTGCTGACAGACCCTATTTTCCTCTCAGGCCTCTGACAGTTGTATGTTACCTTAACATAACCTCAATTTTTAAGACACTTATAGGGTTAATAGGACACTGTGACCTTGTTTTCTCCAAAGAAAAATGTGCAGACATGATGAGTGCAACTTTTGAATGCCTTGCCTCATTTATTATCATTACTTTTTCATTGAGGTAACTTTAGTTTACATTACTGTGTAGTCCTCAGGAATGCTTTTCACACCTCACCTCTTCAAAAGCAAGTAGTCACATCACTGCTACCATAGAAATACCAAAATCTACCACTATCTATTGGATCCCCTCAACTCCTGTGACTCACCCTTAGGCAACTCAATTCTGTGGTACTAATCCCAAACATCTGTCTTCATTGGATTTTGTTCCTTTGCTATGTTTCTTTAAATCCCAGTGTAAGGTATAAGTGAAATCATCTGGTGCCTAACACTGTCTTGGCTTATTTTGCTTAGCATGACCCCATGCAGTTCCATATATGTTATCATAAAGATGGAAAAAGGAAAAAAAAATCTCTTTTTATAGCTGAGTAGTATTCGACTATGCATCTGCACTGTAGGTTCTCTATTCACTCATTTGCCATTGGGTACTTTGTTGTTTCCATATCATAGTTATTGTAAGTCATGCTTTGATGAACAGAGAAGCATACATATTCTTTCAATCAGTGTTTTTATATTTTTCAATTTTTCTCTTTTGGAGAGTACTGGGGATAAAGCCCAGTGCCTCATAAATTTAAAACTTGTGCTTCATCACTGTGCTATATCCCTGGTCCTGTATCCCCATCCTCAGCTCAGGGGAAAAAAAAAA
This sequence comes from Erinaceus europaeus, assembly GCF_950295315.1. Taxonomy (NCBI): domain Eukaryota; kingdom Metazoa; phylum Chordata; class Mammalia; order Eulipotyphla; family Erinaceidae; genus Erinaceus; species Erinaceus europaeus. The sequence goes on from NC_080165.1 coordinate 64,316,672, forward strand.
AAGTCCTTATGTTGAGCTTCTCTTTTTCAATTCTCATGTATTGGAAAACAAATGAGGCAGATGACAGCCCCAACCATGCAGATGCCCAAGGGAAGATTTGAACCACAAGATAGAAAGAACTTGAGTCTGAATTAAAGGGTTATGCTAATCACAGCAGCCACACCAGTCTGAACTGGATAACCTGTTAAGTGAGAACAGAATATATTTTCATTGTATTTAAACTGTTAGGTTTTCTTAGGAAAAAACTCCTTGATAAAGAACAATCCACTCCAACCCTGCCCCCCAGACTCTGCACCCTGAAGGTAGCCAGAAAGAGGAGCCAGAAGCCCTGCCAATATGTCTGCATACTGCACCAGCACCTTCCTCCTTACCTGACTGCTAAGATCATACAACACAAATGAATGCAGATGTGAGCACCTGGGGACAAAGGCTAAAGTAAATCTCCTCAGGGTTCCTTGCATCCAAGAACCCACTATGAATGTTAGAAGACTGGAGAAACTCAGGGTTCTCTCCCTCTTCCTCTCCCTCTCCTCTCCCCTCCCCTTCTCCCTCCCCTCTCCTGTCCCCCTCTCCCTCTCTGGCCTGCACACTTCTAAAGCATGTATTTTCCTTTCTTTTATGTCCCTGATTTGTGTCAATAATTCTCATCTTACTGAAAGATGGCTGTCCCTCTTGTGATTCTCCCATGTAGATGTCAGTTTAGAACCTTACCAGCCCAGCTTAGAAGGGACCTCTTTCTCTGCCCTGTTCTCTCTTACTCTTCTGCCACAAAACCACTCTTTTGGGACTCTGCTACAGCACCTTTATCCTAACTGGATGAAAAGACACTGGAATAAATGCTTTAGTTTGTTTCACACAGGTTTTCCAGGAATCCATGGGATTGACAATAAGATTAAAGCAGTCTTTCCTGTGTGTAACCCTAGGGAAAACAAAAACAAACAAACAAACAAACAAACAACTCTGTCTTCTTAAATAATAGACCAGTTTGCTTGTAGGGTAGGCAGGGAGTCCTAATGTATAACTCATTTCCTTTTCTCCAACAATCCAAGAAAAGTGTCTCTCTACCTTGGCTACGCCACCTTTTCAACAAGGAGAACATACTCTATGATGGAATTGTCACCAGAGTATAATCTTGGACCAGAAGAAATGCCATTGTAGGGGATATGTTCCTAGGGTCTTATTGTCCTGGGACTGAAAAAACAGTGAAAAATTCAGAATGATTGAGCTACGTAGTCATCCCCTTTACAAACTGAAGTTAAATGCATACTGTCTTTCTCTGTAGTCCCGTAGGTTTATACTTGCCTTAGTCTTCTTTGTAATTGGATTTGTTTCATTGAAAATGTCTTTAAAATTTATGTGGAAAAGAGTTCTGCCAATATTTTCTTCTAAGTATCTGACAGTTTCTGGTCTAACATCCAAGTCCTTGATCCACTTGGAATTTACTTTTGTATTTGGTGAAATATAGTGGTTCAGTTTCATTCTTCTGCATGTTTCAACCCATTGTTTCCAACACCATTTGTTGAAGAGACTCTGCTTTCCCCATTTAATAGTCTGAGCCCCTTTGTCAAAGATTAGATGTCCATAGGTGTGGGGACTCACTTCTGGGCTCTCAATTCTATTCCACTGGTCAGTGTGTCTATTCATGTTCCAGTACCAAGCAGTTTTGATGACAATGGCCCTATAATACAGTTTGAGATCTGGGAGTGTGATGCCTCCGGTTCTGTTCTTTTTTCTCAAGATTGTTTTGGGAATTCTAGGTCTTTTCTGGTTCCAGATAAACATTTGTAGCATTTGTTCTATTCTCCTAAAAAATGTGCTTGGGATCTTGATGGGGATAGCATTAAATTTGTAGATAGCTCTGGGTAGCATATTCATTTAGATGATGTTAATTCTACCAACCCATGAACATGGAATATCTTTCCATTTCTTTGTGTCTTTTTCAATTTCCTTGAGTAGTGACTCATAATTTTCAGTATACAAGAGTTTCACGTGTTTGGTTAGGTTTACTCCTAGATATTTTATTGTTTTTGTTGCTATAGTAAAAGGAATTGATTTCTGGATTTCAATGTCTTCTAGCTTAGGGTTTGCATAGAGGAATGCCACTGACTTTTGAATGTTAATTTTGTATCCTGACGCCTTACTGTATTGCCTGATGATTTCCAAAAGCTTCTTGCTGGATTCCTTAGGTATTTCTGTGTATACTATCATGTCATCTGCAAATAGGGAGATTTTGACTTCTTCTCTTCCAATCTGTATCCCTTTAATTCCTTGCTCCTGCCTGATTGCTATGGCAAGAACTTCCAACACTATGTTGAATAGTAATGGTGATAGTGGGCAGCCCTGTCTAGTACCTGTTCTGAGTGGAAATGCTTCCAGTTTTTCACCATTGAGTATGATGTTGGCTGTAGGTTTTCTATATATAGACTCCACTAACTTCAGGAATTTTCCATCTATTCCCATTTTTTGTAGTGTTTTGATCATGAAGGGATGTTGTATTTTGTCAAAGGCTTTCTCTGCATCTATTGATATGGCCTTGTGGTTTTTGGACTTGCTTTTGCTGATGTGGTGGATCACATTGACTGATTTACGTATATTAAACCAACCTTGCATCCCTGGGATAAACCCCACTTGGTCATGATGAACAATCTTTTTAATATACTGCTGTATTCGGTTGGCTAGAATTTTGTTCAATATTTTAGCATCTAAGTTCATTGGAGATATTGGTCTGTAGTTTTCTTTTTTGGTTGTGTCCCTGTCTGCTTTTGGTATCAGAGTGATGTTAGCTTCATAGAAGCTGGCAGGGAGTATTCTAGTGTCTTCAATCTTCTGGAAGACTTTTAAAAGTAGAGGTATTAATTCTTCTTTGAAGGTTTTGTAGAATTCATTTGTAAAACCATCTGGTCCAAGACTTTTATTTTTGGGGAGATTTTTGATAACTATTTCAATTTCATTGGCTGTGATGGGCCTGTTCATGTTATCCACTTCCTCTTTACTTAGTTTTGGAAGTTGGTAGTTATCTAGGAAATTGTCCATTTCTTCCAGGTTCTCTAGCCTGGTGGCATATAGTTGTTTATAGAAGCCTCGCATGATACGTTGAATTTCTGCGGTGTCTGTTGTCATATCTCCTCTTTCATTTACTATCCGATTTATTTGGGTCTTCTCCCTTTTTTGTTTTGTGAGTCTCGCTAAAGGTTTGTCGATTTTGTTCACTCTTTTTGAAGAACCAACATTTACTTTTGTTGATCTTTTGTATGGTTTTCTTATTCTCAATGTTACTTATTTCTGCCCTAACTTTAGTGACTTCTGTCCTTCTGGTTGCTTTAGGGTTCCTTTGTTCTTCTTCTTCTAGGTCTTTAAGATATGCAATCAGGCTGTTTATTTGTGCTGTTTCTTGTTTCCTAATGTGTGCTTATATAGCTATGAACTTCCCTCTCAGTACTGCCTTAGTTGTGTCCCAAATATTTTGATATCTGTGTCTTCATTTTCATTGAACCCTTGAAACATTTTTATTTCTTCCTTGATTTCCTCTTTGACCCAGAGGTTGTTAAGAAGTGTACTGTTGAGCTTCCACATTTTGGGACTATTACTAATCTTTTGTTGATTGTTAAGTGTTAGTTTAATTCCACTGTGGTCTGAGAAGACGCTTGGGATGATTTCAATGCTCTTGAATTTGATGATGCTGTCTTTGTGGCCTAACATATGGTCTATCCTTGAGAATGACCCACGTGGATTTGAGTAAAATGTATATTCCAGTTTCTTGGTATGAATGACTCTGAAAATGTCTAATAGTTCTAGTTTATCTATCTCTTCATTTAGCTCCCTTATGTCTTTATTGATTTTCTGCCTGCATGATCTGTCAAGTTGGGAGAGTGGGGTGTTGAAGTCCCCTACTGTGTTGCTATTAATATATTGCTGTAGCTCTTTCAGTAGACATTTGATGTATTTAGATGGCTTCTCATTGGGTGCATAGATGTTAATAATTGTTAAGTCCTCTTGATTGACTGATGCTCTGAGCATTAAGTTGTGTCCATTCCTATCTTTTTAAATCTTATCTATTTTAAAGTCTATCGTGTCAGATATGAGAATAGCTGTTACTGCCCTTTTTTGTGGACCATTGGCTTGTATGATAGCTTTCCATCCTTTCACTTTAAGTCTGTGTTTGTCTTGTTGAGTTAGGTGGGTTTCCTGTAGACAGCATATTTTTGGGTTGTATTTTCTAATCAATCTTCCTACTCTGTGTCTTCTAATAGGTGAATTCAGGCCATTGACATTTATTGATATCAAAGATTGAAGATATTTTAACGCCATTCTTGTAGAGTTTTGGAGTTTTCCGTTATATGTCCTATTTATGATGGTCTGACTGTTTATAGAAGACCTTTCAGAACTTCTTTCAGGGAAGGCTTGGTGATAGTTGATTCCTTCAACTGTTGCTTGTCTGAGAAGGTTTTGATGCCTCCATCTAGTCTGAATGACAGTCTAGCAGGATACAGCATTCTTGGTTGAAAGCCTTTTTTGTTGAGCACTCGATAGATATCTTGCCATTCTCTTCTGGCCTGTAGTGTTTGTGTGGAGAAGTATGCTGCTAATCTTATGGGATTTCCTCTGTAGGTGACTCTTTGTTTTTCTCTTGCATCCTTCAGGATCCTTTCTTTATCCTTATTCCTTTCCATTCTAAATAGGATGTGTCTTGGTGTCTTTAAGTCTGGGTTAATTCTGCTTGGGATCCTCTGGGTTTCTTGAATCTTTATGTCTTTGATGTTGTCTAGACTAGAGAAGTTTTCAGCTATTATGGCCTGAAGAATGCTTTCTTCCTCTCCCTCTCTTTCTTCCTCTGTTAAGCCAATAATGCATATATTGTTTCTTTTGAAGTCATCCCATAGGTCTCTATTGTTGTTTTCAGCATCTCTTAATCTCTTTTTGAGATCTCTTACTTCTTTTTTTTGTGTTTCACTCTTTGGGGGGCTTTTAGCTGGACTGTTGTCCTGGTTATCTTCTCCAATATTTCTTGTTGTTGGTTTACCCATTTTATATATTATGTTATGAGTTCCCTCTCTTAGTACTTTTCAAATTACTGATCACTATTTCCTGGATTGACTTGTGTCTAAGTAAGGTAATTAAAGGTTCACAGTGGTGGAAGTTAACAGTTATTTAAATAGTATTTTAATCCCTGAGTTGGAGCTCAGTGATTTAAAAGCCTCTTTATTTATTTTTTTTCTTCTCTGTAGGCTATGAGAGCCTGAGGACTTCTAACTATAAGTAGGCTTCTTAACTTAATCACTGACTCCTGACCAAGAGGTAAGGCAGGGTGTGGCAGAGATAGTCCGCTGGTTATGCAAAGAGACTTTCACAGCCCCACAGCTATGCCACCAAGGTATAGGTCTTCTCCTGAATTTCCTGGTTCGATCTCTGTCCCCCAGTGTCCCTCCCTGCTGCTGCTCCAGATTCTGAGGGCAGTAGCAATAGAGACTCAGGGTTGTACTTGGTGAGTCTCCAGGGATTCCTCTCCTCCCTTCAGCTTTCCCCTTGTTGGTGGAACAGACTGGAAGTGGTGTCTCAACTGATAAACCGCTGGACTGTTACCAGCCACTTAGTCTCTCCCTAGGCTCCTCTCTGTCACCAGCCACGTGTGTTTGCACTCACTGGTGCTTTGGTGGGTTCCTGTAGTCGTTCTAGTTCTATCTTTTTTCAGTCCTAGGTGGTCTCATTTGGTATTCCTAGTTGATCCGGGAGAGGAGAGGAGAGGAGAGGAGAGGAGAGGAGAGGAGAGGAGAGGAGAGGAGAGGAGAGAAACAAATCTGCTGCTGCTCGTAGCCCCGCCTCCGGAAGTCTTTATCTTAGTTTCTTTGGAGACACTTGGCACATTGTACTTTGTAGATAGGTGGGTGAAAATGCATAATGAAGTCTTATGAAGTTGCTTTAGAGAGGACATTTTAATGAGAACATCTAATAATTGTCCCTGGCATTCTGTTAGGGGACTCATATACATTCTTGCTTGCTTGATTCTCATGTCAGTTCTACTAGTCAGGCACTATTAGACTCTCCACTTTAATGATGAGGAAACTACAGCACAAAGAGAGGCTAAGTTACTGAATAATGATCACCCAGCTAGCAGCTGGTGGGAAGGACATTCCAACCTGGGTAACTGTATTTGAGAACTCACAATTATAATCTTTGCATGAGGTAGCCCTCATTCACTAGAGGCACAGGTACGAAGCTAAGCACTAAGGAGGTGACTTTTAAAATACATTTTTATTTATTTCTTGAATAGAATCAGTAAACTCAAAAGGAGGAAGATAGAAAAATAGAGAGACATCTGCAGCACTGTTTCACCACTCACAAAGCTTCTATTTTTTTGCGGGTGGGCACAAGGGACTTGAACTGGGATCCTTGCTCATGGTAACATGAGTTTGGGGCCCTGCAGTGGTGCACATGGTTAGGTGCACATAGTACTGTGCACAAGGGTCTGTACAAAGGACCCAAGTTCAAGCCTCTGCTCCCCACCTGCAAGGGGGACACTTCATGAATGGTGAAGCAGGTCTGCAAGTATCTCTCTCCCTCTCTATCTCCCCCACCCTCTCAACTTCTCTCTGTCTTATCAAATAAAATAGAAAAAAAAAGTGAGTTCTACCAAGTGCCCCACCAGCCAGCCCCAGAAGGGAGGTGTTTTACCAGAGAAGGTGGCCACAGGCAGAAGCAACTTCCAGCTCAGAACTCCCTGTTTAGTCTCCTCAGAGGTATGTGATCACAGCGCCTCCCTTGCCCAGGCTTCTACCAGCAGCAGGCATGAGCTTTCAGCTACTCAGCTGAAACACCAAAACAATTCTGTCAATTAAGTCAAACATCTGGTCGATGTAGTGAGAAATCAGTCACCAGGGGTCTGGCCCCAGACACAGGGCTCCTACTTAGAGGTAGATTCAGAAGGAAGAGATGTTCCTCTAATCCCCAGACACTAATCTGCATGTTTCCCTCTGATTGGTTGAGGGGAACAATGCTGCCCTGAGGACTTCCAGTGAGCAGAAGAGGGGCAAATCCTCTGAGCTCTAGAATGAAGAGCTGATTTCAGCCCAGACCTTCCCCCCAAAAAGCACATCCCCAAGCCCATCTTAAATTCTGCCTGCTGTGGGAATGCAAATTGCCATAATAAATGCCGATTATCCCAATTACCTCTAATTGTCTGGCTTGTGTAGCAGAAGCATTACCATAGGAGGGGCAGATAAGGGAGCATTTAGCCGAATGCCCTATCTAGGGAGATGGGTTACTAATGAGGTAGGTGAGGCAGCCACTGAGCCCCCTCTGTGGTCTCTCAAACTTATTGCCACCTAAAAAGACAACGGGGCTTTACAGTCTCCCAGATGCTTGGGGACAGTGCTGATGCAGTGACATTTTTATGCACTGGTCATTAAATGCTATTTTAAAAATTGGTTATGCACTGGAGAGATAAGGGCAGGGAATGTGTGTTTGTTCTCCGGGCTGACTTCCTTCTGGTCAGCTGGGTCTGTAGAAGGACTAGGGGAGAGGCAAGGCTCTAGATGGAACAGTGACATGGTTTTCTATCATTGTAATGCAATGTTTGATTTGCCCATATATTTAATCAACCCCCCAGACATTCAGGAAGCATACATTATATGCCAGGCATCTGGAAACACAGAATTTTAAAGCTAAAAATATATTAGAAATTACACATACTGCACGTGTAACAACCAAACAGGTGATTTTATTACTTCCTGTAGAAAATGATTTATTGAGTTTTGACCACATGCCAGGCTCTGTTCTAGGTCCTGGGAATACAGTGGTGAACACACAGACTGAAGAAGGAAAAAAAGAGAGAGAGAGAGAGAGTTTCCTTTCACAGAGATCACAATCTTATTTGGGGAGACAGAGAATAGATGAGAAAAGCTAAATAAACATAATAGAATATGACAAGTGCTGAGGAGGAAAATAAAAAAGGGAAAGGGGATGGAGAGTACAGGGTCTACAGTAGAAATTCAGTCTAATTCAGGGGATGTGGAAGAAAATATAAAATACTCAGCTGTAGTAGCAGTAACAGACTGTCCCCAGCACTGCAGAGCTCTACTTTTTTAGTCAATATCTGAATAAGCTAGAGAAAACTTGATACTAGATAGGAAAAAAAAATGTGGTCATCGATTATCTACAAGTATATTATCCAAGGCTCTGTTTGTATTTATTTAGGCTCATTTTGTATTAGCCTAGGTAAGATCACAGTCTTGCTTGGACCTCTTAATTCTGTTACAGTATTGATTAAGGCTGAACCAAAGCAAAACATGCAATTTGCTCGTACCCTGGTGAAATTAAAACCTTTCTATTTACTGATAGAGCAACAATTACTAAAAAGAATTGAGGGCACCTCAGCTAAAGCCAAGAAATGATTTTATTTGTATGAAGAAAAAAAAAAACAGAGGCTACTCAATGGATCTGGGAATGGCTGGTCTGTGTTCTTAACCTTAACTTGGTCCAAAGACAGAAGCCTAGATGGTGCAGGCTGACAGGCCCCTGGAGCAATCCACCTAGAGTTTGTGAACTACAAAGAAGCTCTGGGGCAGGAAAGATAGTCACAGTGAGTATGCAAAAGATTTCATGTCTGAGGCTCTAAGGTCCCAGGTTCAATTCCTGGAAACACTATAAGTCAGAGTTGAGCAGTGCTCTCTTTAAGAATAAAACAAACAAACAGATAAAACAAAAACATGGCTAGGGAAACAGAATAGTGCTATGCAAACAATTTTTATGCACAAATTTCTCAGGCTCCAGGTTCAATACCTAGCACCACCATTATCCAAAGCTAATAGTTTACAAAGTGGTTTGTGTCCACTGACTCACTGAGTCCTCAGAAATCCCACATCTCTTTATGCAGAAGGATATCAAGACTCAGAGGAGGTAGCAAGATAACAAATATCAATAGACAAACCAACATGATTGTGATGCACACATCCACCATTGGGATCTTCCTGGGAATATGGCTTCCAGAATAAGACATTTCCCAGCCTCAGTTGCAACTAGAACCAGTTGTGTGATGAAATTCTGGAAAATGGGGTCAAAGGAATGGGCATCTTTGAGAAAGTATTCCTATTGGGAGTACCAGGCCCTTCCTTCTTTCTGTTTCTGTTGGCTAGAATATGGATGTGGGGGCCTAGACTGTGGTGCACCTGGTTAAATACACACATTACCATGCTAAAGGACCTGGGTTTGAGTCCCTGTTCACTTGCAAGGTGTGGAGAGTGCTTCATAAGCAGTGAAGCAGGTTTGCAGATCTCTCTCCCTCTCTTTCCCCCTTTATTCCCTCATTCTATCTCAATTTCTCTGTCTTAAATAAGGTAGTGAAAAAGAATAAATAAATAAATAAATAAATAAATAAATAAAAAGGAAAAAAATGGCCACTGAGAGTGGTAGATTCATCATACAGGTACTGAGCCCCAGAGACAATAAAAGGCACTGAGCCCCTAGTGACACACACACAAAAACAAAACGAGGATGTGATGCTGGATCTTCACTGATCATCATAGAAGATGAGTTAAGTTTGGGAATGGAGGTTATATCTAGTAGGGCAATGGGTGCAAGGATCCCATGTTGCTTAGTGGGACTTTGTTATTGTTTTTTGTTTGTTTGTTTGTTTTTGATGAGGACAGAGAAGTGGAGGGGCAGAAAGAGAGAGTGAAAGAGACCAAAGCACTGAAGCTTTTTTCAACACAGTGGGGCCTGGGCTCGAATCTGGGCTGTGAACATGGCAAAGCAGCACATTGTCCAAGTGAGTCATTTCATGAGGCCTGCTTTGCTGGGTTTTGGCACAAGATAAAAAGAAGATCCTGTTGTCACTCAAAATCCTACTTCTCTTCTCTTCTCTTCTCTTCTCTTCTCTTCTCTTCTCTTCTCTTCTCTTCTCTTCTCTTCTCTTCTCTTCTCTTCCCTTCTTTTTCCCTTCCCTTCCCTTCCCTTCCCTTCCCTTCCCTTCCCTTCCCTTCCCTTCCCTTCCCTTCCCTTCCCTTATCTTCCCTTCCCTTATCTTCCCTTCCCTTCCCTTCCCTTCCCTTCCCTTCCCTTCCCTTCCCTTCCCTTCCCTTCCCTTCCCTTCCCTTCCCTTCCCTTCCCTTCCCTTCCCTTCCCTTCCCTTCTCTTCTCTCCTCTCCTCTCCTCTTCCCTTCCCTTCCCCTCCCCTCCCCTCTCTTCCCTTCTTCCCATCCCCTTCCCTTCCTTCCTCCCTCCCCTCCCCTCCCTCCCCTCCCCTCCCCTCCCTTCCCCTCCCCTCCCCTCTCTTCTCTTCTCTCTCTCTCTCTCTCTCATTTTATTATACAAAATCATAAGATAACAGAGGTACAACTCTGCACCATTCCCACCATCAGAGTTCTGTATTCCCAGCACCTCCTAAGCAATAGCAGTTCTCTTTTAATTTGTATATATTTGCTTTTTTTTTTTTTAAGGTCCCATTTTCTCTTCCTTCCCAAGCCATACATACACCTACTACTACATCCAAATTCCCCAACCCCGACACCTCCCCCGCCCTTTCCAGGTCCTGGTGGAGTTAGAGTTCAGAGTCCATGATTATCTTCCCCCTATCATTTTCCCCTCACAAGGAGTATGGATCAAAATAATTTTGGGGGTGAAGAAGGTGGGAGCTCTGGCTTCTGTAAACTGCTTCTCTACTGGTCATGGACATTAGCAGGTTGACCCATACCCCCAGCCTGTTTTATTTTTTTAAAATTTGTAGTTTTTTAAAATTTTTATTTAATTTTTATTTTTTAATATTTATTTATTCCTTTTTGTTGCCCTTGCTTTATTGTTGTAGTTATTATTGTTGTTGATGTTGTTGTTGTTGGATAGGACAGAAAGAAATGGAGAGAGGAGGGGAAAACAGAAACAGGGAGAGAAAGATAGACACCTGCAGACCTGCTTCACTGTTTGTGAAGTAACTCTTCTGCAGGTGGGGGTCTGGGGGCTTGAACCTGGATCCTTATGCTAATCCTTGCACTTTGCACCACCTGCGCTTAAAATTTTTATTTTTTTATTATTGGATAGAGACAGAGAGAAATTGAGAAGAGAGGAGAGAGACAGGGAGACACCTGCAGTCACAACTCATGAAGCTTTCCCCTGCAGGTGAGGACCGAGGAATTGAACCTGGGTTAACCAGGTGTGCCACCAACTGGGCTGTTCCCTCCAGCCTATTTCTGCCTTCCCTAGTGAAGTAGGAGCAGTGATGCATTGATGAAGTTGTCTGCCCAGGGAAGTTAGAATGGTATCATGATAGTGTCTGCAACTTGGTAAAATTTCTTTCTTTCTCCCTCCCTTTCTTTCTTTCTTTCAGGCAGAAAAACGCTCAGCTCTGGCTGATAGTATGTAAGAAATTGAACCTGGGACTTTGGAGCCTCAGGCATGAGAGACTCTTTACATAACCATTAAGCCCTTCTCCTGGGACAATGACACCCATGTTGTCCAGCCAACTCCTCAGTGTCCTTCAGTGTTAACTCAGCCTCTCACCCTGCAGGATGCCTTCTTGAAACTGCCCTTTCTCTCTGATCCAGACTGTGAAAATTCCTGGCTCTGGTCATTCTACTCTGCTTTTCACACTGCATTATAATTATCCTGTAGGAGTCTGTTCCATTCACCAGACCATGAAGCTCTCCAGAGCAAAGACTAGCATCTATTTCATCATTCTCACACCAAGCCCTGGTGAAGGGCCAACCTAACCAGACATCCACATTCTTTCTGAATAAATAAATTAATTAGTTGTAGCAGACTCTGTTGGTGAGCCACCCACATCCTCTCAGAGCTCACTGTTCCCATGCATGCTGATGTTTTATCCTCCCAGAATCTCCTTCTGTGCCCACATAAACCACTGGCTTAGGGCACACAGACCATAAATATGGACAAAGTTCCTCACTACACAACCAACCTATGACAGAATCTGCTGAGTAAACACCTCTGCTTTCTTACTCCTGGGGTGTGATGACCCTGAGGTGTGAGCTAGACAATCTCTTCTATAAGACAGAACAATGGCTTTCCAAAGATGTCTGCATCCCAATGCCCTGGGCCCATCTTACAGTACCCAGTGAAGAATTGTTATGGGTGCAGGTACAGTTCTATGTTGGTAATTAGATGACCTAAAAATAAAGCTTATCTTGGATTGGCCTGGTGGACTCAGTATAATCAAAGGAGAACTCTTTTGGGTGTCTAAGATAGTTCACCCAGGTAGTGCACCTACTCTACCATGTACATGACTCGGTTTAGACTCAGTTTACTGCACTGGAGAAAGTTTTGGTGCTGTCATATCTTTCCATTTCTCTGCTTGTCTTTTTTCTTTCTGTTGATAAAAGTTGACACAGAGTGAGGAAGCCTCAGCAATGACAAAAAGAAAAAGAAAGAAAGATAAAAAAGGAGACCTTAAATGTGGTAGAGGAAGAAGCAGAGGTTAGTTCTGCAGTATGAGAGGAGCTGGGCCTGCAGTGCGTGGTTCTGAACGATGGAACCATATACCTGTGAATGGGGGCATCCTCTAGAAACTGCAAAGAATACAGAAATGGATTCTGCCCTAGAGGCTCCAGAATGGTATACAGATCTGCTGATACCTTGATGTAAACCAAATGAAAGTCATTCTGAACTACTGAACTATAGAACTACAAGGTAAGACACACATTACTCTTTTAAACTACTAAGTTTATTGTATTTTATTCCAACAGTGATAGGAAGCTACTAAATTCCTGGAAGTTCACAGTGGGATTCAGTTCCAATTATTCAGTTCCAATTATTCAAATCAGTAGTTTACTCATTGACATGCCCCCACATTTGCTTTCTGCCTTTCTTATCCTTTCTTCCTATTAGTACTTCCTGACATCATTTCCAAATCATCTAGTCACTTTCAAGTCTTTGCCTTGGTCAGCTTCTTAGGGCCCAAATGCAAGAAATTAATTAGTTAGAGGAACTAAAGAGATCAGTGGTCAAAAAAGACCTAGTCTCTTGCAGGCTGGGGAAGCAACATAATGGCTATGCAAAAGATTTTCATGCCTGAGGCTCCAAGGTCCCAGGTTTAATCCCCAGCAGTTGCTGGGAGAAGAGTCCTACTGAGGATGATGAACAGCACTGCTCCTAGGGAACTCTGCTCTTCCAGAAAGTTATATTCAGACTATGGCACAATGAAGCAGAGAAAAACCAAGTCAGACTTCAGCTGTTACCTATAAGCTGCTTCTGTTTAGCAGCTAAGCACTTTTACATCTGTGGTATCTGGGTGTTCCCTATAGAGGATCCAGAAATATAATAAATGGGATGACCTTTGCAGGTCCATTCAGATCTGAAGTTTGGAGGTTCTGTAACCTTAACACAAGATGACTAAACTGAACCAGCTTCCAGGGAGCAAATGCACAACCAAGAAGAAAAGAAAAGAAGAGAATTTACTAAATGCAGAAAGTGCTCTCTATAGTGGAGATGACAAGCATCTTTCTGCAATTAATCCCTTGTCTGTGTACACTTGGGGTGTGTGAGTGGGAAGGAGGAAGGCAGAGGAGGAGCTGTCTCCCTTTTGTTCTGGGGAGCTCCCAGCTGAGGAAACCATCTCAGTCTTGTCTGTAAGGAGCCCCTGATCTAATGGCGCTGCAGGTCACACATCCAACAGAACACTGTCTAAATAGATGAGGTGATATGATGTGGTTAGAGATTGATAGTCAAGAATCTACTGGGAAGACTTCTAAAAAAATAGCAAGAAATGCAGAGAGAGAGAGAGAGAGAACTCTGACCTACTTCTGCTTCTCCATCATTCTTCATGTCACCCCATGCACTTCTTTGTCAACCTTCACTTTCTCATCTGCAAAATATTGTGAACAACCTGTATTTTACTTATCTCAACCTCCCAATTGTTGTATGCTTCACATTGGTTTGGTCTCACTCTCCCCCCGCCAGGAGAATTGGTTTGGCCCTTGCTAGTTTCGCTGGCGCCCTTCTCCCCACCCCCTGAACCCCTACAGAGTTCCAGAGTTCTTGGTGCGGCCACCGGAAGAAGGATGCAGGACAGATCTGTGTGGTGATTAGTTTGGGTTAGTTTATGAATCGTTGTTCATGAGTAAAGAAAGATAGCTTCTCAGCTCAGCCGTGTGTCCCCAAGTCTCTGTTTACTGCCGCGAAGCTAGCCCGGCCAGCTGGAGCCCTGAACATTAACGACACTCAGTATTTGAATGAGACATGACAATGGTGGTGGCAGTAGCATGATTAAGTGGTTCACAAAAACAAACAAACAGAAAAAGGCCCTCTTCTGTACTCATCTACCTCCTTCCCAAATTCCTAGTGTTTTGTCCTTGAAATCACTTAATGAACAGCTGGGACATGCTCCCTCCAGAGCCTTTCCAGGACAGTTGCAGATGCCTATGTCCCAGAGGCAGGATTCTGCCAGCAGACACTGTGGCAGGTTCTGAGCTGGTACCAAAGCCTAGATCAGAGGACAAGAAATTCCCTCCAGTAGCTGCCCTCCCTCTCTAGTCACTTCCCAGCTGCTTGGGAAGGGAGATAGAGTGTCTAATAGACACAGTAAGTAAATCCTAGCAAAGTCCAGAGCAATGCAATAGGGATTTTTCAAATGAGTTATCTCCACGCTGGGTGGTAAGAAGAAAAAGAATGTTGTACAGTGATCAAGGGCATCTCTAGAGCAAGAGATTGGGGTTGGCTCTTTTCTCTGGACTATGTGGTGAGAAGAGTGCCTTCTTATACAATGGTGGAGAGACAGCTTTGACACCAGTGGATTCTAGCGAGAGAAAGATCATCCTAGCCTCATGTATTTCCCAACCTAGTAGGGAAACTAGAGCCTCAGTTTTCAAGGGATGTTTATCAAAGGATGGGAACAGCCTCTGACTACAGGAATATCTGTCAGGAGGCAGCCATTTGAATTTATGTCATGTTGATCTAACAGGGGAGACAGAACTGACTTACCATCATCTCTGCTGATAGAAGAGATTTTGTCCCTGCCACAGACAGCTCCCAGTCTAGAGGGAATAGACAATGCTGGCATTGTCAGGAATCTCTGTCTTGTGCAAGAAGTTCAGCGCCTGACCTCTGATCCCCAAGGTCTGACAAATGTTTGTGAATTTCCAAAGAGAGGAGCACACCACTCCCTATCCCTCCTGCCTGAGAGATGCTTCCCCATGTTTTTTTTTTTTTTTTTTTTCTTATTACCACCAGGATTACCACTGGGACTCAGTACCTGCATGATGAACCCAACACTCGTAGATACTGCTTCCCCAACCCCCCTTCTTTTTCTTTCCTCTTTTCCTTTTACTTGATAGGACTAAAAGAAATTGGGAAGGGAGGAGGATATAGAGAGGGAGATAAAAAGATAGATATTTGCATACCTGCTTTATTACTCTTGGAACTTCCCCTCTGCAGGTGGGGGCCAGGGACCTGAACCCAGGACTTTGCACATTGTAGTGTGTGCCCAACCCAGTGCACCACCACCTAGACCCACTACACTCTTGAATTGCCCTAGTGTGAGAGTGCAGGGGGCCAGGCAATGGTGCACCAGTTATGTGCACATAGTACTAAGCACAAAAACCTGCACAAGGATACGATTCAACCCCCCAGCTTCCCACCTGCAGAAGGGATGCTTCACAAGTGGGAAACCAGAACTTCTGGTATCTCTCTGTCTGTCTGTCTGTCTCTCTCTGTCTGTCTGTCTCTCTCTCTCTCTCTCAATTTCTCTTTGTCCTATTCAATAAAGTGGAAAAAAATGGCCACCAGAAGCAGTGAATTCATGGTGCCTGCACAAAATCCCAGCAATAACTCTGGACAAACACACACACACATACACACACACACACACACACACAAAACAGAACAGAACACATTTGCAAAACATTGTCATAGGCAGGCCAATATGGCATTTAGACGAAAGGAATATACTTGGCTCATTAGGGAAATATCCTCCAGCTCAATTGTGGACTAGAGATGAGTTTGAAAATCCTGCCATCCATTCATCCCTGAGCTTTGCTTGTGACCTCCCACTGTGGAGCGATAGAGAAGGTTTCCTGTCTATTCCAGAAACCTGTCTGTCTTTAACTCCAGCCATGCTTATATGCTATGGGTCAGGCAGCAAGTATCTAGAGATGACTGTCTCTGAGCCTAGCCTCTGTTTCCTAGAAATGACTAGTCCTGAATCAGAAAAACATAAGTAAAAGAGTTCCTCAGTCCACTATCCTTCCTCTCTACCTCAATCCCTGGTAGGTCATTAATTTCCTTGTTTATGTGTTCCTTCCTCATAGGCTAGAAGGATTTGTGGTGACCAGCTCTAAGGTCTGTCACCAGCACTGAGTCTGGTTCCAAAGCAGGTGCTCAAGTGTTACCTGCCACATTTAAGACTCAGTGGTACACTATTTTCTATGTGTTTCCATATGCCCAATAAGGAAGGAAAAAAACTCAGCTGGGGTAATCACTGTATGACAAGTTTCCTAGTAATGTCCCTATTCTGCCCACCCCACCAAAGTAAATTATCTTCTAAATCTCCAGAACCTGGGAACATGGCCTCTCTTGAGGAAAAGGTCTTTGCAGACATAATCTAAAGGATTGTGACCAGATCATATAGGATTGCTTAGATAGACCCTAGTTCCAAAACCAAGCGCACTTAGAAGAGGCAGAAGAGGAAACCCTAAGACACAGGCTGGGGGAAAACACATGAAGACAGAGGCACAAAGGAATTACTCAGTCCCTGCCAAGGACTACCTGCAGGCAACCAAAAGACAGAAAAGTTCCTCCTCATGGTGCCCTGAGCATGGTACCCCCTAGGGCCTTGTTTCTAAGCTTCCAGCTTCCAGAACTGAGGAAGAACAAATGTCTGCTCTCTGAAGTCAGCAAGCAAGTGATGACTGATCACAACAGCCATGGGAAATGAATAGAACTGCACAGATGTAGGAGTTGGGATTGGGATGGGGGGGGGGGGGTAGCTGCTTTCATTCTCCATACAGCCCCACCAGGTGATCCTCAGTCCTGCGTTGAAACCAGGGGTCTGTCCCCACCCACTAAATTTCTCAGACTCCCTAGTCTCTGACATTCATCGGTTTGGAGGCAGATGGAGAACCAGGTCAAGGTGCTTCATATAGACTTCATGGTGTTTTAAAGAGGCTACTTTCATGGTTATGACACGTGGCATTCTTACTGACTGAGACTCTCAGTTTGACCTCAGTTCTCTCCAAGGCCCTATCCCCTCAGCCTTGCCCTGACATACCTGGGGTGGCCACTGCTTCCTGTTTTGTAGTGTCTAAAAGTGTCCTGTTTTCTGATGAGTCCCCCCTACCTTATACATTCTCCTTGATGCTGTTTGTTTTCTGTGGATCAAGGCCTTTTATATGCATGATTGTTTAAGTCCTCAGTCAGAGAGAGAGAGAGAGAGAGAGAGAGAAGTAGGACACACATAGCATCTGAGTTTTCCCCAGTGCTGTTGGGTCTTGAGCCATAGCTGTGAGCATGAAAATACATGCACCCTACCTGGTGAGTTATCACTTTGGCTTTCCAATATATCTCTTTTCTAGACACACACACACACACACACACACACAGAGAGAGAGAGAGAGAGAGAGAGAGAGAGAGAACACAGCACCAAAGCTTCCTTTAGTGCGGTAGAGGTCAAGTTTAAAACCGGGATATAAACATGGAAATCATCACATTGTCCAAATGAACTATTTTGATGACCATCCTCATTCACTCTTAAATAGTCCTCTCTCTGATTTCCTTAGCTAACACTTGGACTTAGATATTCACTTACATACTGGTCCTTGCCAGTCAGTGTCTTCCTTCCTGACAGTTTGCAACCCCTGAACAAGCTTCTTCCCATTGAATTATTTTTTCTTTTAACTTAAATTAATTAACTTATTCATTGCTATTAGAATTTCCCCCTGGGGTTCCATGTCTGCATATGTTTATTATTCCTGGAAGAATCTTTTTTAAGATAGAGGTTGAGGGGTGAGAGACATAAAGGGAGGAAAAGAGAAGAGAGACACCACAGCACCACCCCATGACTTATAAAACTTTCCCTTTGTATAGTGCTCACATGTGGTGCTGGGGAGCTTAACCCAGAGACCTTTTGCATGGTAAAGTGTGAAGTCTACTGAGTGAGTTATCTCCCAACCCCTAGTAATGTTGGATTTCTATCAGGGATATCCCCATAACCAGCAAATTATTTTTAGACAATCAAAGCGGTTGACCTCAAGCTCTTGGAATGCCCATATGTTTTTGGACCTTCGTTTGTGCATAGCACATTGACCCCAATATCCCTGTGGAACCCTACTGAGGTCTTCCCTTCCCTCAACAGTTTTGTTAAAGCATGTAGGCATAGGAAAGGAACCATTGGGAGGTAGGGGTGTATATGAGAAAATACAATGCTTCTTCCCACACCACCTCGCCACACAATGGAGACCAAGAGTGAAGAGGTGCCAAGTGATTTCTGTTTCATGAATAGTTTAAGAGGTTGCTTCCTGATAGTTCTCAGGGACACAGATAAAGAAAAATCCAGAAGGCCTTGCAGTCACTGGATCACACCTTCCCATGACCTCTGAAACCATTCCAACTCCCCCAGTGTTAGCACCACTACTGGCCACTTCTTGCCTTGATCAAGGACATACTTCCTGCCTGACCAGGTCACACAGGAGTGGCCTTCAGAGCCTGGTGACAGCAGATGGAGAAAGATGTGGACAGGTCAGAGTTAGTTTAGCAGATCTTGACCAAAAGGAAGAGGGGTGTGGTTGCAGATGATAAAGAAAGATGGCAGAGAAAGAACTAGGAGACCAGTGGACCCCAAACTTGTGCAATCTAAATCTATAAGTATGGAGCTGGTCTGCAAATATCTGGTATCAGAAAGAAGGATGAACTTACTAGTAGCTCCAGAACTGAGGCCAGAAAAGGAGGGTACAGAAAGGCAAGCTTAGGAGTTCAAAAGTCCAATGACTTTTCCCAAAAATCAAATTGACAGAATTTAGGCTGGATCCCCTAGGAAAATAATGAGCCACCAACCATGAGTTGTGTTCAAGCAACTACAGAACTGTGGCCATTCAGGGGTGTCATCATGGGAAGCTTTGTAAAGAATCCTGAAGTCTCTCTTGAAACACCCAGGTTGCCTTGTGAGAAGCTGCATGGTACAAATTGAAGAGCCTAGACTGCAGGCAGCTGACCTGCTCTTTTATTGACTTGCAGGCTATTTGGTTCAGAGAGCTCACTGAAGCCCCTTGCTAAGAAAAAAAGATAAAAGCAAAGGTAATCTTTTCTAAGAGAAAACTATATTTTCAGGGATAATTTCTATAATTTGAAATATATTACAAGAGATCATCTCTGCAAAATGGCTTGTTACTAACCCAGAGTCAGAATAGACATGCCCCAAAGAAGAATGGGAACAGGAGACCTGTTTGAAGCCAATACTGTAAAGGAGTGCCTGAGTTCTAAGACAGTGAGACTCAGTTATTCAGTTATTTAGTGAAATTCACACCCTTGAAGTATCCCACACGTTAGCTTCACAGCCTAGAGACTCAATACCTTGCACCAGTGTCCAGTGTCCCACTCCATCAGCAGGTGTGTGTGTGTGTGTATTCCTATCTCTATGTGATATATTTTATAAAGCATGACTCTTAGCCACTTGTCCACTGTCCCTTCCCTTTCTCTGCTCTCCAAGTCCCTTCTCTCTTCTCAGGCTCCTTCAGTTTCTCTTGTTTGATTTCTTCCTCAGCATAGGGTGGGGGTCTCTAGATCAAAGCAACAGCTTGATTCCATAACTCAGGGTAGGTAGTAGGTATATCTTGGTGTAAACTAAGAATCTTGGGATTTATTCTTGCCATGTGAGAATCATTCATTACCCCACTTCCTATGCCTGAACTTTTTACTTTTCTGAAGCTGGGTTGGTCTCTGAAATTCCCAGCCTACTTCACCTCCCTTTTCCACCCCCCTACCCCTGCCTCTCAGTGGATCCTAAACAGACGGGAAGGATTTGAGGGCAAAGGAGACAAATAAGCTTGTTTTTAGCCTGCTGGGGGGTCTTGCCAAATGCTTTTAGCAGTGTGCCAAATATCCCCCTCCCCATTCAGCTGCCAGATTTACCTGCTATGATCCCGCAGCCTCCTGCTTGCAGAGCCTGGCAGACAGACACACTGCCCTCCTCCTGATTCCAGAGCTGTTACAAATCACATTTAAAAAAACAAACAAACAAACAAAAAAAAAAAAACTATGCCTCCTGGAGACTGGGAGAGCTTCTACAGGAAGCTCTGAATGGGCCATGACTCTGAGCATCATTTGACACAAGGAAATATTGTTTTCCCTCGTTGAGCCTCTCTCCCGCCTCTGACTGCTGCTACCCACACCTTCCTGTACCCTGGCAGGCAGAGAGGCAAAAAACATGTCATTCCCCCAACCTCATTTTTACTGGCTCTCAACTTTCCGTGACTGTTATTCTCCTCGACTTGGAAGCTCCAGTCTCTCTACTCCTAGAAAGCTCACCTTTCATTCACTCAGGGCCGGATCCTAGTTGTTCCTTAAGCACTTACTTCTCAGGTTGTTATGGAGGTGGATCTCACCAAGAGGGATGTCAGGACAGAGTTTCCCTATTTAACCTGTGAAGCCCACCCCTCTGATTCAGCCTCCCACACTACACACAACACTAGCTCATATCTTGTCTTCCAGTTCCAAGCATCTGTGCCCTCTCTCCCCAGCTGCCTCCTATCTCCTCCAATAGTCTACTCTCCGTTAGGCTGTAACCAAGAGAGATGCTATAAACTGACAAGCAGCCCCCAGTCACCTCCCCTTAGTGAGGTCTGTTCAGCAGATCAGGTAGCATCATGCCTCCTCTCAGCTTAAATGTCAAACCTCTGGGAGGCTCCTGCAAAGGAGACAGTGTGTGCCAGACTAGAAAGTGCCTCTGCTTCAAAGTCAGAAAAACCTGGGATGAAGCCCCAGCACAGCTGGGGAAGCAATATAGTCAGTCTCAGCCTGCATGTCCTCATTCAGCCATGTGCTGAGAAGGACGGCCGACACCGAGACAGGCACCTTTTCAAGAGCATCTTTGATGCTGATTCACAGATGCTTAGCTCCAGGCCAGTTCAGTAGGTGGACATTGCTCTTATCTCCTTGCTGCTCTGATTAGGAAACTGAGGCACCCAAGTGATTGATTCACCTGCCTAGGGATGTAGAGCTAGAAAGTGGTGGCCACCTGGATCTCACCTGTCCCTAGTGCTATAAAGCATGATATTTATTTATTTATTTATTTATTTATTTATTTATTTATTTCCACCAGGGCTACTCCTGGGTCTCGATACCTGCTTGGCTCTATCAATCCCAGTAATCTTTTTTTTAAATTTTTATCTCCTTCCTTCCTTCCTTCCTTCCTTTCCTCCTTCCTTCCTTCCTTCCTTCCATCCTCCCTCCTTCTCTTTTTCCTTCTCTCCTTCCCACCTTCCTTCCTTTATTCCTTCCTTTTTGGTAGAAGATAAGAGGCAGATAGACAAAAAGGACTAGACAGGCAGAGAAGTTAAGAAACATTTGCAGCACTGGCCCACCACTTCTGAGGCTAACATGCTATAAAGACAGGAACCCAGGGCCTGGAAGAAGCATAACACGTGCATTCTATCAAGTGAACCACTTTCCAGTCCAGCACACACACTGACTCCTAAATATGCTTCCCCTCCCTCATTGAGATGCAAACAACTGGCGCACAGCAGGCACTCAGTAAATGCAAGGTGGTCCTATCTTTGGTGGTCATTTACATGTGAAGTCTTCTGGCAGGGAAAAACACAGAATAAGTGTAACATGGGGGGTTATTCAGCTGGCAAAGGAAGACCAGACATCTGTAAATAAATCACGATCATTCTATACCGGTTTCCTGGAGCTGCTGAAACGAACTGCCCAAACTAGATGGCTTGAAGCAATATACATTTATTCTTGCAGAAGTCTGAGGTCAAGGTATCAGCAAGGCCACGCTCTCTCTGAAGTTTCTAGAGGGTGTCCCTCCCTTGTTTCTCTCAACTTCTAGTGCCTCCTTTCAACCCATCTCTGCGTCTATTTGTTTTTCTTCTCTGGGTTGCCTTTTGTATTCATTTGTGGCCATAATTTATTTTTCCCTTTCCTCCTTTTATTTTATTTGATAAGAGAGAGGGAAACTGAGGTGGAAGGGTAAAAAGAAATACATTGTTAACACTGTTAACAATGAAATACAGTGTTAACACTGTTTCACTGCTCATGAAGTTTCCCCTCTATAAGTGGGTAGCAGGGGTTTGAACCTGGGTCCACAAAGTAATGGGTGTGTTCTACTGGATGTGGCATTGCCCAACCCTTAGCTTCAATATTTTCAGTCCCTCTCAAAAGGCTTTTTAGGTGGTCCCAGCTATTGGTGAGGGTAGAAAAGTTCTTATCAATGTGGTAGGTGTTAACACATGGTTCTCCCTTCTGTTTGCATCATACCTCTGCTTTGGCTCATTTCTGGAGTCCAGGATTCTCCTGGGAGGCTGGCTGGGAAGCAGCTCATGCTCCTTGAGCTGATGGGCATCTCGAGGGACAGTGTGTCCCAACTGCCTGCCTTCAACAAGTCATCTCCAGTTTCTGTGATCCCATGAGGAAGAAGATCAAATCCAGAGAGAGAGAGGTGAGTTGTTTTGCTTCAGGTCCCATAGCTAGAGGATATTATTTATTAAGTCAGTTTATTCTGACAGATGATGGTGGATTGGGCTAGACAGATTCACACACAGAAAAAAAAAATGGGAAGAAGTCAAATGAGTCTTGGGGATGGTGTAGAGAGTCCCAGTTGTCAACCTAGGGACCACCACACTCTGTCCCTGACATCCTTTATATGATGGTTTGGGGTACAGCCTGCCATCTCCTCCCTTTAAACATACCAGAGATCTGGGGTTGCCCTCCACAGCTGTCCCATCCAGAACACCTTGCTCATAGAGTTCCTTAGAGTGCAAGGTGGTGAGTCACATGTGCCCCTCTTTGGGGACCCATCACTTGTCTCCAAGTCTGGGAAGAAGAAATGTTTAATTTATCAGACAATACTACAAGATGTTGTTTACACGCATGCGGGATGTAACACAGATGCAGCAAACCGTGAATATCGTAAACTTGTCTGTGGCTTCTCCTCCTCCCTGTGGTAATTAAAGAGACAGTTAGGGTCACACACACAAAGTGGTGGCAACAGAGCAGAGAGTCACAGGGGAAAGCTTGCATAGGGATGAAGTGTCCTGTCTAGTGATGTGCCGGGTTCCAGACCAGGGTCTACCTGCTACCAGGGTCTTCCTCCTGGTGGACTAGCAGGGTTAGCCTGGCACCTTGCAACTTTGCCGTCTCTTGTCCCTGCCCTGGGTTAGAGACTGAGCCCATACTTCTGCTCTTACTGTGTCTGGTCTTCAGTATAACTCTAGGAGAGAAATACTACTACTAGTCAATTTACACACAAAAAGCAACAGTATATTTTATTCTGCACCAGCCTCCAAAACCCTCTAGCAAATCCAAACTGATTCATTTCATCCCTGCAACAGCCTGATG
This sequence comes from Erinaceus europaeus, assembly GCF_950295315.1. Lineage (NCBI taxonomy): Eukaryota > Metazoa > Chordata > Mammalia > Eulipotyphla > Erinaceidae > Erinaceus > Erinaceus europaeus. The sequence continues at coordinate 64,340,159 of NC_080165.1, forward strand.
AGTAGGCATGATTATTGTTCTTGATTTATACAGGCAAAAGAAACTAAGGGACTTAAAGTATCACTAATTTGCCCCTAGTTATAAAAACAGGAAGTGGAAGTGAGAGAATGAAAGGTTCACTCATTTGGTGACTGAGAACAAATGAGAACTCAGGAACAAATGGGTAGACAAAGACCCATCCTCACAAAGCAGGTAGATTAGCTTTGCTCCTCTGCTAAACCAGAGTAGAGCCAGGACTTAAACCAGAAGCAAGCTCTGGATCCCTGAATTTAGTATACTTCCTGCTCAGCCATGCTCTTGGCCATGTCTTGTGTGTGTGTGTGTGTGTGTGTGTGTGTGTGTGTACATGTGTGTAGTGTGTAAGAGGGCAATTCTGACATCTATTTTATACATCTATTTTATGCATTTATGTGGATATAGACTTTTTGGCTATCCAGCTGCTCACATAGTAGGTCTCAACAAATACACTAACAGAGTTCATCTAACATAATATCCCACCATTCCCATCTGTGGGTTGCTATAGGCTGGATATGTAGCTAAATTATACTCGAGGAAGTCAATGTTGACTGAGTTGAAGGACAAACTCCAGAACTGTGTCTGGCTCAAGAGCAGGTTCCTTCAGCTCCCAACTTTAAATCCTAGGGCAAATTGCTTGACCCCTCTGTACCTCAATGATCTTATTGTGAAGAGATGTGGGAATGCCAGAATTAAATGACTATAAAGCATTTAGAACAATGTCCAGCACACAGCACTCAATATAGCTGCCATCATCAGCACTAAAATTCATAGGACATGTGTCCTTTCTCTCTCCATTTTATGGCAGAAGAACACTGGAAAGATAAGGAATCTTATCCAAGGGGACGACTTCACACACCTGACATGATAGCAGCTTCCCTTAGGGCACATGGATGATTAACCTTTAGCTATGGCATCAGATAAAGTGCTCCTCATGCCTCAAGGGAGTCTCAGTTACCTCATCTATAAAATAGGGAGAGTACTAAGTAACTTTCTAAGATCTTAATTAAAGTCACTTTTGAAGATTTCCAGTAGTCTCTCTCCTGTACCCTTTCTCCTCTGAGCATCTGGAGCTGCTACCCAGGTCCCTGAGGGACACTGGAGACTTAGGGCACTTGGATGGGAACCATACTGCTCAGTCTGTGTTGCCATGAAGAACAAGGTCCGACAAAGCTGAGATGAAGAACAGAAGCCAGATTAATTCCCTCACAAGAGTGCCTGGGGTCCTCCCTATTGAGCCCTCCCAGAAGGCCCTGATACCCAAGGGAAATGCACTTGTATGAAGGGTGGATTTGGATTCTAGCAGAGTCCATCTGGCTCAGTGTCCCTTCTCTCCACCACTCCAGGAAGCCCTGCCAACAATAAGAAGCTGTGTTGTTGTGAAATAAGTTTGGTGAAATTGGTTTGGCTCAAAACCTGTAATTTATTTATTTATTTTTTGAAGACTGGCTCCTAGGAAAATATCAAGGACCCTTGAGAATTGATATTTGGGTAGAGCTGTTTATCTGCCTTTTTTTTTTTTTTTTTTGCAGGCCCATATGTAGAAGCTTCATGGCCTAGTTATAAGGATAAAAGTAAATAGTGACTTAATGTGTGTTGTAAGCCAGACTCTAAGAGTATTGCATATCTTATCTTGTTTACTTAAAAAAAAGTTAATAGTATTGTCCTTGTTTTATCTTCTTTTATTCTTTTTTTAATACAGTGCCAAGGGTGAACTGAGGGCCTCATTCATGTGCAATGTCACTAAGCCACTTCCCTAGCCCAATTTGTACTCTATATTTTTAGAGGGGGAAGGGAGCGAGACTCACAAATTGTTCCATGGATTTCTCTTGGTACCATCTATGGTGTTCTTATGTGGTGCTGATAATCGAACCCAGTGTCTCAGGGATGGAAAGCATGTACTCTATCAATGAATCACCCTCTGGTGATGAGATTAGAGATAAGACAATGGAGAGACAGCAGGCAGATGATTTCACAGAGCAGATGATGCTAAAACTGGGGTTGGTCCCCACTTGCCTGGTGGGGAGTTCAGGCTCTTAGTCACCATCTAGGAACTCTGATTATCAGGGATCATATCTTTGAGTTGTGCTGTCTGAATATGAAGCCTGACCCCTTGGCTACTTTGCTGTATGGCCCAGAGCAGGCCTGCGACCTTGAATATGTCTCAGATTTTCTTCCCCGGAAATAAAGCAAAGACAGTGCTTCTTGCAGACAAGTGATCAGGAATTATTGATTCTGTATATCACCCAGCCCCTCGCAGCGCCCTGTGGGACAGAAGTGCTCACTAAGCTGTAGTTAGTGTAGGTGATTTAAAGGAAAACCAGACTGGGCACTTTCTGCAAAAACTCAATTACTCTGAAACTCATAGTAATTAAGACAGAGACTAAAATAATGTCACCTATACATATAACAGGAAAATTTAAAAGAAAAATCTGGGGAAACCAGCCACAAAACCTTTCCAGAGCACTCACTTATTATGAGCAACTTCATTGCTAATTTTAGTGAGTCACCACGTGCTAATGGGCCCCTGACAATTGTCTGAGAGAGGGTAGGGCTTCCTAGGGTTGAGGTTTGCAAGGAAGAACCTGCTTATTAAAAAGTTGCCTCTGTTCCAGACATTCATTGATGCAGACAGGTCTTCCCCTGAGCATCAGAATCAGTTTGGTTCTCAGTTGCTTGTGCTTGCTCAGAAAACTGGAAATGCCAGGGGTGGGAAACAGTTTGGAGAAACTCAGGCTTGGGGAACCCAGATGGACATCCATGTCCAGGGATTCTACTACAGAGATCTTAAGGAGATGGGGGTGGGGGTCTTCTCTACTGCCACTTTTGGCACCCTGGTGTTATGCTGAAGTCTCTCTGAGCACAATCAGGGAAGAAACAGATTGCAAATCAGAGAACTCTCTGTGTCTGGGGGTAGGGGATGGAGAGCCAAGAGCTCATTGTCACAACCCAACTACCCAAAACATTTGCTCCATATTGTGAGACTTCTTCTTCTAGCGTTTGCCCTTCTTTCGTAGCCAGTCAACAGCATCAGGTTGAGCCTGATGTAAAGTTTCGAGACCTCCTTTGAATCTGGAGAGGTGGCAGTCATTGACTATGTGGGTCATAGTCTGTAGCCGCAGGGGCAGTTCGGGTCGTCTCTGGCTCCCCAGCGATGGAACATAGCGGCGCACCGGCCATGGCCTGTTCGATAGCGATTGAGGAGGGCCCAATCATAACGTGCTAGGTCAAAGCCGATTGTGAGACTGATACTACAGAAACAATGAAGCAAAGGCCCTGTCCCAGGCACCTGCTCACACCAATCTATTTGCTCATGCCAATGCCCCAGTGAGGTAGATGCTCATATTGCTCCTCTGTCACAGTGGGGGAAACTGAGGCACATCTTTGTCAGTCAGCTTGTCCCAAAGCTGGAAGAGACACTGGGATTGTGAAGGCAGATTGTGTGGCTTTGGGGTATGTGAATTTTCCACTTTCTATGCCTGAGTCCTGGACATACACCAAGTACCCTGAAGCTGAAGGGGGTACTTAAGACAGAGGTGGGGAGGATAAGACACAGAAAATCTTACATTTCTGACATTGCCTCCTTCTGGTGGGGCTGAATCTGGGTCTCTTTGCAGGCCACTTGGCAAGACCTCTTAGAACCAGACCTAGATGACAAGTCCTTTCGAGGCCTCAGTTCCCAGAGCAGGAGTTAAAAGGTGAGATAGAGGTGACCTTGTGTGAGAAGACACCATAATATGGAAGTCCTCAAACTCACAAGGAGAGGCCATCATAAACTTCTTTACTTCTTAGGGACTGAGCAACACCCCTTCCTGGAGATAGAGTCTTGTTTCTGACCTCCACCTCTCTGCCTGCCCAACTTTCTCCAGCATGTCCCAAGAACCTGACTTCTGGCATAGAGTACAATGGCAGCAAATATAATCTTCAAACTTGTGTCCTTTTTTCTTTCTCAAAGATGTGTCACAGGTCTGCAGTTGCCATGGGAACACCCACCAACTTCTCTGAAGTCAATGATCAGCTCCCTCCAGTGGCCTTGGCAGCCTTTCCTCTGGCATACCCTTCTTGCCCACCCCACCCCTCACTTGTCCTGCACCCCAGCTACTCATTGGTCCCTAGGCCCAGGCCCAAACTCCCTGGACAGATTGGCTCAGATGCCTCAGGCAGAAAACAAGACAGCTCAGGCAGGGGTGAGGGAGAACTTCAGAGGAAGCCTGTGCACAGGCACATAAAGTGACAGTAATGAGCTCCCTGGTGGCACAGGGATGCTAGGGGTTCCTGGACATGACTGAGCTTCCCATGAGACCATGTCTATCTTGCTGTCATCTCCCTGCCCTTTTTGTAGCCTCTATTCCCTCTGTTCTCTTAGTCTCTTCTATCCTATGAATCTCTTTCTTCCTGTACTTAAAGCCCAGAAGGCTCTAGGACAGTAGAAAAGAAAAAATTCTGTGGAAACCAATTAGTCTGACCTTCAGCCAGTTATTCTGCCTCTGGAAGCCTTTCTTTCTCCATCTACAGAATGGGTGACTACGACTTACCTTGAGGGCTTCTATGAACCATAGACAAGAAGACATGCCAATTAGGGGACTGGAAAACACACTTGTTATCAAATGCAAGGATCAGTGTTTGAGCCCTGGACCACCACGTAGGAGCACCTACAGGAATAGAAGCTTCATGAATGATGCTGTGGTGTCATCTCTCATTCTCTCTCTCTGTCTTTGTTTCTCTATTTCTCTCTGTCTCTCATTCTCTATCTAGAAGAAAGGAAACATGATTTCCAGGAGTGGTAGAGTCATGCAGGCAACAAGCTCCAGCAATAGCCCTCATGGCAAAGGAAAAGGCAAGAACATGTGTCAGATACCAGATGCACAGACGCTACAGAGATGCCCCTTCCATTCTCTCTGTTCCCAGTGCTTCTACGTTCCTTCTCCCGCAGCTTTCTCCCTTCATGGCCTCACTTTGCTTTTTTCTCTTGCCTTCCCTACCAGCTATCTCCTCCTTCTCCACCTTTCCTGGGCTTTACTGATAATACTGCTGTTCTTCTTCTTCTAGCGTTTGCCATAACACTGCTGTTGGAACAGGCAACACTGTCCTGGCCTCCAACCTGGAGTCTACCCCATTCTTCCTGACTCACAAGGGAGGCTGAAGATGGGCAGTGTTTGGTGCTTAGAAGGCACAGCCCAGACCTCCAATGGAAAGCCCAGGGAGCCCCAGAACAGCAGCAGCAACGGGCACCATGGGTTCAGTTCTCTTTGTGTGCCAGGCTTTATTCTCCATGAGTCAGCATATTTAATAACCCTATCACCTCTGAGTGACAGGATTATCACCTCTGAGTGATATCACCTTTTAATCTTGACCCCTCCCCCATTTTATATAGAGAGAAACCCAGGCCCAGAAGCAGGAAACACAGAGCAGAAATGCCATGGCAAGGGGTGGGAGAAGGGGAAGGGAGAAGAGACCTCATCACTCACAAGGAGAGTGGGGTCTTCTTTCTTTGTCTTTCTTCAGGTCTAAACCTTGAAATCAGTTCTGCCATTATATCTCACGTACTTCTGAGGAGCATCTGCATCCCTGAAAACCACCCCCCACCACCATCACCACAAAGTGATTCCTTCCACCAGCCCTGCTCTTCAGTCTATGAGCTTAGCTCAGAAAGAGCATCTCAATATGCATAATGGACATCACTCAACTCTTTTGGCAAAACCAAAGGGTTAACTGAGAAACTTCCTGCCTGCAAGCTCCAGAGGGCAGGGAAGCTGGCTGTCTCCCTCTCCACTTCTTCTGGGCAACACAGTTACTCCAACTGCTTCCCCTCTGTTAAGGAACCTGTCTTATTCTGAAACAAGGATTTGCTAGTTGGCAGACAGCAAATTCCGACAGGGACAGAATGTGGTAATAACAAGGCTGGCTGAAAGCACTCATTTCTAGAAATTTCTGCCCTGTTACTACTCATTTATTTTTTTGTTTTTTTTTCACTCCCTGGTTGCTGGATACACTGTAACATCTCACTGTAAGCCTAAACAGAGAAGGGGAGACTCCCCTGGCAGGATCTTAACCCCCCCACCTTTGGAGTTCCAAAGTAGTCTCTCCTTGCAGGTTTTCTAGAAGGCTGGGTTAATGCTACACACATTTTATGGACAACATGTGGGTATTCCAGAAGGGAGCAGATTCTAAACCAGGCTTGTTAGTAATTGAGAGGTTGCACTTCAATTCTGCCTGGACATTAATTGGGAGTACTAAAGACATAGATGACTTTGGACCAGTTCCCAACACAGTAATCCAAGAGTCAAAGGTCTACTAGATCCACCAAAAGAAGCAGATATTCCATTTCTAAGTATATACCTAAGGGAAGCAAAAACAGAATTAGGAAGAAATGTATCTGCACTTTCAAGCTTATTAAAGCACGATTCATACTAGTCCAGACATGGAAACGAAGAAAATACCCATTAATAAGTAAATAGATAGGAAAGATATGGTGTAAACACATACATGGAAATATTCAGCTGTGAGAGGGGAGGCAATCCTGCTACTCAAGTGACAAGTGTGATCATAAGTACATTATGCTAAGTCAGACAAATACAAATGCCATAGCATCTCACTTGCATATGGGATATAAGGAAGTCAAACTTGTCTTTAAAAAGCTTCCCCAGAGCCCTTCCCCACTAGGGAAAGAGAGAGACAGGCTGGGAGTATGGATCAACCTGTCAACACCCATGTTCAGTGGAGTAGCAATTACAGAAGCCAGACCTTCCACCTTCTGCATCCCATAATGATCTTGGGTCCATACTCCCAAAGGATTAAAGAATAGGAAAGCTATCAGTGGAGGGGATGGGATATGGAGGTCTGGTGGTGGGAATTGTTTGAAGCTGTACCCCTCTTATCCTATGGTTTTGTCAATGTTTCCTATTTATAAATTTAAAAAACTTAAAAAAAAAAAGAGAATCAGGGAGTCAAGGGGTAGCGCAGTGGGTTAAGCGCACGTGGCACGAAGTGCAAGGACCACCATAAGGGTCCTGATTCAAGCCCCCCAGCTCCCTACCTGCAGGGGAGTCGCTTCACAGGCAGTGAAGCAGGTCTGCAGGTGTCTCTCTTTCTCTATCCTTCTTTGTCTTCCCCTCCTCTTTCCATTTCTCTCTGTCCTATCAAACAATGATGACATCAATAATAACAATAATAACTACAACAACAATAAAAAATAAGGGCAACAAAAGGGAAAATAAATAAATAAAAATTTTTAAAAAGTTATAAAAAGAGAATCAATTAGAGTACAGGAGTAAGTTTAATGGTGTTTAAGGATGCACACATGCAGTGAGCAGTAAATAAGTCACAGTGTAATGACTGTGTATGATGAATATATGTAATGAAATCTATTATACAGTATAATGAATAAAGATAATGATATTACTCTGCAGTTACACAATGACATAAATATAGCTACAATAGCAATAGTATTACAATGTGTAAGTACCAGAGTCACACAGAATATATCTTAAATTTATACAATGCTATATGCCGGCTTAATCAATAAAATAATATACATTAATTATTTTATTTATGTTACTGGATAGTGACAGAGATAAACTGGGGAAAAGGGGTCAGAGAGAGAGAGAGAGACCTGTAACAGTAATTCACCACTTGTGAAGCTTTTCCCCTGAAGGTGGGAGTCAGGGGCTTGAACCCAGGCCCTTGCACATGGTAAATTGTGTGCTCAACTCAGTGTGCCATTGCCTTATCTCTAAGTTAAACACACACACACACACACACACACACACACACACACACACACACACACATATATGTATTTTTTTTTTTCTACAAAATTCAGACTCTCTGGAGGCACCTATGGCCCTCCCTGTTCCCTCTCCTGGGACCACTCCTTTAGGAACTAGACACAATTTTTAGCTCCTGTTCACTGTTCCTATCAGCCTACATAGGATCTTTTCTAAACTGAATCCTTGAGCTTTTCACCACAAAAAACAAAATCAGATCTGTCCACTGGAGGACTGTGGTCCTTGTAGACCCCTCTGACCATTACACCTTGATGTGCATACCCAGGTGAGAGCAGTCCAGAAAGACTCTCATATCTACACTCCTGATTACACCAAAGCCAAATGAGAGCTCAATGAAGACACAATGAGAATCCAAGCATTTCCTGGGGACTGTAAAATTCCTTTATATGATGATCTGAGGGTCCCAATGAGTCATTAAATTAAGAGGCTAAGAATAGATGAGAACTCTACTTTGCTCTCAGCGTCACACTATGTAGGAAAGGTCATCCACCCATTTCCCTTTGAGTTGGCCCTTCTACCTCTAAAGGGGTCTTGCTCATCCAGGTCTTGGATGAGAGAGCTTTCAAACACTAGAGCAAAGGGGTCTGTGTGTATTCAGACAAAGAAGAATAGTTGAAAGGATATCTCAAGGTCATTCTCAAGTTGGAGGAATCTGTGAATTCTCTTCCATCTCCTGGGCTTCAGGGTGAGTAAAAAGCTCTTGCATGCTTCAATTTGTGGTTGGGCTTTGATTAAATCTCAAAATTAATTTTTTTTCATAGTGACAGAGTGGCCAGCCTGGAAGCCATAATCCCTTCAGTAGTTCGACATGTTTATGAGGGTGAGAGGCTGCTTAATACCACAGTTAAAATGCTAAGCTGAGTAATCAGTTCACTAGGAATTTGCTCAATATGTTTGCTGTCTGCAGCTGGGCCCCACTCTCCTGGACAGAGATAAATCAGCAGACAACGCAGTTAGTGACAAGATAAACTTCTTCGACATCAATACTTACGCTCAGAAAGGCCCTGACTCAGAGGAGATATCTCTGACCCAGGACCCCACAGGGTCTTGGACCAATTTTCTGACCTGAATAGATGAGAACTCTTAATTTAGAGGACTGGATTCCAAGCCTTTAAAAAACAAACAAACAACAACAACAACAAAAAACGTGGGTGGATCAAGGAAACCATAGCCCATGGATGCTATGTTATCATGGGTGGGGCAGCCACAGTGTCTTGGTTTAGGCTCCTATAGAAGGTGACCTTAGGACAAACACTCAAGGGCATATAATCTACTTGGGAGATAAACTAAGGAAACACTGGGATACTGTGGGGGAGAAAAGATGGGAAAGAGAAGAAAGGCAAATAAAGACTTCATTTATGTATTTGCATATTTGAGACTTTTTATGTGTGAGTTCACTACTTCTAAGCCATTTTTATAACCAGAGAGAGAGGGAGAGACACCAGAGTACTTGAGCTTCCCCCACAGCTATGGCCCTCCCTGGTGGCATTGGAGCTCCAGCCTGTGTCATATGCATGGTAAGACACACACTGTACCTGGTGTGCTTCCAAACAAGTTACAATGTGCACAACTGAAGCTCAGTTCCACTGGGTCTTCCATGTGATGGGTGCAGGATCCATGTCTGAGTTATCCTGCAGAAGAGTGAGGTTGCTGGGCAGGAATGCCCACCAGTCAGTGCTGAGAGCTGCTCTAGTGACAACATATACCAGCATTTCTGGTCTATGTGCTTCCTTGAGTAGAGTGAGCTCCCAAAGCCAAAGGAAGTGCTGAAACCAACAAATCAGGTGAAGGGCATGAGAACTAGTAAAGGGAAATAGCAGAGTGAAGGGAAATGCTTCCTTTCCAGAGAGGGTGAGCAGAACCCTGTAGGACTAATTCCCCCACACCTTACACAAAAAGAGTAATCATAGACTTCACATCAATGGACTAAGTCATTTCATTTTCTCTTTCTTTCCTTCTTTCCTTCTTTCTTCCTTCCTTCCTTTCTTTTCTTTTTCTTTTTATTTTATTATTATTATTTTTTTTTTTTGCCAGAGCACTGCTCAGTTCTGGCTTATGGTAGTGCAGGGCAGGCATGAGAGTCTCTTTGTAAAACCATTATGCTATCTACCCCTGTCCAGTCATTTCATTTTCCAGTGCTTTTCTACAAAGGGAAAGAACTTTGAGCCCTGAAGCACAAGAACTCCTGGGGATGGGGTGGAGGGTGGTGAGTGGGGGAGGCTGGGGTAGCAAGGCCTTCTAGCAGATGCTTGTGACTTTACAAAGAGCTTCCAGGGACAGTGGGACTACATCTCAGAGGCACTATTCCTAGGGAATCCATGGCTATGGCATTAGAAAACTCACTGGGTGCCACTTTGGATGGGGAATGGCTGAAAGAAGAGTCCTGTGGTTTGGATAGGACTCTTTCATTTAAAATTTTTATAAATGATTTGGGAGAGTACACAGCCAGAGCTAGAAATCTGCAAACGACATTAGGTTTCTTGGGGGAAGTGAAATGTCAAGTCAATGAGGATACACTACAGAATTCCACAAGGATGTGCGTGAGTGGGCAGAAAAGTGACAGATGAGATTTGGTGTGGGCAAGTGTAAGATAGTGTATTTAAAGACAAATATCTCCGACTCAAGAGGACTTCCTTCTGAGATGATGCACTCCATGGCATTTTATTTTTGGATGGGGAGGGAGGGAGAGGGGGGCTGACATTTATGGAGCAGATACTAGGTGCCAGGTGTTTCATCAATTCTATTCATTTCTCTGCATGTGGAATGAGGAAATGGGGTTTAGATGGGCAAAAGAAGTTGCCCTATGCAACATAGTTGGGAAGGCCAAGACCAGGTTTCTGATGCAATCTTCTCTCTCCCTTCTCTTTCTTTCTTTCTTTCTTTCTTTCTTTCTTTCTTTCTTTCTTTCTTTCTTTCTTTCTTTCTCTCTCTCTCTCTCTCTCTCTCTCTCTCTCTCTTTCTTTGTTTCTTTCTTTCTTTTTTTCTCTCTTTTCTCTTTTTCTCCTCTTTCTTTTTTTGACACCAAAATTATTGCTGGGGTTTGATGCCTAGACAATTCCACCATTCCTGTTGACTTTTATTTATAGCAAGTGAAAGATAAGGGGAGATAGGAAGAGAGATAGGGAGGGAAAGACAGAGATAGAAAGACACCTGTAGGGGGTGGAGCCAAGATGGTGACTTGGAGACAACACCTGGTGAGAGCTCCAAAAAGAAGCAGCTTACAACATGGGATTCTCTGGAGATACCACCAGGTTCCAGATGCTAACATGGTGCCAACCAGACTTCCCTGGGCAAATGACCCTACCAATGTGTCCTGGAGCTCTGCTTCCCCAGAGGCCTGCCCCACTAGGGAAAGAGGGAGTATGGATCAACCTGCCAATGCCCATGTTCAGCGGGGAAGCAATTACAGAAGTCAGACCTTCCACTTTCTGCATCCCATAATGACCCTGGGTCCATACGCCCAGAGGGATAAAGAATAGGAAAGCTATCAGGGGAGGAGATGGGATATGGAGTTTTGATGGTGGGAATTGTGTGGAAGTGTGCCCCTCGTATTCTATGGTCTTGTTGATATTTCCATTTTATAAATTAAAAAAAATTTCATCACTAAGTGATCCAGTTTCTTGTTCTTATCCAGATTTTATAGTCCTTTCTTTATCTGATAAGGTTAAGCTTTCTCCCAGTTGTTAGGGCACTGAGTATCATTTGTCATATCCAAACCAGTGTTGGGTTTTTGAAGTCTGGCCTCAATTTAGAGAGGAAATAGATCTAGAATTTTAGTGTGGTCTAAGTTAACCTTTAGGTTTTACTACATCCCACGATATGGAATTATACTCATTATCCCATAGTTTTGAAAATCAATATTAAATCACTAATAAATTTTTTAAAAAGGAAAAATTACATTGAGGAAATTACTTTGAAATAAAGTTCTACATGAACACACACACACACACACACACACACACAGAGACACACACACACACACACCAGGAAAGTAAGTTTTGACTTTTCCAACAACCCAATAAGAAAACAGCTCATGTTCTGATGAGTCCCAAGTCTAACTACCCAGTCAGTTTAACTCTCATTGATGTCTCTACTGAAATGTCTTAGAAGAATCCCAGACTTAGTAGGACCATATATCCTCTCTTTATGTTCCTTGAAATCTGCTGTTCTGCAATTTCCTTCATCTCAAGATATGGCAACCCCATGTCCTTGTGATTCTGCCCAATGGAAGTCCACAGAAGGTAAGGAAAGTAGGTAGAGTTGTGAAAGGTGCTCAGGTTGTTGATTTAGGGAAGATGAAGGTGAGAAAAACTGACTGAAAGCCCAAGAAACCATGAACGTCTATGTATTTCATCATCAGAGCCAAGGCTGGGATGAATGATCTGGATAGGGTTATGGATCACCCTGTGAATGGGGAAGGACAGCTGAGGGGAATAAACCAAAGAAGCTCCCAGGATTACCATCCACTGCCAGAGAAGCACTGTCCCACCCTCATCTCCTTGCTTCTAGCAATTTCAGGCCCTCTCTCATTCTCATCCCACCCCTCCCTCTCTTCCTCCTCCTCCTCCTCCTCCTCCTCTTTCTTCTTCCTCTCTCTCTCCACCAGTGATTCACTACTCTGGGACAATTTTTGGTTTATTCAAATAAGAATAAGGTTTATTCAGTGCAATAAGGGATGGGCTCAAATCTGGGAATTGAGTATGACAAAGCACACACACTGTTCAGGTAAGCTATTTTGCCAGTTCCTCTCCCCACCTCCTTTGTTTGTTTCCCTATGGAATCTGCATAGTAGTGAAGGTGTAAATGCTGGTAACCACATGTTCTTTGCATCTCTCTTGCCCCACAGGATGTGAGTTTTAATCACAGGTTTGAACTACTAGAGAGATGAGTAGGACTCCCTCAGACCCATACACAGATATGGACTTGACATGCAGACTTCTACCTTGCCAATTGCAGCCCCCCCACCCTAGCCCCACCAACTGCATCCCCAGTTCTCCCCCATTCAGCAGTCAAAAGAGAGAGACAGAGTGAATGGAGCCTCTGTTTGTTGAGAAGGCAAAGCCAAATGAAAAATAAATAAATAAAAAGCCATAAAGTTACTGGATTGGAAAATGAGAAAGCAGAATAAATACGCTCTTGGGAGGGAAATAGGTCTTTCCCGCTCTTTTTGAACAGGAATAAACAGGGAGTGTGCTTGTCAGGGGAGGACTTACACCAGGAAATAAATGGTTTGGCTCTGCCTGGAACCCACAGGGGAGGAGGACTGTGGAGCCACAAGTCTTTCCTCCCAGGAAGAAAGCCCAACCCTTCCTCATCCTAGACCAGCAGTCAGCAGAGGCCACCTCATTCTGCCTCCCCTTTCCCCTGCCCTGCTTCTTTCTGGCAGTGACAGCTTCTTTGTGCAGCCATACTCTCCTCCATTAAAACAAACCCACCCTTCTTCCAAGCATCACCTTCTATAGAAAGCTATCCTAAATCTCTGTCTTCCCAGAACCCAGCAGTCACCAGCATGCAATAGAGCAGCTGTCTTTTGGCAGAGCATTTGCCCAGTCTCCTATGCCACATAGAGCAGTCGACCTAGTCAGTCATCTCTCCTCACCCAGGAAGTTCATCTTGTTTTCTACAGCCCTTCAGTGGAAACAATGCTTCCTCTTTGTATTTACTGTGGATTTGTAGCAACTCTATGACACAAGCCCCCTGGTGTGGTCTGAAAAAGAAACACTCCTGGTTTGAAACTGGTTCCCTTTCTCTTCCCTCAGAAACCAGTCCACTCCTGTGTACTCCAAAGTTTCAAGGTGTTGGGTTAGGAGATTGCAAGACAAGAGTCAGAGACCACTCTTGGAAGAGTGAACAGTTAGGAACAAACCCAAGAGAGGAACTGATTCAGCCACACATAGCACCTGCTGGGTGTGAGTTGAATTGATTATGCTGAATTTTATCTTGCTCTTGAAGTGTTGCAATAAAATTTTCACACAGCACACAGCCTGATGTGAACCTGAATCTTTTTTTCCTATAGGTATTAGCAAAACCTGGGTGTCCTTCCCATGTACCTCGATATGCACATCTCACAGCACATCCCAGAATCAGGCAGAGAGACACCCCCAAGTAAGATGTCTCTTCTCGATGCCCTTCCTAAGTTCATATGGTCCTACTTTATCACATTTAACAGCCATTTTGACTTCCCATCCAAACAAAACTGCAACCAGTCAAAAGCAGAGAGCACCTCTGGTCTCTAAGCACCACTCAAAGAGTTTTAGCTTCACAGCTAAAAGGAGACTGGGAGTCAGTTCCTGTGGCTTCTTTGTAGATGGAGAAACTGAGGCCCAGAGTAGGACAATGTCTGCTTGAGGTGGGGCATCTAAGCCTGACAGAGTCAGAGCTGGGACATGGTGTAGTCAGCCTTCACTTTGGCATCAGAAGGATAAAGCCTGAGGACACATGCTGGGGTTGGGGAAGGTAAAGGATGCAATAGAAGATACTTACTGAAGGAGATCAAGAGACAAGGGTCAAGAAATAGGACCAAGTCATGCTAAGAGCCCCAATGAACCTACTGTAGAGATAAACACTGTTGAATGGGGAAGAAGCTGTCTCCCCCACTTACTCTGCCTACTTTAAGGAAAAAAATAACAATGGAAAGGTGGAACCATGGAATGTAGAGACTGGAGAAAGGACCTGCCCACTGGCTCTCCCTTACACCTGTCTGTCCATCTGTCTCCGTTAATTTTCCCTCTCTGAATCACCCATACTGCCCACTCTATGCAGATGCCAGGAGACCCCAGTTCCAGTCTCTCTGCTTGTACCACCTCAAGCCATCTGCTCCTTCCCACACTTACCCAGAACCCACTCCCCACAGACTGTTGGTGCCTTCCCTCTCCCATTCCACCTATCAGGATGGTCCAGCAATGAATCCTCTGTGCCACCCCTTTGGTCTGGGATGGTGTGAGTGGCACAGGGAGAACCACAGCATGCTGGAAGCCAAGGGTGGTGGGGGTCAGTTAGCTTTAGGAGGAAGATGGGCCTTGGCATTTACAGCTTCTTTTTGTGGGAGAAGGCTGCCTTGGTGGGAGCAAACATCTTGTCAAGGTTCCTCCATGGAAGACGGGGAGGAAATGGGACCAATTAATCCACATTTGCCTCTCCAGATTGGAGTACAAGTGGGGAGATGGGAGAATTAACCTTTTCAAAAATGTAATTTCATAAAATCATCTCACTTGGAAAAGACTCCCTCGTTATGACTATTATTTATGGCCTCGCCATCCAAGCCTCAGGCCACCAGCAGTGATCAGAGACATAGAAGGAGCTGGGTGACACACATGGAGAAAGCAAGGACTGAAGACAGTTCTCAGGGTCCCAGCACAAGTACACCTGGAACCCTCATGACCCTCCACAGGCTAGTCCCTCTGTGGGAGTGCTGAATGCTGAGAATGGATCTCAAGATAGTCATGTGCAGTGCTGCCAGCATGGTCCTCCCCAGCCTGCAACCCCTCTCCACACTGTCTGCCCTCTTTCAACAGCTCACCATGGCTAGTGGTGACCATCATGTAGAAGGTGACTACCCCTGTGTCTAGGCCTGCCAGGGCCCTAGAAAAACCCACTGCTGGAGACTTGTTCCTAGACTCACAGGACAGGGTAGGCTTTAGGCTCCCTGGCTGCCCACTGCTTATGGTGGGATGGGCTTTTGCTTCCTGAGCCCTCTGCTGCCTACCTGTGCTGCCATCCTGCCTGACCTCCCAGCTCCCCTGGGTCGCACTCCCCCTGTCATTGAATGATAAATGCCTCCTGTCCTGAATCCTTCTGAGTGCATGACCCTTATTACAAAACAGAGGGGCAAGTATGACATGCAGGAGGAGGACCACTGTGGCCTTGAGGGGGGCAATAGTAACATAACTGTGGGATCAGTTAGGGGTCCTCGGGGCCCCTGAAGAACTTTAAATTTTATTTGTGATGGAATAGGCAGCTAATACAGCAGCTAGAGCAGAATAGGGGCATGAACTGCTGTTATGTATTCAAAGGCTGTTGCTTCCCTGCTCTTCAAGCCCCTGTCTACTCAAGCTGCTTCATTCCTTCTCTGCACCATCTCCTATCCCTCCCTGGGGCCCTGTGGACACTTCCCCTCACTCCTTTAACACTGTTCACTAAGTACCTGAGCACTTTTTAGGATGTGTTGGAGGGCAGAGAGAGACAAAGAGAAAAATGCACCCTCTCCTGTTTGGGAGCCACCACAAATGAAAGAGACAAGATTCCTTCCCTAGAAGCACAGAACACATGTGCACATGTACCCATATGTTAGGGAGACATATATATATCTTAAAGCAAAAGTGCACTATAGTTTGCAGTGACTCAAAACAGCAAGCAAGTAGAAATATATATATATAAAAAAAAGGCACCATAAAGTGATACTTACATACTTTTCCCATATTTGGGAGTTACTCTCTGCCTTGATCCAGCTTTCTAGTCCTACTTTCAACTCTGACACTGTCTCCCCAAATAACACCTTTGGTCTACCTGCATGTTGGCTGTTGTGCTCAGGAAAAAATTAGTAAAGTCATAGGCCTCTTGGAATAAACCTAAAGTAGACCTACAAGCTTTTTCCAAAATGGAGACCTTAAATCTCATCTGCTCTATTCTTACCTTTGAGTTCCTGATTATTAAACAGTTTTCTCTGCTTTATATTTTAATGCTTGTTTTAGCCAACAAGTTGCAGATGCTAGCACAATGCCAACCTGACCTCCCTGGACAGACGACCTTACCCATATACCCTGGACCACCACCTCCCCAAAGCCCTGCCCCACTAGGGAAAGAGAGAGACAGGCTGGGAATATGGATAGACCTGCCAATGCCCATATTCAGCAGAGAAGCAATTACAAAAGCCAGGCCTTCCACCTTCTGTACCCCATAATGACCCTGGGTCCATACTCCCAGATAGATAAATAAGAAAGCTAAGGGATAGGATGGGGCATGGAACTCTGGTGGCGGAAATTGTGTGGAATTGTACCCCCTCTTCTCCTATGGTTTTGTCAATATTTTTTATTTTATAAATAAATTAATAATAATATTAAACACCAGGTGGGTCCCTGGTGCCCTAGTCCTAGCTCCATTCTGCCACTGCTTTGCTGTGTTACATTATGTAAGCAGCTGGAGCTGCTTTACTCTCTGGAAACCCAAGGGTTTGAACCTATGATCTAAAGACCCTTCCATCAATCTCTCCAATTAGAGGAAGAGGAGATTAGGGCAGGATTTACAAAGGGAGGGGGGTTTGCTTTTCCCTGGGTCCCACCTCCCCCACACCCAAATGGATAAACCTGAGAGGCAAGATTCCTGCCTTCTCATTCTGCTCCAGACTCTTCTGTTTCTTGCTCAGCTGCCCTCCCCCACAGCCCTCCTCAGCTCCCCCAACCCCCAGGGCCTCCCTCCCCCAACCCTGTCTCTGGCACTGAGCAGGAAGCACATTGAAACTGCCAGATCAAATCAGATCAGTGTGTGCAACAATTTAACAATAGATGGATCTGGTGTATGTGTGTGGCTTTTAAATTGAGGTTCCTTGGAGCCAGTTGTTTCATGCAGAATGAAAACAATTGATTATCTTTAGAGTCACTTACTAAGGCTTAGTGGTCCTCATGCAACCAACCTGTGGCTTCCAGGGACCCAGTGCTGCTCACCTGCCATCAGACCAAAAGCAGCCTTGTTCTGGGGGGGGGGGGGGTTGGTGGAGCACATGGCAACACCCCCTCCCCTTTCTGAGGGTGTGAGGCAGCAGGAAAGAAGACAGGAGGGACTGGATGGAGCTGGACCTTGGGAGCAGCCTCTGCAGACCCCAACTCAGCTAAGGGCCACAGTAGCATTTAAAACAGGAGTGCCCACAGCTCAGTCTTTTCTTTGTGGATGGAGAAGCAAGAGGTGCCACCAGGACTCCCTGCTAACTCACTGCCCAGCTGCCAGGCTGCCCAGACAGATAGGAAGTGAAATTCTGCCTTTGGAGAGTTCCCAGTCCAGCTGCAGGTGTGGGAGGTGAACAATATCAAGGAAACAACTATTCTGAGATGTCAGATGTGGTAAGTGCTTCAGAGAAACACACAATGGTGAAGCTTGCAAAGGAAGTTAGGAATAAGGAGGCATGAAACTCTTTGAGAAAGCCTCTTTGGGAAAGGAACGGTGAATGAGCTGAGTACACTAATGTCTGGGGGAAGAGCTTGAGAAAACTTGGAAAGTCCTGAATCCTCTGTGAATAGGAACAGGATTGGATATAAAAATATATCCTGGGCGGTAGTGCAGTGGGTAAAGAGCACGTGGTGCAGAGCACAAGGACCAGCACAAGGATCCAGGTTCAAGCCCCTGGCTCCCCACCTGCAGGGAAGGGTCACTTCACAGGCGGTGAAGCAGGTCTACAGGTGTCTGTCTTTATCTCCTCCTCTCTGTCTTCCCCTCTGCTCTCCATTTCTCTCTGTCCTATCTAACAACAACAACAACATCAATAAGAACAACAATAACTACAAAAATAAAACAAGGGCAACAAAAGGGAAAATAAATAAATAAATATAAAAAATATATCCTTGTGCAGTTGGATATAAGAATAGATATAGGGACACACATATGCACATGCACACACACACACCACATATCTCTGCATAGCTGCCCATTGCCTTGTCGACCTATCCTGGTTTTCTGCCTCAATTTACCTTTCTTGCACTCTGAGGTACTTGAAGTCCTGGCTTGAGCTTTGACTCACTGACTGAAGCAATACTGACACCTACTTAATGCTTGCTAGCCCCTTCCCAGGAACACAGATGATTCCTTCCACCCCAGGCTGTGTAGGATTCCTCTATGCATGGGCAGAGAACTCAAATCACGAGAGCATGTCCAGTTAGCCTTCAGAACTGCCCTTGACCTCCTCAGCCTCCATAATGGGGCTTGACATCCAGGACTGGGAATGCTCCTTCTAGATAGTCTTGTCCAGTGCTTTTCTGACCAGTGATACTCACTACTACTGTTCTTCATCTTCATATCCTCCCCTCCACCTCACCTTCATCTCTGTTTCACTATCTAGTGGTTGGTTTCTGACTCTTGGACACACTGATTTCATATTCAGATGGTTAACTTAGCTGGTTGCTAGCCTCACCTCTGGCCACTGACCGGGCACTAGCCCCAGGTCAACCCTGCTTCACCCTGGCCATAGCCAAGTCCTAGGTTGCAGTTAATCTCTGGTCCCAGATCTGGTCCTCCCCCAGCCCCAACCCCCAGGAAAGACCTTTGACTGGTGAGTCCCTTAGCCTTTCTAGTTGGCTGCTACCAAGACTCCAGGGAACCCTCTCAAAGGTTCCTGGAGGTGAGCACAAAGGGGCTCAGTTTTATTCCTTGTTCATCTCCAAACAGCAGATATGCTTTCACCTCTGCTGTTTGCTCAAAGCCTCAAAATGTTTCCTGTAAACAAGTGTTAAGAACTTTACACACCATTTAAAAGACAAACAACGCTAGATGGCTTTGAAATTTCAAGGATTAAAGATCCACTGAGTGATGCCTTTAGCACCTGGTTCAGGGCCTAGCTCTTCTCACCCACTCTTCCTGCCACCTTTCTCAACAACTTCTGAATCCCTGCTGATGATCCACGCAATACCCTGGTCTCTCAGTTCATTAACTGTTTCCCTTCCTCAGAACTTGACTTTTGTTTCAAGTCTATGCAAAGGGTCATAACAAAGACCTCATCACCATCAACAGCTACATCAGCTCTGAGACTAACTTTATCCTCTATAACACTTTACTATTACTTCTCCAGAACTCCTTTGTTGATAATCTCTCAATCTACTGAAACCTCTGTTCCATCCATCTTTTTTGCTGTTAATGAAAAGTTCATTTCTTTCATTACTTAGCCTAGATTTCAAAAACAGCCCCCTACCTCTACCCCATTTGCATAATTCTGTCCCCAGCACACTGGTAGGCTATGCTCCTGGGAAAACCCCAACTCTAGTTAAATCAAACCACCCACTTACTTGGTGCCTGCACCCTATCAGCTGACTCCTACTTAGAGCCCTTTAAGAGAATAGGAAATACTCCACCTTACTGACTGGCTCAAATGTATGACGAGATATAATTTGGAATCTATCTTGTCCTGTATCTGTGCTTTCCTTGTTGATAAATAATATAAAGAGAAATATACACACATGGAGTCATGAGTGTCTGAGCCAAAGCCAAGACAGGGTTAAGAACTGGGTCCTGGGCATATCCAGGTGCCACTGGATGTGTAATTAAGCCTAGATGTATTTATCACTGAACAGTTACTTGGGAAAATTCATGACTCTCCAGGATTGAAATTTGACCAACCACTGCTTGATGAGTTTTCTGTCAATTCTTCACTGGTGGAACCTCATTTATATAAATGGATCTAGGCACCTCCTCTCTTTTCTTTTTACTTATTTATTCTAATTAAATCACTTTACTTGTGCTAATAATGATTTCCAAGAGAGTAGTTGTAACTTGCATACAATTTCTTATGTGCCCATGACAGGTATCAGCTCTCAACACCCTCCACTAGACTGTCATCTTACTCTGTCACAGGCCACTGGATCCCCACCCTCCTGTCTTTTCCATTTAGAATCATTAGCACTGCTACAATATCTAGCCCACTACAGCTAGTCCAAATTCGTTATTTCTTTGTTTGTCAAGTTCCACCTCTGAGTGAAGTCATACATCCTTTTCTTTCTCTGTTATCTCACTTAACATGATTCTGTCATGTCCTATATAAGATGTGACAAAGGAGATCTCATCATTTCTTACAACTGAATATTCCATTGTATACATATATGATATCTTCCACACAACTTAAGAACTTGAATGCTGGTGAGCTGGGTGGTGGCACACCTAGCTGAGCACACATTACAATGCTCAAGGACCCAGGTTCGAGCCTCCAGTTCCCACCTGCAGGGGGAAAGTTTCACAAATGGTGAAGGAGGGTGGTAAGTATCTCTCTCCCTCTCTATCAACTCCTTACTTCTCAATTTCTGGCTGTCTCTATCCAAATAAATAAATACAATAAAAATTTTTAAAAGAGTTTAAAAAAAAAAAGGAACTTGAATGCTCAGTTCCATGAGCCCATATTCCCTTAACTGAAGTTCTGATGCCCTGAATAAATCTTGAGTTGCAATATGGCTTCTGTAAAAATACACAATCCATAACAATGAAGTCACGGGCTTTAGCTATAACACAACTGCAGTAACCTGACCAAACTGTGGTTTCAGCTAACATAATAAATTTGATTTCCAACTCTCTAAGAAAATGATTTCAAGCATTTTCTTTACCCCTCAAATCCTGTTTTTCTCTCTTCCTGGTCTTCTTCATCAGATCACAACTTTAATGCAAATATCATAGAGAGATCAAAAGGATGGGGCCAGCAGTAGTGGACCTGGTTGAGGGCACATGTTACTAATGCTCAAGGACCCAGGTTCAAGCTCCAACCCCCACCTTTAGGGAGAAACCATGAGTGCTGAAGCAATGCTGCATGTGTCTCTCTTTCTCCCTTTCTATCTTCCCCTCTCCTTTCAACTTTTATATCAAATAGAAGAAAGGAAAGAGAGAGAGAGAGAGAGAGAGAGAGAGAGAGAGGAAGAGAGGGAGGGAGGGAGAGATAGAGAGAGAAAGAGAGAGAAATCAGTGAGATTAAAGGCTTACCTCTTCTTCTCCAAGTTCACCAACCTATCGGCAACTGTGTTCACAGGCTCCTCTGCCTTCCTTTCTGTTTGAATGGGGAAAGAAGGGGAGAAAGAGATCCAATGGCCTCCTAGGACCAGACCTTCCATTAGTGAACAAGATCCTATTTGGTCTTGCTTTCACACACTTTTCATCCACAATGATTCTCTCTGTCTCTGGCATTGCAACTGTCTCCCTCTTTGGATCATTTCCATCCACAAACATCGTACCAGTACACATCTTCAAGAGAAATCCTTTGCTTGATCCTATGTTGATGTCCACCCCCTTTATTTCTTGCCCTACCACCCACCTCCATTAAAAGATTCATCAGTTTTCCACTGCTTTATCTCCCCTTTTCTATGTATTTAAATTTTATTTTTAAGTTTGTCTTTTGGACACAATGTCTGCATTACTACTGCTCCCGGAGGCCATTGTTTTCTTTACTATGAATAAAAAGTGAGAGATGGGGTGGGGGAAGGACAGACACTACAGCACTGCTCCAACACTCATGAAATTTGGACCTCTGCTGGAGACTCAAACCCAGTTCCTGCTCACAATAACATGTGTGATTTACTGGGTGATCCAGTTGCTGGACCCAATCCTCCACTTCTCAGCTTGGGCTTTCATTTGCAATTCTTAATGAAAAAATACTTGTTCATGATTAGCAGTGATTAACTGCATCTCAAGGCCTATAGCCAATTCCATTTTCTTCTTACTGGATCTCTCCATGGCACTTGCTGCAGTTAGCCTTGCCTCCTTTCTGAGGTTTTGCACTCACGTTCCCCTGAATTGCCCCCAACATCAACATCACACACTGCCCTTGGTCAGTCACCTCTATAGCTTCCAGACTCCTGGTCATCACATGCTGCTGAGTCTTCCTTGTAGTATCTGTTGCCCTATGTGATCACCCTTCCCCCAAATGGTTAGATCTGTATGATCCACCCTGATAAAGATCCCAGCAGAACTGATACTCCACAGCCATAGTGCTGAAGATTGGACCAGGAATCCTAGGCACAAAAGTTGTGTTCTACCATTTGAATTATGGCTCCCAGTATCTTGCATTCAGAGAGGAGTCTTGAAATTTTACCTTCAATCAACCCAGAATCCCCCTCCCCCCCCCCATTACATATACTGCTGCCAGTTTGACAGACCCACTTGGGATTCTACTGGACCTCTTACATCAATAAAGCAATAAGTCCTCTCTTTCCTTTTTTTTTTTCTCTCTCTCCACTCTGAGTATCTATCATCTCTGAAATGTCTCATTGCTCACACACCCAGAGCTTCTTGATTCCTCTCATTCCTTCACATAAAACATCCCCATCCATCCCTAAGCACTATTGGTCCTACCTCCAAAATGTATCCAGATTCTGATCTCTTCTCAATATCTTAGCCATTACTACCTGGCCCACTTGCCATCATCACCTGGGCCATAGCATCAATTCCCCAACTTATCTCTTTCCTGTAATTCTGGCCTGCCTCCAACCTGTCCTCCACAGAGCAGCTGGAGGGATCGATCTAAACCGGAATCAGGTCAGGTCAGTCTGCTGTTTTAAAACCTTTCAGAGGCTCAGTTGCACTGGGGATAAAAGCCACAGTCCTCACTGAAGCCTGCAAGGCCCTCAGTGGCTCAGTCCCTGCCATCCCTGCCCCCATGCCCCAACCCTGTCATCCCCTCCCCTACGCTGACCTTGACAGGGATGCAGCTTGTTCCAGTCCTCATGTCTTGGAACTTATCATTCCTTCTTATCAAACCATCCTTCCTCCTCCTCCTCTGTCTTCATGTGTCTCCCTCTCATTTCTCAGATCACATACCATGTATCAACTCCTCTAAAAGACCACTCCTAACCACCAGGTCAAAGGACTCCCCTCTCTACCCCTCTTTCTTGCCACCAGACTTGTGCTAACTTATTTTATCTTCTCTATAGGCATTTTAAAAATCTTTTTGAATGGTCTGTTATTGTCTGTTCTTTCTCACTGGAATATAAGATTCTTTAATATTATTATTATTATCATTATTACCTTTATTTGTTGGATAGAGATAGCCAGAAATCAAGAGAGTAGGGGAAGCTAGATAGGGGAGAGACAGAGAGACACCTGCAGCACTGCTTCTCCACTTGCAAAGATTTCCCCCTGCAAGTGAGGACTGCGGGCTCAAACCCAGTTAGTTCCTTGTGCATTGTAACTAGTGTGCTCAACCAGGTGTGCCACCACCTAACCCCAGAATATAAGATTCTTATGAGCAAGGATTTCATCTGCCTGGTTCCTAAAAAGCACCTGATACATAGTAGTTGTTTATCAAGTAGACTATTAGTTTTAGATCCTCAGTTTCTTGCTGACTGCTCTTGGAGTGCCGGTTAATCATTATGTTGTCTCCATCTGCAATGTCAGATGGCTCACACCTGACCCCTGTACCTCTGGGAACTATAGTAAGTCATTAACTGATAGAGCTTTATAATACCTGAAAGCCTTTCCTTCTCTTCTAAACAGGACAACCTGTTTCCCTCATCAGTCCCCACTCCAAGTACCTCTCCTGGCCTTTTCAACTTTGTCCTTAATCTCCATTCTCCCAGCTTTCCCTCCAGCCTACTCACACTCCAAACCTGTCTCTTTCTTTACCTGCAGGAATCGTGTAAACGCTCTATTTTCTCCTTTTCTGGGAATCACCTATTGCCCCACCAGCATCTAAAAAGTCTTTTGTGCTACACAGAAATTACAGTGACATCATGCTTATGAGAAGCAGAAAAGAAGGTACTTATTCGAGGACAAGGATAAAGAGAACAGAGAGAAAGCTGAGTGCTTGACAATGCCTCAGTTTCCATGTCTGTGTGGAGGCGAGTCTGCAGCACAGATGCCCTAGATTCCCTCCTCTCGCCCCCACCTTCCTGTCTTCCCCAGGATTGATGCATGGCCTTTGTAGATGGGCTTTGGGCTCCCTGGGAAGCAGAGATGATAAGAAAAAAAAAAAAGAAAGAAAAGAAAAACCAGGATCAGGACAACAACAGCAGGCACACAGGGGATTCTCAGAAGACTAGAGAAATGTCACCTCCCAGTCTGTCCACAACAGCCATTTATCATTCTTACTTACCTACAATTGAGGAGCAGTCCAAAGATGGAGTTGACATTGAGGAAGGAGAGAATCACTTACTGGAGTTTCAGGTTGGAATTCTAAGGGGATGGGGTGCATAGACTGGAAGGGAGGAGACTGGGGGAGCAGACCAGAGGGATAGTGAACTAATGACAGTATGCCTAAATCTCATGTTGACACAAGGAAATCTGGCTAGGTTGAGGGTGTGGGGGTGGGGGTGGGTGGCTTCACTGTACTTGAGAGATGGGAGACAACTGTAAGGGTCTGTCACAATGGAAGAAACAAGTAATGAGTGTCTGTGCCAAGCAGTCTCCTACCCTAGGGTCCATCCTAATAATTGAATCTAATCTTCCTTCATGGCTGAAGGGTCTAAAATTAATAATGGAATCCAGACACACCAGGGCCAGGAGCTGAGAACATGAAGCCTATGGGAGAGAATGTGATATGTGTGTGAAGATGTCTCTAGATAGTGCTCTGGTGTTTCTACTTCCAGCCTGTTGTTGTTTGTCCACAAGTCCTTCCTCATTTCTCAGTAAACAAGTGCATATACTCCACTCAAATGTAGATTTCCTGAACCCTAATATCTGTGGATACTCATCATTATTATTTTTTTAAATTAAGCATTTGTTCTGCCTTTTTTTCCTTTTTTAAAAAATCTTTATTTATTTATTGGATAGAGACAACCAGAAATCAAGAGGGAAGGGGGAGAGAGAGAGAGAGAAGAGGGGGGAGAGAGAGACTTGCAGCAATGCTTCACCGTTTGCGAAGCTTTTCCCCTGCAGGTGGGGACTGGGGACTTGAACCTGGGCCTTGCACAGTGTAACATGTGCACTCAACCAGATGTGTTACCACCTGGCCCCTGGTACTCATTATTTATTTAAATATTATGTACTTTATTTATTTACTTATTAGAGAAAGAAAGAGAGATGGGAAATAGAGAGGGAGGACACCAGAGTGATATGCCAGGAACTGAACACAGAACTTCATACATGAAAGTCCAACTTTTTACCCACCCCACCACCTCTTATCCAGCTTTCTGATGCTCATTCTCCCATATTATCTTTTTCATACCCCATGCACATATTTATGCCAACTCTACCAACCCCACATGAACATTCAGCTGTGCATAAGACTGCAATATGTTAGTGGATGGAGCCAACCAAAGCCCTAGCCTCTGGGAAATGGCTTTTTTTTTTTTTTTTTTTTTTTTGCCACCAAGGTTATAACTGGGGCTTGGTGCTTGCACTAGGAATCGACTGCTCCTGGAGGCCATTTTTGTTGCCCTTGTTTGTTTTATTATTGTTATTGCTGTTGTTGAATAGGACAGAAAGAAATGGAGAGAGGAGGGGAAGACAGAAAGAGGGAGAGAAAGATATACACCTGCAGACTTGCTTCACCATGTGTGAAGTGACCCCCTCCTGCAAGTGGGGAGCTGGGGTCTTGAACTGGAATCCTTAGGCTAGTTCTTCTGCTTCATGCCATGTACACTTAACCCACTGTACTACCACCTGGATTCCCAACCAGGAGATGGCATTCTGTATCATCCTCCCAGATGTACAGACGTGTCCCCTCTGACACCAGCTCATGCTAGTTACAGAGATAAACTGTTCAAAATCCCTGGGAAAAGATCCACCCAGCACTGAAGACCTGATTCACTGTAGGCAGCTTGTTTAGTGCTTGAGAGATACAAGAGAGCAAAAGCAATATGGGAGTCAGGCAGTGGTACATCTTTTTAGAGTACAACCATTGCCAGGGTCAAAGACTTAATTAAGTTCAAGTTCCCAGTTTCCACTGGCAGAGGGAAAGCTTCTTGAGTGATAAAGCAGTGATGTAGGTGTCTGTCTCTCCTTTCCTTCCATATCTCCCCCCTTTCCTCTCAATTTCTCTCTAACTCTAGTTGTATCCATAAAAGATAGGGAAAAGGTAAATTAAAAAATTGCTGCCAGGAACAGTGGAGTCATTGTGCAGACACCAAAGCCCAGCAATAACAATGGTGGCAAAAGGAAAAAAAAATAGTATGGTTCTTCTAAAGACACACCCATAAAGGCATACATAAACACAGGCCCGAGGACTTCTCTCTCTCCTCTCTCTCTCTTTCTCTCTCTCTGACACACACACACACACACACACACACACACACACACACACACACACACCTACCTCTTGATGATTTTAAATACATATCCCAAGTCAGGACATTTTTTTGTGATGCTCCAGGAAGCTGCTCACTTGGAATGAGGAGCGAGGCTCTTACAAGTTCAAAGTCAGATCTATAAATTGTCTATTCCTCTCTCTGGCTATGCATTCCTCTCCTTTTAACAGCCCATCACCCCCACCACTCTCTATCATGTCTGTGGAATAATTAAAGTACAAGGGGCCTCCTACAACCTTGAGCTACTCCACCCTACCCCATCCCCCCAGTTGCTGGATACAGCTCCCAGCCTTCCCGCCTTCAAGACAGGAGCCAAGTGAAGGCCCAGAAGCCAGGGATTTGTGCTGAGACATTACATTACAACAGAGCCTGCTCCTTCCAGACATTTTTTTTTTTTTTTTTTTTTGCCTCTGCTTTTGCTTTTAAAGAATCAGAAATAACTTGGCTGTAAAAATGTGCTTTGGGCGGAAAGCTGACTCCCAGGGTCAGAGCCCAGGAGATTTCTGCTACACAGTTTCAGGGAAAATAGCAGGTGCTCAGCAATTTTTATTTTCCAAGGGACAGAGAAAAAAATACAATTATAGTGGATTTAGGGCTCTGAAGGGCTCCTCTTCAGGTTGCAGTACGTGTGTGTGTGTGTGTGTGTGTGTGTGTGTGTGTGTGTGTGTGTGTGTGTGTCTGTGACCCCACTGTGTAGAAGGAGGCAGATGGGAAGTTTAAGCACTGGATGGTCTGTGACCAGTCTCCATGTGACCTGAGGTGTGGTGGTCCAAGGTGGTGGATTTAGGGCCAGCCACCCAGACTTGGATCCCCACTCTGCCTTCTACCAGCTGTGGGAGCAAGAGATCTCAAGCCTTTCTGTGCCCCAGTTTTCTCATCTATAAAATAGGAAATTAATAGCACCTACCTCACAACTGTGGCAGGGATTAAAATGACTATATATTACATATTAAGCAATGCTATATATCCCTCTTAGAGGAGGCCCTGAGCAACCCTTGGAAATGTTAGCGCTATCAGCCCCTAATCTTTAACCCTGACTGGGCTCTCTAGACATGTGGCATCAACTACTTGCTGGTGGGAGACACAGCAGGGCAGGGTCCTCAGAGTCTTATAAGTGGGAGAATGCAGAGCCATCTCTGTCATATGTTTCTGCTTTCCCTTCCTCATTTCTGTCCTGCCATCCTCACCCAGCTCTGTGCTCCAGGAGTAGGTCTATCTTTCTCTCTCCCTCTCTATATACCCTTTTTCTTTTCAGTTTTTCTCTGTCCTATCAAATAAAATGAGGAAAAAGAAGAAGGGGGAAAGGAGAAGAAAGATAAAAAATGAAGGAAGGGAATAAGGAAGGAAGGAAGGAAGGAAGGAAGGAAGGAAGGAAGGAAGGAAGAAGTGGCTGCCAGGAGAGCTGGTTCATAATGTCTGCACTGAGCCCCAGCAATAACCCTGGAGGCAAAAACAAAACAAGCAAACAAACAAATAGTCTGTTTTATGTATTCTCATACCAGCAATGTATGAAAAATACAATTTTGGTACTCCACAAAGGTTCTCATACTAGGATGCTCACCACAGTGTTGTTTATAAAGACACGCACACACACAAAATATATATAAGGAATTTAGAAATCTGACCCTCAGGCATAGGGTTAATAATTCAGACAGTGTAGATATTTATAACAGTCACCAGTACAAGAACATTCAGCAATATTGGGGAATAGTTGCTATAAGCTCGCAAGAAAAATGGTGAGGCTCAAACCCTATGGGCAGACACTACCAATCATGAGAAATAATATCTATAGGTTTGGAAAGAAAATTTATGTACAGGACAGACACCAAGATGGTGATTGTGTGACCCTTGAAGATGTATTGAGGTTATGGGTTTTTGTCTTTTTACAGTTCTGGTTTGGTTTGGTTTGGTTTTACAGTGAAAAAAAATTACTTAAGTTCTTAAAAGTTAAGTTATAGATGACACATATGTAATCATTAAGAATGGTGCTTTAAAGGCTAGTATATCACATAAGAAAATAAACACCGTAAAATGTAATGTGAAATAGCATTATAGCTGTATGTATTATATACATATATGTATGTATGTGTGACATGTGACATATCACAATATATAATACACACAGTTTGCTAAAATATATGACATTTAAAATTTGTATTTATTTATTTATTGGTCTATTTATATTGGATAGAGACAGAGATAAATTGAGAAGAATGGAGGAGATAGAATGGGAGAAAAAGAGAGGTACCTGTAGTACTGCTCCACCACTCATGAAGCTCCCCCCTGCAGGTGGGGACCAAAGGGTTTTGAATCTGGGTTCTTGTGCTTGGTAATGTGTGCACTCAACCAGGTACTCCACTGCCTGGCCCTTATATTTGACATTTTTTAAAGGAGACTGGAAGAAAGCACAAAATGTTAATAGAGTTTATCCAGGATGATGGGATTACAGGTACTTTTTATACATACCAGCATTTTCTGGATTTTCTACTACAAGCATTGGTCTTTAAATAATCAGCTTAAAGTCTTAGCCTGAGAAAATCTAGAATATTTTGGACAAAACTACTACAGGTTTGTAGACTCCTCCTTATACCATGTATGCTTTCTCAAAAATAACCATACCCTGGCTTGGGAGGCTCCTCCTACTGGAACCATGGACAGATAAAGTCAGACATTCCTGTGAATGTGACAGCAACCCTCCAGGTGGGGGCTACCTTTCCCTTTTCCTGATGATGAAACTCAGAGAGCATCAGGACCAGCCTTTAACATGAGACACCATGGGGTGGTCAGATAGTGCTGATATGATTAGCACAAGGAGCCTTGAAGTATCGGCCATACTGAGGGTTTCAATAAAGACTTGAAGGAAGGGAGGGATTTCAAGGCAGAACAGAAGTTTCCTAAGCAAAAGTGACCTTTAGTATGAGTCAGGAGAGGATACCTGGGTCAGGGAGCTGGCAAAGTGGTTATGCAAAAGATCTTATTTTATAACAATTTTTTTTTTCCTTTTACTGAGGCACTGCTCAGCTTAGGCTTATAGTGGTGTGAGGGACTGAACCTGGACTTTGGAGTCTTAAACATGTAAGCTTTTTTTTTTTTTTTCATAACCACTATAATATCTATCCAGTCAAACAAACAACTTTCATAATTAGAGTTCTGAGGCCCAGGTTCAATTGCTAATACCCCCCAGAAGCCAGAGTTCATCGGTGTGCTGGTACCTTTGGGGGGGTATTCACATGGCCAGAAAGTTGTCCAGTGGTAGAGAATAGGACTTAACATTTGTGAAGTCCTAGCTTCCACCCCATCACCAGCACCACATATGCTGTAGCCATACTCTAGTTCTTTATTTCTCTCTTAAAACAAATAAATGAACACATATTTAAAAACTGAAAGCCACTTGGGCAATAGCTCAACTGTCAGAGCACTGCACTTGTATGGCCTAGGTTCCTGGTTTAATCCTCAGTACTACATGTAGAGTGATGCTTTGATTTCCCTCATGTGAAACTCTATCTCATATGAAAAAAATCACATCTTCTAAAAAAAAAAGTAAACAAATAAACAGAAAGGGCTGCTGCTACAAGTCCTTAGAAAATAACTGTTCATGTCCATCAGCATGAGCCAAGCCCTCATCCCTTCCCCACCTACCATAATGGAGACTTTAAGGCTGGACCCTGATTACTCCATTCCTGTCTTTCCTGAAGAGTTGGGAGTGAGGAAACTGGGAATTAAGGCCCCAAAAGGGACATACACTCACAAAGGAGCCAGGACTGAAGAATGGTTACACAAGCAGTGACAGAATGTCCTAGACAGAGAGTACAGTGTGTTCTAGGATTAGATGGGGAGAGAAAGAGAAGAGTGAGCCTGAGGGACTGAGAGGTCTTGAGGTCTTGTGGATGGGTTCCAGATAGCAAAGGAGAGGATAAGGAAGAGCATGAGTGACAAAGAGGGTGGATAAAACCGGTCCTGTAGATCTTTAGGGTCCTAGTACACACACATTTAGGAAATGATCTCAGAAGCTCAGAAAGCCCACACAATGTGGTGAGGATAGAATGTGTGTGCTGTGATTAGAGTTGTGGTGTGGGAAATCAATTGAGCAGGACAAGCATCTCAGAGCTGTAAGATCAGTGTGGAGGCTGGTGTGGAGGGTCAAGGGAAAAGTGCAGGAATGAAGTAGTGTTACTAGGCAGTGCAACTGACCATCAAAATGATGGATTGACCAGAGATTGGCAGGGACTGCAGGCAATGACCCCAGCTTCTCACTTGTAACAGAGAACACTGGAGGACAACCAGAATTTCTTGCTGTGGACAGCTGGAGTCTGGGGAACCAATGAGATATCCCAGAGGAACTATTGAACATAAAGGTATGGAGCTCAACTGAGTGATTTTAATAGGAGATATGTCTTCATGATAATCCACATGCAGATGGAAAAACACTCTTTATAACCTGTCAGCAGGGTCCCCTGGGGCAGACGAGGTTAGGGGTGAGGAGAGGCTGGTCTCTGAGATCCCTAACAAGAGAAAATAAGCTCACAATGCACAGTGCGTCTAATCACTACTTCCATAAGGAATTTCACCACGCTTGCTTGCTTGCTTTTTAATCATCCTCTAAATATGCATTTTCACGTTATACCCTAATGGCACCCAGAGAATCATTAGGATCTTTTGGGACCATAATCCATGGCTTCAGAAGTCTCTAAGTATGTAATTTCGCTCCATGACGCAGGTTTCTAAAAGTCCACAAATAACCATTTGCATGATAAAGTCACAACTCCAAAGTCAATTACAGCTAGGCTGGAGAGAATTTATTTCCTTTTTTGAAAAATTAAAATGTGAAATCAGGAAGTTGCCACACAAAAGCCTCCTCTAGGCTGGGTGGAGAGAGGAAAGAGAATCTAACACCCCCTCCTGGGTCTCTGATTGACAGGGAGCTGTTTGATAATCAATGAGCAGCCTGGGTTGGTGGCCTTTATATTGACACTGGGGCGGGGGTGGGGGTGGGCATGGGAGGGTGAAAGCTGAGGGGCTTCACCTGAAACAGGGATGTCCTATGTTCCCTTCATGACTTAATTTGATGCTTCTGTACAGGGATCAGGGAACCAGCTGTCTCTGCAAGAAGGACATCTCAGTACAGTAGTGTCTGCCAGCTGCCACCTCACAGAAACAGGTATGCATTTTGGAACCAAGAGACCTAGATATTAAAAGGCGTAGTAACCCTTCAATGAGACAGAGTGCCTTTAGTTTGCTGTCTCAATAACAAGGATTCTGCAGACTTCAAGAGCCACTGAAGAGTGCAGGTCTTTGGATGGAACTGAAACATTCTTGGAATTTTATCCTTTTCTACAACACCATAGAAAGAGAGCACATTGCAAAGCATCTTCTTATCTTCTTCCAATACCCTCACTATGCAGTCTTGAAGTAATAACCACAAAGTAATGAGCCACAGAACAAGTATAGACCCTGTGGGGGCTGGGCAGTAGCTCAGCCAGTTGAATGCACATATTACTAAGTGGAAAGACTTGGTTTGAATCCCTGCTTCCCACCTGCAGCAGGGATGCTTCACCAGTAGTGAAGCAGGTCTCTAGGTATCTATTTTTCTCTTTCCCTCTCTGTCTACCACTACTCTTTCAATTTTTCTCTGTCCTATTAAGTAAAATACAGGGGGGGGGGGAAAGGCCAGCAAGAGTGGTAGACTCATAGTGCTGGCACTGAGCCCCATTGATAACCTTGGTGGCAATTAAAAAGAAAAAGGATAGACCCCCATATTCTTCAATCTGTGCATATGATCTTCATGGAACATGGAAGTCCACCACAATGTCTTTCTCATGCAAACTGCCAACAACCATGAAGACCTATCAGACAGAGCTATTTGTTTTTCATGCTAAGATGTATTCAGAAACTTAAAGAAAGAAAATTCAAAAGATCTGACCAGAATTAATCTTTCAACCTTTTGTATCATGAAACATATATATATATATATATTCAGCTCTTGCTTTTGGTGATTCTGGAGCTTGAACTGGGGACATTTGGTGCCTCAGGCAGGAACTTCTTTTTGTATAACTATCATGCTGTCTCCCCACCCCTGATGTGTTGTAAAAGATACCACCAGAAACAGTACATTAGGACCTGCTTTGTGTTCTATGTGTTCTAACATTTTGAAGTTAGAATCAGAGTAGAGCCCAGAACCACTGTCTAAGTTTACCTGGCAACACTGGCAATCCCAAACACTAGCTAAATGTAGTTCCAGACTAGGACCTAGTGTCTGGGCAGGTGCCAGCCTCCCCAGGTGTGTCTCCATATGCTCTGTAATTTGTACACTTTTCTCCCATTGTCTAGCTATGGTGTCTTAAGTTTACTAAGAAGAGAGAGCTCTCCTAAGATGCTATTGTCTCCAAAACGGATGACAGCCATGCCTCCTTTGAGAAGGAGCCCAGCATGGGGTGGTGGAATTCTTTAATCAGTAGATCAGGATTTCAACTCTTAACCCTTTCAGCAACCAACCTGAAGAATTTGGGCACCTGAGCTTCGGCGTTCTCAGATACCAGCTGAGACTAATTGTCCCTAATTTGCCTGACAGGGATAGAAGGCAGAAATGAAAAGTTCACAGCTTTTTTAAGTCATGGAGGAGAATGTTGTCTTTACAAATTCTAAAGCCCGAAATTGGATCAGGTGTCATTACTACTTACAAAGAGTGGCGGTGATGAACTATCTGAGAATGTGTCAGTGGGAAAACCTGTGTGCAGCCCATGTGTATGAGGTGCATGTGTGTGTGTGTATGTGTATGTGTGTGCTGGGGAGAGTCCTGGATTTGGTGTCAGGACTCAGGATATGATTCCCACATGAAACCACTCAGGTTGAGCATCACTGATAACATGGAAAAAGAGTTGATTCATCCCGCACACGTAAGCTCTTGACAAATGTTTGCTGACACATCCAACCATTCCAGAGTTACACAAATACAGCCTCCATGTAGTTTGTGATCTAAAGAGGGTTTCCCTCATCTTCTGTAAAATACAACTGGGATTTTGATTACTACTTTTTTTTTTTTAAATGAGGGCTTGCTCTGTGTAAGACAGGTGAGACAGGTGCTAAGCACTGAACATACAGCACCCATTTAAATCTCCATCTTGCTGCAATGAGTTCTATTTGCAGAGGTTGAGATACAGAGAAGAGGAACAACATGGCTATGGGCAGGGAGGGGGTGAGGAGGTGGGGGTGGAGAGAGAGTAAATAAAGGCTTTGCTCTTAAAGTCAGTGTCAAATGGTCTCTCTTTAGTCCAGGAGATTTATTTTTTTCTTACTACTCATATAGTATCCTCTCCTTTTATTTTCTTTCCTCCTCTCTTTTTCTAATTTTTCTAATTTTTTTATTATATTCATTTATTGCATAAAGACAGCCAGAAATTGAGAGGACAGGGGGATATTGAGAGGAAGAGAAACAGAGAGACACCTGCAGCCCTGCCTTATCATTTGTAAAGCTTTCCTCCTGCATGTGGGGGCTCAAACCTAGTTCCTGACACACTGTAATATGTGCTCTCAACTAGCTGCGCCACCACCTGGCCCTTCTAATTTTTTGTGTGGTGACCAAGATCAAACCCAAGGCCTTAGGCATGTGCAGTACTAGCTACCTCCATAGATCAATTTTATTTTTTATATTTTGAGACATAGTTGCTACAACATGTGAGGAGGAGAGACACAGAAGCAGCATTCCACCATCTATAGAATTCTATCCATTTTTTTGTCTTTACTGCTTTACTGTGGGGCCAGGCTTCCCTTCCATGGTCTCATATATTCACAACAGGCACATTATCATTGATTTACCTCCCCAGTCCCTGGGTAGTTCCTTGACTTTGGGGGTAGGGATGGGGGTGGTGGTTATTGCTGGGTTTCAGTGCTGACACTAAAAAAAAAAAAAAAAAAAAATTGGCCACTAGGAGTGGTGGATCCCCACCACTCTTGGTGGTCATTTTTTATTTTTATTGGGTAGGACACAGGGAAATTGAGAGAGGAGGGAGAGATAGATGGGGAGAAAGAAAGACAGACAGACACATCCAGATCTGCTTCACTGCTTCTAAAGTTTTTCACCCGCCCCCTCAGGTGGGCAACTGGACCTCAAACCTGGATCCTTGCATGGGTCCTTGTGCTTAGTACTATGTGCCCTTAAGTGGGTACACCACCCCCAGCCCCTGCTTGACCCTTTTCTTTCTGAAAATTGTACAGAATAATGTTTCTCACTGACTTGCTAATAAGAGGAATTGAGGAGATGACAGAGAAGATGCCTAGCCTACTGCCTGGCACAGGGCATGTGGCAAAAAAAAAATGGTGATGACATCTCATTTTGTTAGAACTTGTCTGTTTCACCATTCCTCTAGAGGATTCTTAATGCTTTCGCCTCATGAAATGCTCAGAGCCTAAATGGTCTCAGATTCTATCTAAATCTGATTTGACCTCAAGTCACAACTCAAAGCCAGACATTCTGATTCTGATGGCTTGGTGACAATAAAATGAATGACTAACACACAGGGTAGACAAGATGGTCTCTAGGGCTCTTCATTCCAGGTCTTTGAAATCCCTTCCTTCTAGAGATAATGGCAACCCTGTGTGGTATTTTCTCCACCTTTAAAATTTACACCAGACACACACAGGGAGAATAAGTATTTACTTGTTTATTCATTGTAATCAGTGTTATTTTTTTTCCTTCTCCCCCCCACTTTCTTTTGTTGACAGAGGCAGAGAGAAACTGAAAGAGTAGGGAAAGAAAGAGGGAGAGAAAAAGCACTGTTGTTTTGTTGCTTTCCTGTGGGGCCAGCACTATTCCACTGCTTATGAAGCTTTTCCTTTGCAAGTGGGGACTGGGAGCTTGAACCCAAGTCCTTGAGCACAGTAATGTGTACTTCCTACTGGGTACACCACTTCCTGGCCCCCTGAGAGGGATTATGTCACTCATGCACTTGTTCCTTCAGTGAATGAAGATTCTGTCACACTAGCAAAGTGGTCTCTCTTCCTTAAGGGCCCATTTTGGAGTGACACACCCACAGAAACTCCTTCCCCAGCTCTGGTGGAACCTCCCCCTTACTTTCCAAGAATAATCTTGCTATCTTAATACATGTGTGTTCCTGTCCCTGTCCTCCCAGGCAAGAGTGTTCCCTACAAAGAGGACAAACTTGGTGTCCAGAAAGCCTGTGTTAAGCACATGCAGTAGCTCTGGGACATGGGACTGATTTTACCAGAGTGTGGGATACAAACTTAAGATAGTGACTTCTATCTGGTATTACAACATAAGGAAAAATAGACCAAGTGACAGCTCACCTAGAAGAAAAAGCATACACTTTACCATGCTTGAGGACTCAGATTTCAACCCCCATTCACTTTAAGGGAACACCACAAAAGGGAGACTTTTGAGTGGTGAGGTGGCATTGTAGTGTCTCACCTGTCTTTCTCTATGTCTCTCACCCTTTATCTGGAAGACAGAGAGAGAGGACTAAAAGCATCAGTAATGCCTAGGCATAACATCCCAATGAAGCCCCGGCAACATAAAAAACTATAGTGAAAGAGAAGATAATGAAACAAAATAGCACAGAAACTAAAATACACCACCCAGGGTAAAGGGTGAGTGTCCATGAGTGATTATGTGTGTGAACACTGGTTTGTGGTGCTATTTTTTGGAGTCACTGTGGAGAAATGAGCATCAAAGAAGTCTGAAAGCCACATATAAACAGCACATAATTTGACTTCTTGAACCCCAACTTTCTTGTTTACTTCGAAGGAATTTTGTGAAGATGAACTGAGAGCAGCATCAAGCCCAGACAAGGTTGGAAATGCCCAATGTCTGCCTCTGCTGCTTGTGTGGTGCCCCATCTCTTCTCTTAGTTGGTGGCACCCCCAGCAAAACCCAATGCCCTGGTCTGGTACACTAAGTAGCCAATGAGAAAGAGCATGATTATGAATCTCACAAGCGGGTGTTAAGTCATAGTCAGCCAGTGAGTTAGGACCAGTGTATGAGTCCTGCAACCTACATCATGAGGACACTAAGCCTGGTGGTGTCTGAGCACAGTGATGGGTGATGGCCAGAATCATTGTCCCAGGGAGCTTACATTCTAGCAGAGTGATCCAATATAAACCAGCATGCACCCAGTGATGGATGAGGCACTGTGCCAAAGGAACGGAGGTAGCACCAGGACAGGCAAGATAGCTCATTAGGATAGTCATCTCTCCAGATTCAAAGGAGGTCTCGAAACTTCACATCAGGCTCAACCTGATGCTGTTAACTGGCTACGGAAGAAGGACAAATGCTAGAAAAAGAAGGATAGTCATCTTGCTTCGCCATGTGTGTAACCTAGGTTTGCGTGTAGCCCCTACTGCACTGGGAGATACATTGGTGCTGTGGCCTCTTTCACACTCTACCCCTGTCCTTCTTTTTCTTTTCTTTTCTTTTAATTTTTTTGCCTCCAGGGTTATTGCTAGGGCTCAGTGCCTACACTATGAATCCACTGCTCCTGGAAGCCATTTTTCCCCCTTCTGTTGCCCTTGTTTTATCTTTGCTGTGGTTATTATTGTTGTTGATGTTGATGTCATTGCTGCTGGATAGGACAGAGAGAAATGGAGAGAGGAGGGGAAGACAGAGAGGGGGAGAGAAAGATAGACATCTGCAGCCCTGCCTCACCACTTGTGAAATGACCCTCCTACAGATGGGAAGCCAGGGGCTTGAACTGGGATTCCTGTGCTGCTCCTTGCACATTGCACCATATGCACGTAACCTGCTGCACTACCACCTGACCCCTGTCCTTCCTTTACAAGTGTTGATTCAGAGTGATGAAATTCTGGAATAGAGAGAAGGAAGGAAGGAAGGAAGGAAGGAAGGAAGGAAGGAAGGAAAAAAGTTCAAGGACACAGAGAATGGTAGCCACTTTAATGATTTGTCCATGCCTAATATGGTAGCAGGAAGAGTTGGCGACTATGTTTAAGATGGTGACAATACACTTAGCTTGAAGGAGGAGAATGGAAAAAGGGAGGCATATACAAAACAGAAATAGAGGAAGATGAATCAATACCCAGGTGACTCATAGTGCCCATTATTTTTCACATATATATATAGGGGGGTTAAGAGGAGGGAGAGGGAGAAACACTACTCAGCACTGTTTCACCACTGGTGAAGCTCCCGCCATACTGCACAAGTGAAGACCAGGAGCACATACTGTACTCTACTGAGTGACCCACTGTGCCTACCCCCCACTCACCTTTTTTTATTTTTAACCAGAGTATTGCTCTTGCCTATGGTGGTGCTGAGGACTGAACCTGGGACTTTGGAGCCTCAAGCATGAAAATCTTTTGCATCACTATGGTGATATATCCCCAGACCTTAGTAATTTATTCATGTATTAACAACTGTGAGAACATTTATGGGACACCCACTCCATGCCAGGGACCATGCTAATTATACTTCTTGTGTAGTAAGAAAATGTCACATATGTACTACCACATTTTCATGTGTAACACTGTGTATATTGCAGGTTTTGTGTGTCATAATGCTTCACTTGCTCTTCACAAGCTTTGAAGTAGACACATTTAATATAATCTAAGACCTTTCAGAAGATGGACTGCTATCCCCTAAAGAGAGACTGACAAACATGGGTTACAGGAGGCATTCCAGTTTCAGAGATGTTAAAATAAAGATCTTAGCACTGATAGACTGTGGCATTGTTATCCACTGGAAGGAATTGGGGGTGGCAAGAAGGTTAGTAACTTGTCCCAAGTCATACAGCTAGTAATCAGTGAGAGGTGTTGAGCCCATGCGTGTGACATACCATTCTCAGACGTGTTGCACACTAAAGCCGTCACACCACTGGCGCTACACCTCCATGCTTCATTCTTTAACAAGCCTGGCTGCCTGAGAGATGTCAGAGGAGGCATCACAGTTGCTTCATGAAGCACAGAGAACAAATCATGGACAGAGAGAGAAGAGAGAATTGGGGCTTAATAGTTAGAGGAAGATAGATCCAGGTGTGGGTAGGTTAGTATGGCCAAGGCCAAGGTTGTAATTGTGTGATTCTTTCCAACCAGAAGCAAGGTTTCCCACATACTCTCCACAACTGCAGAGAATCCACTGCTCTCTATGGCCATTTTTTCCTTTTTTTTTTTTTTTTTTCAAGTGGGAAAGCAAAGCTTCAATTCTCTCTCTCTCTCTATCTATCTCTATCTCTATCTCTCCACTCAGTTTTTTTCTGTCCTATCAAATAAAATAGAAAGAAAAAATGGCTAAACCTGGTCTTCACTGGGCCCCAGTAATAACACTGACGAAAATAAAAAAATAAACAAACAAATAAATAAAAATCTGATGCTGGTAAAAGACACTTGCTTCACATGGCCACAGTGGCAAGGGCTTGTTGACTGCCAGGACACA
This sequence comes from Erinaceus europaeus, assembly GCF_950295315.1. Taxonomy (NCBI): domain Eukaryota; kingdom Metazoa; phylum Chordata; class Mammalia; order Eulipotyphla; family Erinaceidae; genus Erinaceus; species Erinaceus europaeus. The sequence goes on from NC_080165.1 coordinate 64,379,266, forward strand.
GAGGTCTGGCCTATATCAGGTGCCCAAGAGAAGCCAGGGTGTTGGGGAGGCAGGGCACTGCAATGATTTCTTTGCATGTACAACTACCATATTCACTATATTAGTAAGGGATCAAGGCAGAACATTTGAGAGAGACTTAAGTAGTTCCACACATATTATGAATACTATGTGCTTGGCTATGCATCATAGACCAACATCTACAATGATGCCTGTTCTCAAGGACCAAATGTTCTGGAGGTAGGAGACAGGACCTAAGCAAGAAAGAAAACAAATGTAATAATGGTAGCATCTATGAAAAGGGTGCTAAATGCCAAGAGTTGCCTGTGGGGTCAAAGTTGCAATTTTAAGAATAGACCTCATTAAGATGGTGAAAAGGGGGGAGTCGGGCTGTAGCGCAGCGGGCTAAGCGCAGGTGGCGCAAAGCACAAGGACCGGCATAAGGATCCCGGTTCGAACCCCGGCTCCCCACCTGCATGGGAGTCGCTTCACAGGCGGTGAAGCAGGTCTGCAGGTGTCTATCTTTCTCTCCTCCTCTCTGTCTTCCCCCCTTCTCCATTTCTCTCTGTCCTATCCAACAATGACAACAACAATAATAACTACAACAATAAAACAACAAGGGCAACAAAAGGGAATAAATAAAATTTAAAAAATAAATAAAAATAAATAAAAATTAAAAAAATTAAAAAAAAAAGATGGTGAAAAGGTCAAGGAAAGCTTCCCAGAAATGATTTCTGGGCTATATCTTGGAAAAAGAATAGAGGGGGATAGAAGGAAGGACCTTCAAGAGAAAGTTCAGTATGTGCAAATGTCCTGAGTTTAGAAAGCTCAGGGCCACCAGACATATAGAACAGGTTGTAGGAGCTAGGCTCACAGTCTGGGCACTGACCAACAGGCATGGAGACATTGAAGGATCTGAAGCAGAGAAGTAGCATAGTCCTATTTTGTGCTTTTAACACAGTTTTTTTTTAAAAAAAAAAAACAGTCTGAAAAAGTTCTGGAATAATGCCAAATGTCATCCCCTAAAATATTTTTTTACTTTCATTTAAAAACATTTATTATTTTTTAATTTGTTAAGACAGAGAGAAATTGACAGGGATGGAGAAATAGAGATGGAGAGGGTGGGGGAGATAGTATAATGGTTATGCAAACAGATTGAGGTTCCCAGGTCCCAGGTTCAATTTCCTGTACCATCATAAGTCAGAACCAGAGCTGAATAGTACTCTGGTGAATGAATGAATGAATGAATGAATGAATGAATGAATGAATGAATAAGGGGGGACAGGATGTGTCATATCTGTTTAAGCATACACATTAGAGTATACAAGGACCCAGGCTCAAACCTCTGGCCCCTACCTGCAGAGGGAAAGCTTGACAGGTGGTGAAGCAGTGCTGCACATGCCCTTCTCTCTCTCTTTTTCTCTCTCCCATCTCTCTTTTTATTTGTGATTTAATATTGATTTACAAAAATTACATGTTAACAAGGGTACTATTCCACACCATTCCCACAACCAGAGTTCTGAATCCCAAGTCCCTCTAATGCAAGCCACAGCAGATAAGGGCTAACCGTCATCTCTACAACTATCTGTCTACATTTGTACTTAACTTTCACTTTTTCTTCCAGGTCCAGTCCTCTCTTCCCCTCCAAGTCACACATAACTGTATTACTGTGTCCAAATGTTCCTCCTTTTTTCTTCCTCTCTCTCAGGTCCTGATGCAGCTGGAGTTCAAAGCCCTCTTATCCTCTTCCTCCTATCACTTCTCCCCCACTGGGAGCACGGATCAGACTTGTTTTGGGGTCGTAGAAGATAGGAGTTCTGGTTTCTGTAATTTCTTCCCCACTGGACATCGGAATTGGCAGGTTGATCCATACCCCCAGCCTGTTTCTATCTTTCCTACTGGGCCAGAGCTCTGGAGAGGCAAGATTCCAGGACACATTGGTGAAGTTGTCTGCCCAGAGAAATCAGGATGGAATCATGATAGTATCTGCAACTTGGTGGCTGAAAGGCAACAAGATATAAATGGGACAAGATGGTTAATGAACAGGAACAAAAAAGTAGGAACAGAGCAGATGAGATTAGAGATCTTAGGATAGAAGGAAACTAGGAAATTCATTTTAGGCATGTTTCTAGGAGGCCATGACTATGGTAGTTTTTGCCTGAGTTTGATAGCTAGCATGAAGTTGGATAAAAATATTGTCTGAAAGAATGGTTTCAGAGTAGAGAAAATGGCTATATAAAGTTGGATTAGAGCAGAGAGTAGCTCTCATTCTTAAAAAGATTCTATGAATAAAGTTTACTATTTACCTCCATCCACCTGACCCAGGGCATATATATATATTTAGCACTAGAGCCTGTGTAACCTCTGAGTCTCTACTAGTCTAAGCTTGCAGCTCATAGTCACAACTGGGAACATTGCAGATTGCACTCATTTTTGGACCGGTCATCCTCAAGTGGCAGGGCAGGATACCCCAGCCTCCCTTTGGAGACTGGGACAGTCTCTACCACAGCTGTTTTATGGTGAGGGCAATGTCTTGAAGAGGCCCACGAGAAAGTTTATGATGATGTTCCTGATGGAAGTAACCCGTGGATGTAGAGAAGAATCCGTTAAAGGTCTAGGCTCATCATATTTATGTGGAAATCCAAAGATTTCCTGACTAAGTCCCTGGATGTTGATGTGCTGTGATATTGACCAAAAGGGTCATTATTAAGTGAGCCAGTCTTTTACCTTTATCCAACTTTTGTAGTCCTCTCTTTATCTGAGGATCTTAGACTTTCTCCCAGTCGTTTGGTGCTGAATATCATTTGTTAAACCCAACTAGAATTAGATTTTTGGGATCTGTCTTCTTTGACCATCCCCTAAAACATTTCAAGAATGCTGACACATGCTCTAAGACTATGCATAGGAAAAGAAAAGAGTTCACAATCTAGAAAGCTTTAGCTGATACACATTCATGCATATATATCCTATATACACAATGCATGCATATTATATTACATATGATGATCCCTTTTTAGATCACATTGCTTATTGGCAGGTTTTATGAATTCTACAAGGCCTGAATACACATTCAACATCATCAGTTCTTGCTTTTTTTCTTTCTTTTTGTATTTTTTTCCATTTTAACTCATTTGTTAATTAATTAATTAATTTTTAACAAGAGCACTGTTCAGCCCTAGTTTATAATGGTGCTGGGGGATTAAATCTGGGACTTCAGAGTTTAAGCAGCTAGCTTAAAAGTTTATTTGCATAACCACTGTGCTCTCTCCTTAGCCCAGTTCTAGCCTTTTCATTTTTTTAAAAAAAATTTATTTATAAAAAGAAAACATTGACTAAACCATAGGATAAGAGGGGTACAACTCCACACAATTCCTACCACCAGAATTCTGTATCCCATCCCCTCCCCTGATAGCTTTCCTATTCTTTAACCCTCTGGGAGTATGCAAACTAGCTTGGCCACATCCCTTTTGCCATTTTTCTCTCCTCACACCCTCATAAAAAACCTATGAACTTCCTGGAGAAACAGCAGATTGGGAGAGTAGCTGCCAAATACTTATGATTTTCAAGAGTGTGTTTCTTCCTTATGATGCAGCCCTGCTCCCAACCCTGCTGTCCTGGCTGAGGTCCCATCTCTAGAACTCCTGGGCCCCACCATGGTCAGCCCCCTAGGCAGCCTCCACAGCTTGTTAACCATGGTCACTCTCCAACAGAACAGTACAATCCAAAAGCAGAAGATAATCCAAAAGCCCTTTATTCTGGGAGTGTTTAAGTGAGTTTATTTTTACTCCAGCCTCACCTTCCTAATTTGGCCTCACTCAGGCACATACTAAAATAGCTTGCTTTTTGGGAACACTGAGTAGAAGGAAGGGGAGGGGACCTAGAGCCAGGCTTAGGGAAGCTGGCTGGGGAATGGCATGGTCTATACTTGTCTAGCATCTCCTTCCTCGGCTGTGAGAGAGACTACGAGGCTAGAAAGCAACTATACTGTGTTGATAATTCCTAAAAACAACAGCCCCAGAAACAAAGAGAGAAGTCTGTGAGATCTGGTGCAAATGGCAGGAATGTGAAGGTCACCTTGACTGAGGTTAGAGCCCCACATGGCAGTTGCTAGTGTCACCCATTGAGCCCTAAGCTCATGCCCTTTCTATGGCCATGCTCAATTTTCAGTTGCCATCACCTGAATCTTTACACTCAAATGACTCTCCTACACCAAAGCCACTTTGACTACCCACATGGTAAGTCCCAAATACAATAAAGATACAATAAAGATTCAAGAGGGCCTCCAGGCAGTGGCACTGCTAGTTAAACATTCATAGTACCATGCATGCATAAGGACCCAGGTTTGAGCCCCTGCTCTCAGCCTGAAGCAAGGATGCTTACAAGCAGTTAAGCAAGTCTGCAGGTGTCTTATATTTCTCTCTCCCTCTCTATTTCCCTCTCTTCTCTCCATTTCTCTCTGTCCTGTAAAATAAAATTTTTAAAAGGGGGGTGGGGTGGCTACCAGGAGTAGTGGATTCATAGTGCAGGCATCAAACCCAGAGATAATACTGTTGGCAAAACAAAGATTCTAAGCAGGAGGTCTGGTTGTGGGTAATGATCACAAAGTAATGAACAACAGGACAAGTATAGACCTCATGGGGCTGGGAAATGGCTCACCCAGTTGAATGCACAAGTTACCATGTGCAAACAACTGGGTTTAATCCCCCACTTACCACCTGCAGGTGTTTCATGGGCAGTGAAGCAGGACTGTAGGCATCTTATGTGAGTTCCTAGCATCTTATGTGCTATAAGTCTCTTCGTCTGTCCCTCTGCCTTCTCAGTTTCTCTCTTTCCTACCAAATACAAGGGAAGGGTAGGGAAGGGTAGGGAAGGTTAGGGAAGGGGAGGGGAGGGGAAGGGAGGGGAAGGGAGGAGAGAAGTGAGAAGAGGAGAGGAGAGGAGAGGAGAGGAGAGGAGAGGGAAAGGAAAGGAAAGGAAAGGAAAGGAAAGGAAAGGAAAGGAAAGGAAAGGAAAGGAAAGGAAAGGAAAGGAAAGGAAAGGAAAGGAAGGGAAAGAATGGCTGCCAAGAGCAGTGGATTCTAACTGGAGCCATGAGAGGTTGAGGTAAATATACAAGGCCCCTCCCTCCCAGGTGCTGCAGTTCTGAGATTTGTGTCTATTTTGTATCCCAGGTACTGAAGTGGGGTTCCATTCCAGTTGCTACCAGGGCAAAATGACTTGAAGACTCAGTTTTTCCTGATTGCATTTCCTTCTCTGTCCTTCTACTCTCCCACTCTCACCATCCATCACTATCTCAGAGCCAACCTCCCCACTAAAGTGCTTGTCCTCAAATTCTTGCCTCGGGGCTAAGAGCAACAGCTTGGCACTGCCTATCTGAGTGATCTGGAAATGAGACTTGGTGAGGTGTGAGTCTCAATTTCCCTATCATTGAAGTAGGCCCATTACCACTTCTCTAGCCAGTTTTTCCGAAGGCTGTGGAGATCCCCACCAATGATAACCAACCCTGAGCTCTTATTAATATCTGTGCCAAGTCAGGCCCAGAAGGATCACCAGCAGGATTTCACAGGGACCAAAATATCCGCAGGCCACAGGAACATACAAGGCAGCTGTATGAAGTGAAGGATACAGCTGCAAGAGGCCCAAGAAATGACACAGTGAATAGAGCATTGGACCATTTAGCATGAAGTCTTGAGTTGATTCCCTAGCATCTTATGTGCTAGAGCTGGAGTGATGTTGTGGTTCTGTGTCTTTCTTCTCCTAAATAAATAATAAATAAGCAAACTTTTTAATTAATTAATTAAATTTTAATTCCACCATGGTTATCACTGGGGCTTGATACCAGCTGCTCCAGAAGGGCCAAATTCCTTTTTTCTTTCTTTCTTTCTTTCTTTCTTTCTTTCTTTCTTTCTTTCTTTCTCTCTCTCTCTCTTTCTTTCTTTTCTTTCTTTCTTTCTTTCTTTCATTCTTTCATTTGATATGAAAGAAAGAAATTGAGAGGGAAGACTGAGAGGGAGAAAGAGAGATACCTGCAGACTTGTTTCATCACTTGTGAAGTGCTCCTTTGTAGGTAGGGAGTAGGGGCTCAAGCCCACGTCCTAGTGCATGGCGTGGCAATGTGTGTGCTTAACTGGGTGTGCCACCACCAGCCCCCCTTCTTTATAAATATTTTATTCATATTATCTTATAATTTCATAAGTCACTAATCAAAAATAAATTTTATTTATACATTTATTGGATAGAGAGAGAGAGAGAGAGGAAACTGAGATAGAAGATAGAATTAGACAGGGAGAGAGACATCCCTGCAGAGATGGAATTAGATAGGGAGAGAGACACCCCTGCAGCTCCACTTCACCACTTGGAGCTTCCCCCAGCAGGGTGGGGGACTGGGGGCTTTTTTTTTTTGTCTTAAGTATGCAGCTTCAAGCATCTAGAGGCAACTGGGAATGTGGGCATGTAAACCACCATGGGAGGGCAGGGAAGGGTCATCTGGTTTAATTTGTAAGTATCACCAGCTGATGCCACATGTTTTCCTAATTATGAAATCACCTACCCATGAGTTTCTCTCCAGAGCACAATCTTGATGACACATGCCAATCCAGACCCCCCCCCCAACCACTCCCACCCCCCGTATCTCTCACCCTCCGTGGGCTGCCCCACTCAAGCCTCTAGGTTTCTAGGAGATTATAAGGTGGATATAGAGGAATGGTCATTCCTCAGTGACTGGGGTAAATGGGCCCCCAACCTGAGCCTGGTTTATGAAGCTCTACCTCTCTCCTACTCTGTGTGTGAACTCAAAGGGACAGAGTGATTTCGATACCGGTGTGTGCAACTTACCCGTTAAGGGTTCAGCTAACAGTTTCCCCTTGCATACTCACCCACCATCAGTGCATGCAATGGTTGTGTGTGTGTATGTGTGTGTGTAGATGAGTTTATGGGGTCACCTACACTTTGGGGTAATCTCTGTTCCATTAGAGCAGACAATTAAGCAATGACAACAGAACCTGAATGACTCAATCAAGGTCTAAAGGACCTGATTTGGAGTAAGGAAAGATCAAAGCTGTCCCTCCTGTCTTTCCACCTTCTGTCCCCTTTCCTCTGACTCCTCATCTCCTGTGACCCTTTTCCAAGTAGAAGTGAGTGATGGAGTACTTACTTCACCTTGTGTGGAGCACTTCTCAGAAAGGATCTTACCAGTTCCCACACTAACTATGCTTTATTCCTTGTTCTCCTATTGTTTGTAATATATATATATATATCTGTTCACTGACCTTTCTCTCTCCCTTTCTCTTTCTCTTTCTTTCTCATATATATAGTGCTACTCACGTCTGGCTTAAGGTAGTGCCAGGATTGAACCTAGGACCTCAAAGCCTCTGGTGTAGAAGCCTCTTTGTATATAATCATTATGCTATCTCCCCAGCCCTGACTTCTTTTTTAAGACTTTCTTTTCTTCCTTTTTTAAAAAAAATGTTATTTTTTATTTTATTTTAATGAGAGAAAAAGATACAGAGAAAGAGAGGCCAAAGCATTGCTCAGTTTGGGTTTATCGTTTGGGGAGGGGAGGTGAAGGGGGGGTGGACTAAGGCTGCGACTTTTGAGCCTCAGGTAGGAAGGTCCTTTTGCATAACTATTATGCCATTTCCCACACACTGTCCACTGAATTATTCCAATAACCCAATGAAGCAAGTACTATTACCTATTATGAGAGGAGGGAAACTGGGGTACAGCAAATTAATTAAAGTACCAAGTTTACCTAGGTTTAAGTCCATGTTTTAGACCACCTGGAGCCTGGATCCAGACAATATGGTTCTACAGAGCACACCTACCTCCAATGAGGCTGTCCTCTCTAGATTGTCTGCTGCATATCATTGCCAATTTTGGCATCTAGGGGAAATTATTGTAGTAAATGCTCTCAGTAAGAGGTTGTTTCTAAAAATTGTTCAGGGATGGTTCTGCTCTACTCCTTCCTGAGCCTGTATAGCTAAGACAATTTAGTTTATACTCATATACCCATTCATTGTCAGTCAACCAATATTTGCATGGAATGCTTGTTGTATTCCAGATACAGGCTGAGTAACAGGCAGCTCCTGTTCTGGAAGCTCACCAGATACCACAGCAGCATGGTTAGTGTTTACATGAAGTGATGCTGAGCTGAGGCCAGGGCAGTCAGTAAAACATACCCAGGGACTGGGCGAAGGCGTTCCAGGCAGAGCAAACAGGAGTGAAGAGTGTTGCGGCAGTTGTGTCCAATACCTATAGGGCAGCTTCCCTAGGCAGTTCCAGGGTTGTGGTGGAGAGGTGCAAGAGGGGATCTGAGCAGACTGACAGGATGACACCCTGATAAGTGTTTATCTAGGGATGAACTTTTTTTTTTTGCCACTAGGGTTATTGCTAGGGTTCAATGCCCACACAACTTTAATGTTCACTAAAGTCATTTTTATTTTTCTACAAGGTGAGAGACAGAGATAAAGAGACAAGAGAGACATCTAGTTCCACCACTCATGAAACTTCTCCCCTGTGGATGGGAACTGGGCACTTGAACTTAGGACCTCTCTCACGTTAATGTGTGTTCTCTACCAGGTCCCAGCCCTAAGGTGAATACTTCTGCAGGTCAGTCAGGGGAAGCTGGGGAGTATGGGGGGGTGGGTCCCCTGGGGGTGTCTACTTGGGACAGATACTGAACTCAGCATTCTTCATACATCATCAGTTTTGCTTACTGTTTTAATATCAGCATTTATGACATGGACACATTTTAGATGCTTGATGAATATGCCCTGAGTAAATGGATGAATGAATGATTATAATTCTTATAAAAGTCCTTGAAAATTAAGGAAACTGAGGTCTGGAGAGGCAAAATGACTTGTCTACACTGATAAGCAGGTAGACCAGAATTCAAACATGAATATGGACCCAAGTCTTCCCACTCACCTCCTATATTCATATTTCTTTTAAAAAATATTTATTTATTTATTATTGGATAGAGACAGAGAGAAACTGAGAGGGGAGGGGAAGTAGAGAGGAAGAGAGACAGAGAGACACCTGCAGCCCTGCTTCACCACTTGTGAAGTTCTCCCTCTGCAAGTGGGGACCAGGGGTTTGAACCTGCATCCTTGCACACTGTAATATGTACACTTAACCAGGTGTGCCACCGCCTGGCCCCTCCATATTCATATTTCTTTTTATTTATTTATTTTATTTATTCCCTTTTGTTGCCCTTGTTTTATTGCTGTAGTTGTTGTTATTGATGTTATTGTTGTTGGATAGGACAGAGAGAAATGGAGAGAGGAGGGGAAGACAGAAAGGGGGAGAGAAAGACAAACACCTGCAGACCTGCTTCACTGCCTGTGAAGCAACTCCCTGCAGCTGGGGATACAGGGGCTCGAACCAGGACCCTTACGCTGGTCCTTGCGCTTTGTGCTGCCTGCGCTTAACCCACTGTGCTGCTGCTTGACTCCTCATATCTATATTTCTTATTGTCTGACTTTGCAGTGGTTCTCACAAAGTGGCAAGTATACTGCACCATTCTTGACTTGGGATCTGACCATACAATTTGCTTTGGCCAACAGAATAAGGTGGAGTGTGCTAGTCTCAAGCCTAACCTTCAATGTACTTTGTCATCCAGCAATGCAATTGCTGAAAAATGCAACAGATGTGTTTTCATTTCAAGTAAGAAAAGTGATATATATGGGTGTCCTGTGAACACACAGAGCAAGCAGGGAAGTCTAGGGCATGAAGAAAAGGTTTCTTAGAGAACATTGAAATGGGTCTGGAAAGATGTTTAGGATGTACCATTCTTTGAACAAGTATTAATTGATCACATGCTATGTGGTGGGCATTCTTTTTTTTTCAGAAGCGACAGAGCGCGGGAGATCATTCCATGCAGAGGGAACAGAATACATACGCAAAGGTTTAGTGCTCCTGAGAGCAGCCTGCTATCTCTTGGGGGTAGAATGGGGATGGAGTGGAGACATAAAACTGCAAAGGCAAAAAGGCTAGGCGGAGGAGTTGGGGCCTTATACTGAGGTGTCTTAGGAGCCTTCTGAGGGTTAAAGTATTATGACAATAAAAACTTCCTTTGGTTTTAGGTGGAGCCTTGTGGTAGTCAAGAAACCTGGCCAGCATGAAGCAGGACAGCTGGCTGGGAGGAGACTCTACAGTATAAAGGTGGCATTGGAAGAATGCTGAGGAAGAGGGACTATGGAGGAGAGGAGGAACTGCAGAGTGTGGTTGATTGCCCTACTCTGCCCAGATTGGGCAACTTAGTGGGGCCTGTGGGAATATCAGAGGAGAGTTAACTTTGGAGGTGCAGGTGGGGGAAAAGAAGAGACAATCTGAGGACTGAGTGGTGAAACAGTGAGTAGGGCACTGAACTTGGAAGCATGAGGTCCCAAATTTAATCCCTGGCATCCCATGTGCAGAGTGATGTTCTGGGTCCCTCTCTATCTTGTATAAATAAAGATAAATAAAAAACTAAATAAATAGCACTGCTCATCTCTGGCTAATGGTGGTGTGGAGATTGAACCAGGGACCTTGGAGCCTCACAAGCATGAAAGCATTTTGCATAACCATTATGCTGCTCCTATAGGAAGTGGGATTTCTTCCTTTCAGACTTGGGGCCCACTATCCCATAAGCCAGTTGTCTCTCTATTCCAGAGATGCCTTGACTATCTGGTCTTATTCTTCCCCACCCAAGAAGACCACTAATGGTTCTAATGGTTGTTGCTACCTAAGTATTCAGAGGAGGACAAGCATCTGGCAAAAAAGAGGGTCCTTTGGAGGCCAGGGCAGGGTAGCAACAAGCAACTGGTGCAATGACTGGGTCCTGACCCATCTGTCCACCTTAAGGCTGCCTGGCAGGGTCAACAGGGCAGGTGCATAGGCATGTAGATGAGGAGTTTGTTCCCTGACACCCCCTACTTCATCTGAACAGCTTCATAGACACCAGACTCAGCCATCAGGTACAGAGCTACTCTCTCTAGGTTTAGTCAAGGCAGGTGCAGCATTAGAAACCTGACCTTCCACAGGTGAAACCTGACTTTCCACAAGTGGAGAGACAGAGACCCAGAGAGGGGGGTCAGTTAGAAAGGCAATGACAAGAGGAAGGAGGCAGGTAGGAGATGTACCTTCAAAAGTGTGGAAATAATGTGGACAGAGCACCCTGGAAACAGAGGGAAGAAAGAGAGAGAGAGAGAGAGAGAGAGAGAGAGAGAGAGAGGAGGAGGAGGAGGAGGAGGAGGAGGAGGAGGAGGAGGAGGAGGAGGAGAAGAAGAAGAAGAAGAAGAAGAAGAAGAAGAAGAAGAAGAAGAAGAAGGAGAAGAAGAAGAAGAAGAAAGAAAGAAAGAAAGAAAGAAAGAAAGAAAGAAAGAAGAGGAGGAGGAGGAGGTGGAGGAGGAGGCAGAGGAGGAGGAGGAGGAGGAGGAGGAGGAGGAGGAGGCGGCGGAGGAGGAGGAGGAGGAGGCAGCCTGCCCATGTGGATATGAAGTAGAAGGGAGAGAAAGGAGAGGGCAAGAGAGAGGAGATGATAAGAGCTATGATGCTTCCATACAATCTGCTGTAGTTAAGATCATGGTGCTGCCTGTGGGGACAGATGGAGGTGGGGAGTTATTTAGAAGGACCAGGATAGAGGACATCTCTAAGATGTCCTTCTCAGGATGGGTGGGTGTCCCAGTCTCCTCCCAGAATCTCAGTGCCCAGGGTAGCTGACAGCAGAGGCTGGGGCAGCCAGAGAGAGGGGGCTTCTTTGACAATTGGAAATAAAACGGGTGCAACGTTCTAATACTAACAGCCTGTTATTAAAATCAAGTGCTATTTTGCAAAATGCATTTGCCAGAGAATCGCTAATTACAGGCAAGGCGCATTTCTGTGTGTTGGTGCCGATTAATCCTGAGCAGTTTAAGCAGTCGGATTTTGTACATATAATTATCACTTGAGATTCACCAAACAGCAACAAGATGCTATGGGTTTTGCCCTCAAGGGACTTGGAAGCTGGGGGTTTGTCCTGCCTGGTGGGGAGTCAGTGGGAGAGGCAAAGAGTTGTCCAGCCCCAGACCCCAGAGGGTTAGTTCTGCTGAGTCATGTGCCTGCCTGAGGGCAACCTCATCATGACCTTCCTTATTTCAGAAGTGAAACAGAATGGACCCTGATAAAGAGAAAACAGGGGCAGGACTTTTGGGAGGGCAGCTGGAGCACAGCGCCTAGGAGAGCAGCCACAAGCAAAGCTCCACTAATTCCAGAGCATGGCCCAGTGATGAGACTAAAATAGGTGTGGCATTTGCGACAAAGGGTGCTCTCCTAACTCTACCTGCCTGGCCTTTCTGTGAAATGGGAGGGCTAGGGAGAACCATAAGGAGGAAAGCCACACCCCCAAGGCCAGAAGTAAAGGGAGTCTTCCTGGGGTCCAGTGGTGCTACTCAGTCAATGGAAGCAGGAGGAGATCAAGCAGCCTTCAGAGCTGAATGGGTCCTCACAACAGAGGGAGATGCCTGTGGTGCTGCAAGGCATGCTGGGAGAGCTTTCTGGGAGAGGAAGCGGGGGCAGGGATCTGGGCAAGTCATGCTAGTGCAGACAAGGAAAAAAAGAAAGGGAATCTAAATAGCTACTGAAGGCCTATCCCAACAGGAGGGACATAATCAGCTACAAGTCAGAGAATAGGAAGGCAGGGTCACATGAGCACGTAGGCCCAAGCCAAGGGAACCTGATGCTCTCACAGGGACCCCAAAGAGCCAGAGGAGGAGTTAAGCCAAATCCCTCAAAGAGAAGGCAAGGGCTCCACTTGCCATCTGAGGCACTAGGCTTGCTCTGAATCTCACAGGAAGCTGGAAGAATGGTGGATGAGGGCACTGTCCTCCCTTTCTGGGGAGCAGGGGTTCCCCAGCTGACCATAGAAATCCCCAGCTTCACTTGCTGCCTCCCCTGTCCTCCAGGCTGAGCTGCAGGTCATCTTTATTATGCAGCTAGCTGACTTGGATTCAAAGAAAGCACAGTTTGTCTCCCTCTGTCAAGTTTCCTGGGTCCTGGCCTTCTTAGTCCCTGTGGATGCAGTCCAGGAAGCCTATTCACACTTTACTTTGAAAGCCCCTCATTTAGGAAGGCAGCAGCATTGGGCTCAGGAGGTGGCTAGAGCAATAGATCTATAAGCATAAAGTCCTGAGTTCGATCCCCAGCATTGCATGTACCAGAGTGAGGGTCTGATTCTCTTTCTCCTCTCCATATAATAAATAAATAAATAAATAAATAAATAAATAAATAAAGCATCTACATAGGAATCTACAGTGTTTAAAAGAGGAGTCAGATATGAAAGCCTGAGATGTCTTCTCTGAGTCCATTCTGATATTTGCTTTCCTTGATTTTATGCAGTGGGTTAGGGTTTGGGGCTGAGTTTCCTATGCAGGGGTTCCCATTGAATGTGAACATAACATAACACAAGAGTGTGTGCAAGAAGAGCCTGGCCCTTAGACTGTGCTGACAAAGCTGCCATCAGAGTGACATTAGAGAAACTAAGTGTGTCACTACAGTGCAAGGGGATACAGCCTGCCTCCACAACTGTGTGCACTTTCTCCCCCCCTTTCCTTTTTCTTTCTTTCTTTTTTTAACCACATTGCCTTTAATTCAGAAGAATTTCAGAAAGAAAATTCAGGAGAATATTTTTATTATTGAGGTGGCTCATACATGTGCAATTTTACCCCTCTAGACTACTTTTTTTTCATTCAGAAAGAACAGACATCACAGTACTAGAGTTTCCTCTGGTGTCATAGTACCTCTCAGTGGTACTGAGGTTTGAATCTGAGCTGCATGCACCCTACCAGTAAGCTATACCTCTGTACTATGAGAACTTTGAAAAAAAAAATGGGAGGGGAGTGTTTTTTATTTAGTAGAGTGGCATACGCAGTACAAGGGACTGAACTCAAAACCTTACATTTTCAAGTCCTGTGTTCTGCCTGCTGCTTATTTCTTAAGCTGTTCCAGGGATATTTTGAAGCCCAGGGTGAACTAAAGTGCTTAGCTCACAGTATTCTCTCAGTACCTAGAGAATCCAAATCCCTTCTTTTCTTTCTTTCTTTCTTTCTTTCTTTCTTTCTTTCTTTCTTTCTTTCTTTCTTTCCTCTCTCTTTCTTTTTTTCTCCTTTTTTTTTCTTTATGCCTCCAGGGTTATCTCTGCAACTTGGTGCCTGCACTATGAATCCACTGCTCCTGAAGCCTTTTTGTTTTTTCCTTTTCCAACAGGACAGTGAAAAGTTGAGAGGGGGAGGGGATGATAGAGGAGAGAGAAAGATAGACACCTGCAACCTGCTTCACCACTTGCAAGGCAACCCCCCTGCAGGTGGGGAGACAGGGGCTTGAACCGGAATCCCTGTGTGGGTCCTTGCGCTTCATACTATGTGTGCTTAATCTGGTGTGCCACCACCTGGCCCCCTCTGAGCCCCTTCAAACCCCCCAATGTGCACAGAGTACTCAGACCTCCAGTTGTGCCCCTTTAGACAGCTTAATGTTGGCACCCCACACAGAACCTACCAAGGACTGGGTCTTCCAATTTCCTCATCCATGCCTTAACTCAAGGGTGCCAGCTCTTTTGTCCTATGAGGTGAAAGTAATCATTAAATGAGTCACTAAACTGGTCCCCCTTTCTTTGTCCCTTTAAGACAAAGCAGCATCTTCAAGCAGTTTGTTTTCAAAACCCTGGGAAGATGTCATAGCAAGATGTTATCTTACTGAAAACCCTGGGAATAACAGCTTCAGTTCCACAGGCACCCACTATATGCCAGCTGGAGACCAGGTGCTGACGTGCAGATCAGGAGAGCTAAGTGCTATCCACAGCCCTGTTTGCTGCCCTGAAGTCAGGTTCCCTGAGGGTCCCAGGGCCATAAGCTGTCACATGGCTGCAATAAGCCCCTCCCACAACAGGGCAGGGATGCAAACCCCAGGTCCTTATTCCAGTTCCATGAACTTCTGCGTCTTTCACCACACAGAGAAGTGAGTTACCTGGGCCAAGTTCACAGAGCTGCTTAGATACAAAACAGGCTCAAAACTGGGCTTCTTACTGCTACTGGGCTGGGTCTGTAGGATGGAGGGCAGAATGAGAGGTTGGGAAGGCTGACCCAAGCTGCATGTTATTCCCAGCAGTTCTAGGAAAATGATACCCTTTTCTCCTAATTGTGAGCAATAGGGGTACAGAAAACTCAAGAGAAGGGAGGTTATAATGATCCCATTAGCTTATATTCTTAGCACACAGTAGAGAGAGAGAAAAATGAAATAATAATAAGGGCTGGCAGTGGTTCAGCTAGTAGAGCACACACATTGCCATGTGCCAGTACTTAAGTTTGAGCCCTGGACCACCATATGGGAGTTGCTGCAGAGTAGATGGAGTAGTGCTGCAGTTGTCTCGTCATTCTCTGTCTCCCCCACCCCCCATTTTAAGAAGCTTTTAAAAAAATGACCCAGGGGAATAGTAGTGTACTTCAGACAATACAGCTTCAATAATAACACTGGTGGCAATATATATACTTTGCCATGTATGCAACTCAGGTTCAAACCCAGCCTCTACCGCATTGAAGGAAGTTTTCTGTGCTATATTCTTTCACTCTTTAGCTAAAAATGAGTGAATTAGTCAGCTCATCTATTGACTGATTTAATCAAATAAACCTATATTTAAACCTTTTTGCTCTGATCTGCCAAAAACAAAGGAAAATTCCACAAGAGTCATTCAGCTATCCCCTTGTCTCCAACAGGCCCCATAATGGGACAGGTCAGCAGTCCATGTGCTTAAGCCATGAGACCTCATCTCAGTGAGGAGATGCCTCCTTCTATTTTGAGTCTCTCTCTTCCAACTTCCCCCCAAACACGCACACACACACACACACACACACACACACACACACACACACACACTTCTCTTTCTTCCATTGTTTGGAAGGTAAAACTGGGCCAGTGTTGTCTCTCTCTTTCTATACTTTTTCCCCTCCTTTTTGGTGTTCTCACTCAGGAAGAAGACCAGGGTTTTCCTGCTCACTCGCTTCCCTCCTCTAGGCCATCTAGTCCAAAAACTGTCTTTTCTTGTGTGATTGAGAAGCACTTCCTTCCCCTAGAGGAGTTAGGAGACTCAGAAAGCTGAGCAGGCCTATCCCCATGGTGAGGAACCCTGTAGGTGGCCTAAAATCATCCAGTGCCAGATGCTTGTGAGATGTCTAGTGATAACAACAGCTGGTCCTTGTCCTGAGTTCTCCCTCCCAAGTCCTTTCCTAAGAGACAAGGTCAGGACCAATGGTTCCAGAAGCCTCTCTCTTTCCTGCCAGAAAGCACATAGTGTCTCAAAAAGTATTGTGCTAGGGTAAGAACTGGGCTCTAGTCCTGGTACTATGCCTACCTTTAGCCATGTTACTCTGCCTCTTTGGTTGATCTTCTGTTGATTCTCTATGAAATATAAGGTGTTAGAATACAACTACTTCAAGATTTCCTGCAGTTCTGGCCACTTCAACTCCCATTCTGTGTCCTATTCCACCTAGTCCAGTTCAACTCTACCTCCTTAGTCTGGGTCCTTGCTAGTGGGGTGGAGCACTGAAGAGGGAGCATCTCATAGGCCACCCCCCTTTCCACCATGCCTGGAGCTTTGATGCTCCTCTCTCCAGACTTAGAAATCACCCTGGAGCACAGGGGCGGCCTGACTGCTGGTTGACTCCACCAGGCAAATTACAACCTCTCAAGGGTGCCTATAACAAATGACAGCTAAATGGTTTGCTTTCCATATGCAAATGAAGCCTCCAATTTACATTCATTTGCACCTGATGGGTATCTGCAATGGAGGGGTTTGATTTGTGCCTGATCCGTAAGTGTCTAATTTATTAATCAATAAAACGTCATGTACAGGCAAGAGAATCCCTCAGTTTCAGCCGGCCTCCATATATATGTAAATAATGCAATCTCTCAATCTACTTGTTATGTAAATGTTAATAGCAAACTGACAGAAATAGGCAGCTGCAGAACTTATGAGCAGAAGGTCTAAGATGTATACGGGCTCTGCATCCACCCTTTGTCCCTTTTTCTTACTTACTTCCTCTGGCCCCACTTGCCACAGTTTTTTGTTTTTGTTTTTTTGTTCCTCATGCCAGGTCATTCCTCTTCTAGGAAGCACACCAGCTTCCAGTCCTCCTATATTGTCAAATTTCAACCCAGTGGCCCTCATAGTTTTGCCTTTCTCTGATGTTGGAAATGTGTCCCCACAACCACACTTGACAGAGTCCTCCCAGTCTTCTCTTCTCTCTCTCTCAGGCCCTGGTGAAATTGACTTTCCCCTTCAAGGCTGCAAGTCACCTTCTCTGAGCAGCATGAACACTGAGCACACTAGTACAGGACTGAAAATCTGTGCAAAGATGGGGCCATTAAGATGCCACTCTTCAAGAAGCTGCTGGGTGATACTACCTATAGGTGTATTCATTTATTTGTCAGATGAGAAAGTATGTATCCTCTAGCATATGCCATGGGATCAAGCTGGGGGCTTCAGGAATGCAATTGTGTTCTTACAACTGAGCTGTGTCCTTGGTTAAGAAACCCCTGGTTTAGTAAAATCCATGTCTGCATTCACCCTTTGCATAGTTCTGAGCACAACTGGTGGTTGGTTCTCAGCAGGGAGTGTATGCTGTGGTCCATGGCACAAGTGATGAAAACAGCTTCATCAGCAAGGGATTAGCTAGAGTGGTATAAACTGAGAGCACTGGTGTTCCAATCTGGACAGTGTAGTCCATAATTAATCTCAATCCCATAGTGTGGCCTTTTCCCAAGAGCAGAGAAAGGCCATTCCAAGTGCTGGAAGTGGAGTGAAATGCCTTTTATAACATTCCTCAAAAAGACCATACACCAAGCTTTAGATAAGACAGAAGAGGATATATCAGTGGAGGAACCTTGCCTCCATCTCTATTCACCCCATCAGATCTTCACACTGGCTTGAGGGCTACTCTCCCACACTAGAGATCCCAGGTTCAGCCATCACAACATTTATTTTCCTCCGTGGCTGAGTTCTCCCGTCCTCTGTGAGGTCAAAGTCAAGCTTGCTGCAGACATTTGTGTCAAGCAATCAGAGAGATGTGCCAGAGGAGCCCCCCCCCCCCACTCATGTTCCTCATTCCCCTGAACACCCACTGCCCCTCACTCCCAAGTTTTAGCACTCCTTTAAGCCTGCATTTTCCAAAGGGAATCTACAAAATGTGATACAGTTGGCCATACCCCTTGACATTTCTTCTGAACCAGGGACTCAGCAAGTTTTATTCTATTCAGCTCTCCAGTTGAGCACACACATTACCATGTGCAAGGAACCAGGTTCAAAACCCCTGCTCCTTACCTGCAGGGGGAATGCTTCACACATGGTGAAGCAGATCTGCAGGCATCTTTCTCTCCCCCTCTCTATCTTCCTCTTCCTTCTCAATTTGTATCTGTCCTATCAAATAAAATAGAAAGAAAACTGGCCACTGGGAGTGGTGGATTCATAGTCCTGTATCAAGCCCCAGTGACAGCCTCAGTGGCAATCAAAAAAAAAAGTTTGTTGAGAAAGAGGGAGAAAGAGAGAGAGAGAGAGAGACAATGAGAGTCAGAGAGAGAGAGAGAGAGAGAATCAGAGAGGTTCAGAGATGTATCTAATATCATTCAACTAATAAGTTACAGAGTCAGAATATAAACTCAGATCTAAGCATAGATCTTGACTATTTCCAGTACCCTATGTCTCTAATCATGGAAGAAAAAAGGTCTGGCATCACTAAAGATGATCCCTACTAGAGTGAGAGTAGGAAGCTAGATTGCAGATCATCTAGAAAGAGAATCAGGTAAGCAGAGATAGCAAGGCAATTTAAACATTTTTATTTATTTATCATTAGATAGAGATAGAGAGAAATTGAGAAGGGTGTGGGAGAGAGTAAGGGAGAGAGACAGAGAGACACCTGCATCACTGCTTTACCACTCATGAAGCTTCCCCCTCCAGGTGGAGACTAAGGGCTTGAACCTGGATCTTTGTGCATTGTAATGCGCTTAGCCAGGTGTGCCATTGCCTGGCCCTCTTAGCACAACAGTTTACACAACAGACTTTCATGCCAGGTTCAATCTTTGGAATGATTTTTTTATTAGCGATTTAAGGTTGGTTAAAAAATTATAAGATAACAAGGGTATAGTTCTACATTGTTCCTACCAGCAGAGTTCTGTGTCCCCATTCCCTCCATTGGAAACTGCAGTAGTTCCTCCAAGATCACAGATAAGAGTTCAGCATTATATATATATATATTGCTCATTTTTTTCTATGGTACTGCTATTTCTTTCTTTCTAAGTCACATCTACATCTATTACTACTTCCTAATGTCCTTCCTTTTTTTTTCTTCTTTTTCTGGGTCCAGATGGAACTAGAGTTCAGAGCCCTTTGGTCATCTTCCCATAATATTTCTTCCCTTCAGACCCCAGCATCAATTTAAGCCAGAGCTAAGCAGTATCCTGGTTATCTCTCTCTCTCCCCCTTCTCATTTTCTCTGTCTCTTTCATTATAAATCTTGAAAAAAAAAGTATAGAGCAGAATAGGAAGAGAATGGATATGTGTCTGACTAAAGACATAGTACATACGTGAATGACTAAGAAGAAAGGTAGATTGTGCTAGGAAGAGTTATTAAATCTCATGATATAAACCATTCTATTTATTCATGATCACCTAAAGATTTCTTTTTAAATTATTCACACAAAGCACTTGAAAGCATTCAGAATTACATGAGCATACTCTAGATTTGGGGTAATGTTCAGATTGTAGCTTAGGTTATAGGAACAAGATGGGGAACTATCTTAACCACCAGAAATAGTGATTATAATAGTTATAGCATGTGCCTACTCACACTTCAAGTACTCTCAACACATGAGCTCCTATAATCTTAGGAGGGGACTGTAGTCATTAACACTCACAGAGGAACAATTAGATACTCAGAGAGGTTAAGAAACCTATCCAAAGTCACATAGCTGGCTAGGCCCAGCAATGAATTCAAATCTAGTTCTCTCTTATGCCGGGGCCTAAATAATCCCCACATGATGCATCTTTTAGAAAAACGTTAATCACCTCTAATTGCAGTGGTGAAGATCTTAAGTCCCAGCTTCAGCAGCCCCATCTCCTCATGACAAACTTCCACACATGGGGTGGATATAAGGGAAACCAGGTACCTTTGTGGGGCACGGGTCCAATAAAGAAACTGGATGGGAGGGAGTCAAGTGGTAGTGCAGCGGGTTAAGCACACGTGGCGCAAAGCGCAAGGACCTGCATAAGAACTTCAGTTTGAGCCCAGGCTCCCCACCTGCAGGGGAGTCACTTCACAAGCAGTGAAGCAGGTCTGCACGTGTCTATCTTTCTCTTGCCCTCTGTCTTCCCCTCCTCTCTCCATTTCTCTCTGCCCTATCCAACAACGACGACAATAATAACTACAGCAACAACAACAAAAACTGGATGGGTAGGCTCATATTTTCCCTACTCTTAAAGACAAACCTATCATGTTATTTAATATAAAGATGTTGGGCTAGCCAAGTAGCTGGTCCATCTAATAGGTAGATGTTAGATAGCACTTTATCTTTTTGTTTTTCCCTTCCAGGGTTGTCACTGGGCTTCAGTGCTGGCACTACACTTCCCCTGATCTCAGAAGCCACCTCCTTTTTTTTTTTTTTTTTTTTCTATTTTATATGATAAGACAGAGAGAAATTAAAGAAGGAGGGATATATATATATATATATATATATATATATATATATATATATATATATTTAGAGAGAGAGAGAGAGATACCCACAGACCTGTTTCACTGCTCATGAAGCATCCTCTGTGTCCCTCTGCAGAGTAATGTGTGTATTCAACCAGGTGTGCTGCCACCAGGCCCACTTGACAGCATTTTAAAGTGCCCCAGGACTTTTGCATATCCACAAGCTGTGTCCTTTAGCACTCAGATTATGGGAGCCCATGTTCCTGCCTTTTTGTTTTTCCCTCCAGGGTTATTGCTGGAGCTCAGTGCTGACACTATAAATTCAGCACTCCTGTGGGCCATATTTTTCCCCATTTTATTAGATAGGGCAAAGAGAAATTGAGGGTGGGGGAGGAGATAGAGAGGGAAAGAGGAACATAGACCTCTGCAGGCCTGCCTCACAGTTTGTAAAGCATTTCCCCCATAGGTGGGGAACTGGAGTCAAACCCGGATCCTTGAGTGAGTCCTTGCAGAGGTCTCGCACTTAGTACGACATAAGATTAGCCAGGTGCACCACCACCAACCCCCTGCTTCTGCTTTTCACACTGCCCCTAGAAATCACTCCACAGGGGAAGAAAAGTGTACCTCGGCCTGTCCTGCTGCTGATTTACTGGGGGAGAAAAGACAGAACCCCAGCAGCCCTTGAAAATTAGGAAGCACCACTCTCTCCAGAAGGTGAGGGCCCTGGGCTCAGTCTAATCTTCCTTCTCTCCTCCCTCTTCTGGGTTGTTTGCTCCTCTACAGTCTTGGCTGTTTGCTCCTCCACAGACATCATGAATTCTCTAGAAAATCTCCTTGAGTGTTCACCTCAACAGGTTATACTTAGACCAGTCTTCCCATTGGCCCTGGGCCCGTTCTGAACTCAATTCATTTACAAGTCAGGGGAGATACTGCACAATTTCTTCCTTCACTCCAGAACCAGAGCCTTCCCCACTGAAGCTCACCAGACACTGGGAAGAGGTTGAGGGACCTCAGAGCCTTTGTATACAACTCACCTGGGTGTGACTGGTAAGTCCTGTCCCCATCAGGATGGAAACTGAAACTCCCCCCCCCCACACACACACACCCACACATAGGAGGTGTGAGGCAGGAGTCAGGGCTAGTTTTGTGGCATTGCAGCTGAAATCAGGTGTGATATTTATGGGTCACCTCTGTGTGTGGACCAGGCTGCTTCCTGCAGCCAGTCACTATGGGCTTAAGGGGGGCTATATGTCATCTTAATATTTTCTTAAACCAAATAGAATCTTAGAAGGAAATAAATCTTCTGCCAAGCTATCACATGGTGAATTTTAAATCCAAACGAAAGGGCCAGCTGGCTGCCGGAGGACTGAGGTGATACAGAGTTTCCCCGCCATCACTCTTTGTGTTCATATCAAGATTAACAAGATTTCAGGAGAGATGGCAGACAGCTTGAGCTGTCTGAGTTCAGACTCCCAAATCCAAGCTTTTTTGTTTCCTATTTGAATGATTTGGGGCACACAGTGAAACTCTCTTGAGTCCTAAATTCTCTAGCCATACCGTGAGAGCAGTAATTGCACACTGACTTACATCTGGGCATGTGGCAAGGGTTAATATATTAGAAAGGGCCAGAAAACTGTAGCTGTCATAATCACTCCAACATGAAGAAGTCCTGTTGCTGGTACTTTTATCTTCCTTATTTCCCATTGTAGGTGCACAGCTAGAAGCAGAGAATTGCATCTGCTTACAAATCACCCTCTTTCTCCCTGGCTACAAGTTGCCTGCAGGATCAGTGGAGGCACAGTGAAACCACCTGCCCAGTGGAACAGATACAGAGAAATTTAAAGCAGAGATGGCTCTCTCTTTAGAGTGTTTGCTCCACCTGCAGCTTGGACTCTGGGCCACCCCAGCATGAATGTCCAGACCTGGCCAGGGAAGCTTTCTCCACTGTTTTCCTCTGGGGCTTAGGCAGACTGAGGGTGGGGGTGAACAGGGATGGAAGTGAAGGTCTACATTTGGGTTGAAATGTTCAGCAACACAGAAAACAGAGAAATCCTGACTCAGGGGGTAGGGGTGGGATGAGAGTTTGGGGGCAGGGGAGGGGAACTTAATAGCCCATCTAGAGAGAAAGCACATGGAGGCAAGGACTGGGGGTGGAGGAAATAATGATGGTGGTGATGATGAAGGTCAAAATGACACTACTGCCCTTTGCAACATGAGATCCTGTTGACCACATGCTCTGTGAATCCTTCCTTCTGTTTTTTATTTGTCTTTCTGCTTTGCGCAGGAATGAAGCCAGGGTCTTATGCATACCAAATTCCCTTAAGCCCAGTGATCATTCTATGTTTCTGGTGGTAGGTGAGGTAGAGAAAGAGAGACAGAAGCAGAGAGGTGAAGAGATACCAAAGACCACTCTACCATTCATGGAGATCTCCTAGTTCTGTCCCTGGTGCTCTATGCACTGCTGGGGATCAAACTGAAGGCTTCACACATAGCAAAGCAGGCATCTCATCAACTGAGGTACCTCTGGCACCCTTACCCTAGATTTTATTCTCTCTTCTGACCCACCATCCCTACAGTCTTGGATGTAGTTGAGGCTCACTTCCTCTGTTTGCCCATGAACCCTTGTGTGCCCCAGGTGTCCACTTTCTGTCCGTACCATCTCCATAGTCTATACTCCACTTGGGTGGCTTGGCCCAACTTCTATGCCTACAGAACTAATAGCCTCACAATGTTCCCCATGTTGTACTCACAGTTCCCCCACCTGCCACCTGGTCTAATTCCATCCTAGCTCTTTTCTGCTTCAGTTCCTGCTGCTACTCTTGTACTCCTACATTGAGCTATGCCTGATTGCACCAAACCAAAACTTTCCTTAGAGGTTGGTAGATAGAGAAGGAAATATTTTCTTTCTTTCTTTCTTCCTTTCTTTCTTTCTTTCTTTCTTTCTTTCTTTCTTTCTTTCTTTCTTTCTTTCTTTTTTGTTTCAGAGGAGAGTGAGTATGCAGTCTACTACCAACACAAACTGTGTAATTGATTTCCCCATGTTTGTGGAAATTGCAGGCATCAGCACATCTGGAGTGCAATGGACAAGCCTCCCCCTGGGTAAGCTTTGATTGTGGTAGCTTCCCTGCCAGGTAAGTTTAGGGCACTATGAAAAACTTGTTTGCTAAGGTCAGGGATATAAGCTCACTGGGTAGGGTGTATGCCTTGACATACTTATGCTAGCAGCCTAGGTTCAAGCCCCACCACCAAATGGAAGTGCCACAACTATACAGGGGAAACTGCTGCTATAGCTTCTATTCTATTCTATTCTATCCTATTCTATTCTATTCTATTCTATTCTATTCTATTCTATTCTATTCTATTCTATCTATCTATCTATCTATCTATCTATCTATCTATCATCTATCTATCTCTACCTCTACCTCTATTTCATCTTTCTCTTAATAAAAAAGTCTGCCCAAGAGAAGTGAAATCACACATTATGACTTCTCAAAGAAATTCTTTGTTAAAAGATAAGATGCATAAAACAAAGTCTGCATATCAGCAGACTTTATGTTTTATGTGACTTCACACAAAATAAACACAGATATATAGCCAGCACCCAGAGCAAGAGAGGGAACAAACCCAGCCCATCCAGAAGCCATCCATCCTTCTCTCCCCAGCCCTTCCCCATAGGTAATTACTATCTGGACCTCCTCCCAGACCTCCGTCACCACAGACACATCATTCCATGTATAAATGAAACCCTACAGTCTATTCTTTTATGCCTGGCTCTCTCCATATGTTGCTCTCTGCATATGTTCAGGAGATTATGCTCACGAGAGTCTCTGTGAGTGTGATGCCACTTGAGGCTGTCACTACCTCTCTATGCAGTGTTCCCTGGCATGATCCCATCATGTGTCACCATCCTATACACAGCTGGTGGGCATTCAGCCAGTATCCAGTGGGAGTGATTATGGTTAAGGCACTTATGGAAACATGCTTCAGGGTTATATGTGCATGTTTCTGCTGAACACAACTCTGGGCAAAGGCGCTGGGTCACAGAGTCCTCACATAGATAAATAGCTGAATCAGTCAATCCCACCCAGGTTTTCTGGGTGTCTGCCCCCGTGCATTCTCCCTGCAGCCATGTGGGAGAATTCCAGTTGCCCTTAGAGCTGCTTATGACTCTTCTCTCTTTCTCCCTTCTCTCCAAGGTACATCTATACCATCTTGTCTGTATGCCAGATTGTGTGTGTGTGTGTGTGTGTGTGTGTGTGTGTGTGTGTGTGTGTGTTATTTCCATGAGTGCAAGGTCTGGCTGAGCCTACTTATCCAGAAACTTGGGAATCTCCACCCTCTTTTCCAGCCCCATAACTATCACCTTAGTTCTGGCCTCCTAGCTCCTGTGTGGGGTGTCACTGGTCAGAGTGCTTCCAAAGGAGTTTGGACTGGCCGCCCTTTCCCACAATGCCCTCTATGTCTCTGCAGCACATCCATCAGGACTACTTTCAGCTCGAGGACTCCACAGATCCCAGCCCTAAGCTCAAGTGACTGGGTTGGGTCTGCAAGCACCTTGTAAGCAGGTGTCTCACTCTGTCCCACAGAGCTCTGGCACATATCCATACTCCACATACATGCAATGATCCAGTTTGGGTGTAGCCCCACCTGCCTTGCCAATCTTATCCCCTGGAGCTCCCCTTGTAACAAACACCAATGACAGCAGCACACAGCACATCCCTCAGTCACTAAGTACCACTGAGCCTTCACTCTGCACCAGGCATCTGGTAGGTGGCCTCTCTTTTGCTTAAAGTTCCACACTCCCACACATTGTGGAGAAAGCCTTAGACAGGCAGCAATCTCATCCTACTACTTGGGCTCACAAACCCCAGAGTTGACCGAGGTGGAAGCATACCACCCTCACTCCAAAATAACCATCTAGCTCCCAAAAAGGTGGCTTATAAAGAGGCCTTGCATGAGGCCTTCTGACAGGCACCACATGACAAGACCATGTGTCGTATGCTTTACATTGGTTTGTTCTAGCCCTCCCCCCGCCAAGAGAATTGGATCAGTCCAATTAATTTCGCGGGCCTGCTTGGCCCCGCCCCAAGGAACCCCGAGAGAGGGTTCCTGAGTCCGAGAGTTCCTGAGTTCCCGAGTGACAGAGTTCCTGAGGTTCTGAGTTTGAGAGTAAGGGAGAGGGTTCCTGAGTTCCAGAGAAAAGGAAAGAGTGCTTGCGCCGCCGCAAAGAGACAGCGGAGTTCTGTTTGGTCATTAGTTTGTCTTAGTTTATCAATCGTTGTTCCTGAATAAAGAAATACAGCTTCCCCGCCCAGCCGTTGTCTCTGCGTCTCTGTTACCCGCCTGTGAAGCTATCCCAGCCGGCCAGAGCCTCCCGAAATTTTAACAACAAATGGTGCCCACGTGGACCTGACCTGCGCATCTCTCAGATAAGTAAAGACAATTTGGCTACCTATGCTCGATGGCCTTCTCTTCTGCTTGTGAAGAGATCTCCAAAGACCTCTGTTTTTTCTTCACGAGACTGTTTTGCTGTTTCTGGAACATTTATCTCTGGACCACTCTGTGGTTTCCACTCGCTCGGGCGAACTCAGAACAGCCAGCTGGAAGAGCCAGCGGGCGGGAGGTGAGGCACGGAGCTGCCGTTTCCACCTGGTTAAACAGCCAGCCAGCCGGCTGCGCCCAGACAACCCCGCGCACCGCGACCACAGCCCCGCAGCCCCGCAGCCCCACAGCCCGCAGGAGGCCTACGCCAGCACGCAAGAGCCCGATGCCTCCACGCTAGAGCCCGAGGCCAGCCCACAGGAGTCGGATCTCCACCACGTGGCGCAGGGCACTGGACGCCTGATCGCTCCACGCTGCTCGGCCACTGCGAGCAGGGCAGCAGACATGGCAGGGCCATGGGGCAGGGCCGCGGCGGCCTATTATGGCCGCCACCCCTGGGCACCTAGGCCCACGCCTTCTACAAAGATGGCCTGCCTGCCCTCTTTCTATGAATTCTGGAACCATCCCGGGCCTCCTGGACCCCCGGGATCCCTGCCGAAACTGGGCACACGAGATCTCCATCCGCCGGTCCGGTCTGAAGGCAGACAAGCTGGAGTACGCAGAGATTTGTGCAGAGATCGCAACCTGCAATTCCTAAAAGTGAAGCTGCGCGGGAAGCCACCTCCGGATGGTGAACCCCCCCCCCCCCCAACAACTAAGACAGTACAGATTTAAATTCGTGTTTAAAATGACATGTCTTCGTAACAAAGGTTTCTCTCCTTGTGTATTAATGACCATGTTTATCTGTATGTTTAAAGTTTGGTAAACAGTAGCTTTAAGGCTAAATTCTTACTAGTCAAAGTTAAATGAAAAAGGTTTTCAACGTAATTCTCATAAAGATAAAAATTAACTTACATTTAAAGTCTAAGGTAAAAATTAGTTAACAATCAATATATTTGAACTAAGTTGGTCTAAACAAAAGGTTAAATAGACTTGTTGATATGTAAAACACTACCTTCTCTATTAGAAATGGTAGATCTCACAATGGCTATGCTAATTATTCTCATGCCTGAGGTTGCCTCTCCGGCCCACACCTAGGGTGTGTCTCCATCTTGAATGGGTGTAACAAAAGGTTAAAAGACGTTGTTGATATGTAAAAGTCTCAAATTCCTTCTCTATTAGAAACTTTGGATCATGCAGTAGATATGCTAATAACAAGTTTTGTTTCATAGTAAGTAAGTTATAGCCAGCTGCCTGTGGGACTCTAGGCCGTTCCCCGCCCCCATGCAAATGCCCGTCGAGGCAAGTAGCCCCCCAGAGGCAAGAAATGTTTTTTTTTTCAGATATGGCCCCCTCAGGCCTTCCCTTGGCAACATGCTGGTTTTTGTTATATATGTTTCTGTTCACCCCACACCCTTGATACTATAGTCATTTAGTTAAAAAGAAAAGGGGGAATTGTCGTATGCTTTACATTGGCTTGTTCTAGCCCTCCCCCCACCAAGAGAATTGGATCAGGCCTGCTAATTTCGCGGGCCCGCTTGGCCCCGCCCCAAAAGGAACCCCGGGAGAGGGTTCCTGAGTTCGAGAGTGACAGAGTTCCTGAGTTCCGGAGTTAGAGAGTTTTAGGGTTACAGAGTAAGAGAGAGTTCCAGTGTGTCAGAGTTTCAGAGGGTTCCCCAGTACGAGAGTTCCAGAGTTCTACAGTTGAAGAGTTCCTGAGTTGGAGAGTTGCAGAGTTGGAGAGTAAGAGGGAGTGCTTGTGCCGCCGCAAAGAGACAGCAGAGTTCTGTTTGGTGATTAGTTTGTCTTAGTTTGTGAATCGTTGTTCCTGAATAAAGAAATACAGCCTCCCTGCCCAGCCGTTGTCTCCGCGTCTCTGTTACCCACAGTGAAGCAAGCCAGCCCGGCAAGAGCCTTCAGAATTTTAACAACAACCATGGACAGCACCAAGGACAGACACTAACAGCTTAAGTTCCATGAATGGTGGAGTAGTGATTTGGTGCTTTGGTGTCCCTCCTTCTCTCTCAAAAACATAGGATAAACATGGAGAGGCAGTTCAGGGATACTGCATATGTGTAAGGCCCTGGGTTCCTTTCCACCCATTGTATGTTATTTATTTAGTTAGTTATTGACCCAAGGGTTTGCCAAAGAGTTTCATACCTTCTCAATTCCACTACTCCCAGCTGACCCTATTTTTCTTACTACCAGAAAGAGGATGAGAGATATGGAGACATGAAGAGATACCACAACACCACTCATTAAACTTTTTCCTTTGTGTGGTATTTCCCTGTGGTGTCTGGGGGCTCAAACCCAGGTCCTCCCATATTGTAAAAAATATGCGCTATCTGTAGTCACTGCATTAGGGAGAAAAAAAAAAAGACAACTGTGCAAGGTTTCTTGTAATCAATCCCATGTGGCTGGGAGGGACAGCATGGTACTGACTAGGCCAAGCACATTCATGCTGATGTGACTGACTTGCAGTGTGACCCCAGTTGCTGTAGAATGGGAGCTAGCACATGCCTCTCAAAGCTTTTGAGTGAGTGGCATGTAAAGATTCTGTCACCCACCAGCGGACCAGTTTGGGCTTTTCAAAGGCCAGGATAGGTATTCCTTCTGTACAGATCATCTCATAGGCAGTTTGCACTCTCTCTTGCTGATCTCAGGGCCAGGAAAGCTGAACATGCTACTCCTGTCACACCTCCCAGCTTCCGGAAGCTTTCTTCAATAACTCATGTAAATATCTATGCACTAGACTTGGTGCTCACAGTCACCTTATGGAAATCACTTCTTTTAGTGATTATGTATATATATTTAGAAAAATATATTTAGAAATATGTGTGTGTGTGTGTGTGTGTGTCTTCACTGTGCCTTCTGTACTCTGAAGCAACTTTTTTTTTAAGATAAAAAGTGAAACAGAGAGACAGAAGAAGAGAGGTGGAAGGTACCAAAGCACCAAAGCTTCTTCCCATTTAGTAAGGGCTGGGCTTTAAGCTGAATTGTGCACATGAAAAAGCAGACATACTATCCAAGTGAGCTATCTTGTCAGCCTAACAGTATTTTATAAAAGTGTCATAGGCTTTGCCTCTAAATGAGAGAACCCTATGAAGTAGGCATCATTATTTTCATGCCATAGATGAAGAGACAGGCAGAGAGTGGTTAAGTAATCATCCTAAAAGCACATAGCAAGGAATGAGAGATTAAATCTGAGCTATCCCATTCAATATCCCACTCACTACCACTGCCTCTGCCCAGCCAGCCTAAGAAATTCCTACATCTCTTCCAAGATGCTTCATCAGTTATTTCCTACAAAGCAGTTCTAGATTTCCCAGTCAGGATTGATTTATTTCTCTTTTATGTACTCTATCTGAACTTTTGTTATAGTAATTGTAACAGCCTGACTTTTATCCTAATTGTTATTTACATGTCTCTCTGTCTAACTGGGCTGGGAGCTCATTGAGGGGGGGTGGGCAGGGGAACCCTGTCAGTTTTATACCTTGAACTCCTGGCAGGTAGCTATTGAGCACAACACAAAAGTACTAACAGCAGGACAATAATAAAAGACTCCAGCCTTTGAGCTGAATCAAATCCTTGGCTTAATTCACCTGGACTGCAGGTCAAGTACCACAGAGGGTTTCCTATGGATGTGAAAATGCAGCAGAAAGTTCTGAGGTGTTTAGTACCTGAGTCTTAAATTGCCACCAGGTTGTAATGCTTCTAAGGGTTTCTTGGGATGTCTTCGTGACATCTTACTTGTTCTACTCGCTGAGTCTCTTTTTTTTTATCTTTTCTAATTTTTTTATTTTTAATAAGCAATGTTTAATCTTTTTTCCTTTTGTTGCCCTTGTTTATTGTTGTTGTTGTCATTACTGTCAGATAGGACAGAGAGAAATGGAGAGAAGAGGGGAAGACAGAGAGGGAGAAAGAAAGATAGACACCTGTAGACCTGCTTCACCGCCTGTGAAGTGACCCCCCTGCAGGCGGGGAGCCAGGGACTTGAACCTGGTCCTTAAGTTGGTCCTTGTGCTTTGTGCCATATGCACTTAACCCACTGTGCTACTACCGAACCCCTGTCTCTTACTGTTTTCTGCTCCCTCCCTTCTTCCTCCTTCCCTTCTTCCTCCTCCCCTTCTACTTTTCTCTCTCCCTCTGTTCTATTTGTTTTAGATAGATAGAGAAGTAGAGAAGAACTGAAAGAGATCACAGCATCAAAGCTTCCTGCAATGTGGTGAAGGTTGGGTTTGAACCTGGGTCGAGTACATGGGAAAGCAACACACTCTCCAGGTGAACACTTTTGCCCACCCCTTTCTCTCTTCCTCTACCCTTCCTGTTCTCTATCTTCTGCTCTCTCCATTTTCTTTACCTGTCTCTGTCTTTCTCTTAACTGGACAAAATACAGGACCAAAATACATTTTCTATTACTTATTGTACCAACATTTAAAAAAATCTGTTCCCAGCTCTAAAAAGTCTATGTGTGGGATGTTTTCTACTTTACTCCTCTCATGCTCAAAACACCGAGGGGTGGGGAATCAGAGCATATTTTCTTTTCCTTAAAGGACCCTGAATTATTTTCTGTCAATTGTGGATTACTGGTAGAAAATCAAAAACAAGTCTCTCACACCCTGATCACCTCCACATCTCCACTGAAACAAGATACAACTTCCTAGACTGTCAGGTTGGCCACTTGCACCAAACACCCCAGGAACAGAGAAAAAGCACACCCCTGCTTTGAAGAAGAATATTTAGGGCAATCACAGGTTTAGATAGGAGGGGACCTAATGTTCCAACTTAGCATACAAGTCCTGTGGTCACATAAACATCATGTTGCTAGGAGCCAGGCAGCTGTGCAGCTGGTTAAGTGCCCTTGTTACTGTGCACAAAGACCTCGGTCTCTGCCCCCACTCCCCACCGGCAGACGGGGTACTTTATGAGCAGTGAAGCAGCACTGCAAGTGTCTCTCGGTTTCACTCCTGCTTTATCCCCCTCTTTCTCTCTATTTCTCTCTTCCCTATTAAATCAAAGAAAAAAAAAGAAGAAGAATGGCTGCTGGAAGCAGTAGATTCTTAGTGCTTGCACCCTGGAGGTAAAACAAAACCAAAAACAAACAACATGTTGCTGACTCATAGGTTATAGGTTGTAAAGGAAGTGGAGCTTAGAGGTCAAGGTGTGGACCTAAGTGTGGCCTGGATGAAGAAAAGGGAGAGAAGAGTAGGTAGATGCAAGCATCATGACATAGTTATATCACTATTACTAAACTCATGTGATGAGTGGCCAAATTAGCTTAGCACTTAGAATTTGTCAGCACTATTTCAAGTCCTTTACATGGGCATTTCATTTAATCCTCATGTCTAAGTATTCCTACCACCATTATCCCCATTTTCTAGATTAGAAATTGGAGGCCCAAGGGGACTAAAGAGCTTGGGCACAGTAGCATGGCTGGCCAATGGTGATCCAGGAAGCTTCAACTCCAGAGCTCGTATTTTGAACTACTTTCCAAATACACAAGGGGTTTAGAAGTTGAGAGGCCCATGGCTAGCCCTTCCACCTGTTCCTTATTTATTTCCTTTTTGTTGCCTTTTTTTATTGTTGTTATAGTTATTATTGTTGTTGATGTTGTCGTTGTTGGATAGGACAGAGCAAAATGGAGAGAGGAGAGGAAGACAGAGAGGGGGAGAGAAAGATGGACACCTGCAGACCTGCTTCACAGCCGGTGAAGCAACTCCCCTGCAGGTGGGGAGCAGGGGGCTTGAACTGGGATTTTTATGCCTCTCCTTGCGCTTTACATCACGTGTGCTTAACCCGCTGCGTAACTGCCCAACTCCCCGACACCTGTTCCCTGTACACTTGCTAGAGTCCCTGATACTAGAAGCCAACAGTGCCACTGCCCTCTGACTCAGTTTCCCTAGTGAAAAGTGGATTTCTTAAGGATATAATTCAGGTTTCCCTTGCTATGTGAATGCAGGAGGTTATTACATGGTCTGACTGGCAAAGTTATTTGGGACCTATTGGTATGTTCAAAAATATTTCCACATTCAGAGGAAGTGAAGGAGATGAAAGATATGATGGTCCAAGAACTTTGCTGGTGGGTACAGTGAGTTGTATACATATATATCTGTAGATGTGAAACCATACTCTGTAATAACCCCCAAACAAACTCTCCCATATAAATCAGTGGTGATAGCATTACAACATCCCAGATTTAATGAACTAAATAAAATTGATCTACTTTCAGATATCTGGGGGAGAGGGTAGACCCCATACTTCATAAAGATGTGTGAGGAATTTACCAAGCAGGTGCATATAAGGAGATTAGGAGGTCCTGGCACAGGGTAAGGGCTTAATATATGCATTGGCAGTTGCTACTCCTGTTCTCCAAACCCATTCTTTGCCTACAGACTGTGATAACTGTCTGTGGGCCCCTGAGCACAGGCTACAGAATTGGATCACTTTGCAGTGTTGACCTGTGGAAGAGAAAGAGGGGCAATGAATGGCCTATATGGTGGCACAGTGTATAAGGCAGTGGACTCTGAAGTATGAGGTCCTGAGTTCAATCACTGACATTGCTCATGCCAGAGTGAGGTTTTGGTTTCCTCCTCCTCCTCTTCCTCCCCCCCTTTTTGTTTCTCTCTCTCCCTCCCCCCCCCTCTCTCTCTTTCTCTCTCTGTCACAATAAATCAATCCATTTTTTTAATGGGTAGGTTAATGAAGATTCTTACCACATCAAAACAGATACCATTTGCTGAGTACTTACCAAGTATGAGGCAGCCTGATCTCAACATCTTTAAGCCAAAGATGTTATCCCATGCCCCAGGCAAGACATTTTCTGAACCCAGAGCAACTTCCCCCAACTTCCCCACAGAGGACAGAGGAGCTAGGATTGGAATGGAGGCCTGCCAGACTCTAACAACCAGAGTTCCCATCTCCAGGCTCGCATACCTCCCCGCTATAGTTCCAGAAAGCAAAAGATAGCTCAGGAACAGAGACACTTTGGTGTCAGCCATACTGCCTTGTGATCAGAAGCCCACCTCTGGATGCCTGTATGGCTCAGCTACCCTGCCTGCCCATCAAATGAGATGATGAAAAGGAATGCCCTCTGGGAGGCCTCCTCAACACTCACAGCCAGGCTGCATAAGATTAGCATCATCATCATTATCGTGACTTATGGTTGTGAGACCAGAGTAAGTGGGCGGGCAGCTCATTCCTGGGTGCTCCAGAAGAGCAGAGGACAGCCTGGACACCAGACTGCAGACTGGACCCTACCTGCCAACCAGAACGGGCGAATAGTACATTGAAGGCCTCCCCTGTCAAGGCCCTGGTGGTCGCAGGATGGGTAGGGAGACCTGCAGTCAAGTGACAGCCCTATTAACTTTCTTAAAAGGTGCTTTGACAGGACTCCATTACCCATCTGCACCTGTCCACCCCCATACAGCCACCTCCTCAGCAGGTGGCAAAGTAGGAGCAGGGGGTCCTTGCTCACCATCCTTGTGTCCATTCTGAGTATGGAATGAAATGCAGTCCCCCCCCACACACACACCTACACCACCACTGCTGGTGGAGGGGGCAGCAGGAAGGGGTACAGGCTGGCACTGTGTTAACTGTGCAGCATCTGGACTCTCACTCATGCTGCCATCTCACCACTGTCCTCAGTGCTCACAGCGAAGGCAGGCAGCTAATGTCTGCTGAGCCACAGCTGATGCACACAATGCAGAGGGAAAATAACTCAATTAGGGAAAGGGTACAAGAAAGACAAAGAGTTCGGGAGGGCGACCTGGTTTTGCAGCTGGCTCAGCGATGTGGAAGCAGATGGGTCTGGCCTGAATAGGAAAGATGGAGAGATGGTGTGGAGGTCTGGGGAGAGGGGAGTCAGGTGAGAAGCAGGCAATATGGGAGACTGAGGTCAGCTGCTAGCAATGTGATCAGACCCAAGAGGTTCACTGGAAGCTCAAGAGGGGAGAGGCTGGGTCAGACTCCAGGAGGCAGTTCCACTCTTGGCCTTCCAAAGTCTGAGTCGGGGACTCAGCCCTGGTCTTAGGGAGCCCCAAGATAGGTTTTGGGGGGGGGGGAGAAGTAGCCTTTACTTCCAAGGGAACTCCTAATCTGAATCAAAGTCATAGTCATCCCCAGTGAGAAAACCTGAGTGTGTGTGACATGCTTGCAAACTGTCCTCCAGGTTCAGGTTGAGGCCACCTCTGTGTTCAGAACTAAACAAAAGATGAATGATGAGAAGTGGGGCCTCACCCAGCTGCCCTATGTTAGGAGATAGAAAGAGCTGAGTATGAGCCTAAAGGCCTGGTTGACCTTGGAGATAAGAGGAGATGGGGTGGTGGATAGGGAGGAGCCTGTTCTCAGGGGAAACTACTTAAAGGCAGATAAAGGCAGGGAACCCAAGACCTGACCCAGAGAAGCAGGAGAGCTTGCTTAGGGGTCTGGGATGAATCTCTACTGAGGCACCAGGACTTCTGCTCCTCAAAGGTCAGGAGCCCAGGAGAAGCCCTGACAGAAGGCTTAGAAGCCAAAGAGTTGGGTGGGGCAAGTTCCCAGGTCTTGACCCTCCTCTTCTGAGTTGGGGAGATAATCCCCAGAGGATAATCACACAAGTAACTGCCACCACTAGGATAAGGCCCTGGCTGTTGAATGCTTACCATATTGGGCACTATTTGCACAACTTTTCATGCATAAAATTTCTTCTTGTTTGCTTTTCTGTTTCTTTCTCATTTCCTTTCTTTCTGCATTTCTCTCTTCCTTTCTTTCCTTCAGGCCATTCACTTCAAAAGGAAAAGCCACTCTCCCAGTTCAGAATTTCTGGCCCTTAATGTTACTATCATACACAATGGGTATAGTTAGGTGGTTTCAGAAGAGAAAGACTCATACCACCAAACCCCCTCCTCCTCCCCAACAAGAAATGCATTGATTGGTCAATGTTTTCTCACAGCTCACAACTTCTCATCATAACTTGGCTACTACAGGCCTCACTCTAACCCCAAATTATAGCTTTCTGTAAGAGCCTCTCAGAGACGTCCCACTCCACTTCCACCCTCTTTTACAACCTCTCACAGTGGTCTCTGTCCCAGGCAGTCCCCTCATAACAGCCATCCTCAAACTGTCCTACTTTCTGTGACACTCATTCTGAGTCAGCTTTGGACTGAGCAAAGGAAAAGGGAACTAAGTAAACCATTCAGACTAAGTATCACATCCTGCCTTTTTGTGTTCACTATGAATGTTTGCATTGATTTTTTTAAAAAGAAATAATTACATTGACATCATAGAGACAGGAAAGACCAAGTGCTGGTGAGTATGTGGAGGAAAAAGAACTCTGTTACTCTACTTGTTAGAATGCAGGCTGGCACAGCCTCAGTGGAAAGCAGTATGGAGAGTCCTTAAATAAATAAAAATGGAAATTCTTTATGATCCAGCAATTCTACTCCTAGGCATATATCCAAAGGACATGAAAACATTAACTCAAAAGGATATATGCACCCCTAAGTTTATAGCTGTGTTATTTACAATAACCAAAATATAGAAAGAAGCTTAAATGCTGATTGACAGATGACTGGATAAAGATGTTTTGGGATACAGATTCAACAGACCACTACTCTACAATTAAGTAAAATGGTGATATGGTATTATTGGAATAAAATGAACAGAAAGCGGAGGTGATTGTGCTAAGTGAAATAAATAAAGAGATGAAGGACAACTAGCAGATGGTTTTGCTCATATATGGACTATAGACAACTAAAGCAAATAAAATTGTGAAATAAATAGTAAGCAAACTGTTTCTGGTGTGTGTGTGTGTGTGTGTGTGTGTGTGTGTGTGTGTGGTTGAGAGGTCATCAAGTCTTTACTTCTCAGGCTCATCTTTTCCAGATAAGACACAGAAAGAGAGATACAGAGTGAAAGGAGGAAAGTTACCAGAGTTATAGTGAGGGCCAGGCTCAAACCTAAATTACATGCATAACATGGCAGGTGGAGTATCCAGCTGAGCTATCTTGTAGGCCCTAAACTTTCCTTCAGACTCTGTGAGAGCCATAGTGGTTATCAGAGGTGGGGGCTGGGGATTTCACACAGGAAATTTGGTGAAGGCTATGGTGAGCTACACACATATGGGTAGGAAACTATATTTCTAAATTCTTATATTTCTGTAAACCACTATTAAATTGTTAGTAACAAAAAATGTGTTTTTAAATGATTGTTTAACTAATTAAAAGGGACATATGCACCTCTATGTTCACAGCTGCGTTATTCACAACAGCTAAAGAGTGGAAACAGCTTAAGTGCCCATCAACAGATGATTGGCTAAAGAAGCTATAGGATACAAATTCCATGGAATACTACTCTGTAATCAAAAAGGACAACATTGTGTCCACTGGAACAAGACAGATGGGACAGGAGGTGATTAGCAAAATAAGTAAAGAGATGGCAATTACCAGATAGTTTCACTCATATGTGGAATCCAGAGAAATAGTACACATGAACTTGAAAAAAATAAAGAGAAAAAGAAAAGAAAAGCAGAAACAAATTCTTTTGAAGTCATTGTGAATACTACGCTGGATTTAGGAGGTGGGGGGGCAGGGACACAGAACTTTGGTGGTGTGTACAGTGTGAAACTATATCCTATAATCTTACAATCTTACAACCCACTATTATCACAAATAAAAAAATGAAGGAAAATGATTGTTTATCTTGACTGCCATTGAGAACCCTCTAAAGCTTACAGCCCGTGTAAGAATCTCCCCTGCTATACCACCTAGTGGTTGTGAATCTGGGGTGGTCTCTAGGCTTCCCCTTTAACACAACACAGCTTAGAATCCCACCCCTAGGCACTGGGAAGAGTATGATAATTCCCACCCCCCACTCTCCTCAGCCTCAAACTCCCCCACCCTACTATGAATAAGACTTTCACCTTCCCCCCATTGCCCTGCCCCCAAGCAGACCTTAGTGGGCAGAGGCTGAGAACAAGAATTGCCACAGTGCTCACAAGCCCTTCTAAACAGAGTTCTGAGATCTCTATTTATTCTCTTTTCTTATTTTTAAGAAAATAAGATTTATTTTCTTTTTAGTAATTTACAAAATTATGAAAGAACAAGGGTACATTTTCACATTCTTCCCATCATCAGAGTTATGTGTCTCCATTCCCTCCATTGTAAACTGCAGTAGTTCTCCCAAGGTCACAGATATGGGTTGACTATTATTTATATAACTATTTGTATATATATATATATATATATATATATATATATATATATATATATTGCCCATTTTTATTACCCTTTCTGCTCTTCCATTATAAATAACACCTACACCAAATACTACTTCCAAATGTCCTCTGCCCACCCTCTCTCTTTGGCTCCTGATGGAATTGGGTTTCAGAGCCCTGGTCATCCTCCCCTAACATTTCTGCCCCTCTGGGAGTATGGACCAAAATTCTTTATGGGGTGCAAAAGGTGGAAGGAAAGTCTGGCTTCTGTAATTTCTTCTCTGCTGGACACAGGCATTGGCAGGTTAATCCATACCCCCAGACTGTTTCAGTTTTTCTCTAGTGGGGTAGATCTCTGAACAGGTAATGTGCCAGGGCACACTGGTAAGGTCTTCTGTCCATGGGGTTCAGGATCAAATCATAGTAGATTCTGCAACTTGGTGTCTTAAAGGTAGTAAGTTATGAGGCAGGAAAAAATGTTTAATAAATAGGAACCATAAAGTGAGTATAGA
Source organism: Erinaceus europaeus (assembly GCF_950295315.1). Taxonomy (NCBI): domain Eukaryota; kingdom Metazoa; phylum Chordata; class Mammalia; order Eulipotyphla; family Erinaceidae; genus Erinaceus; species Erinaceus europaeus. Next base: position 64,417,140 of record NC_080165.1, read on the forward strand.
GCAGGTGAGAATAGGGATTGTAAGGTGGTAAGAAACTAGGAATTCTATTTTATGTGTGTTCCTAGGGACCTATGACTAGTGATTTTTGCCTGAGCTTGATATTTAACAATGGAGATGTACTAAAGACATTGTCTGGGAAGATGTAGTCAGAGTTGAGTATAGGACTATAAGGCTGGATTAGGGCAGAGAGTAGCTCTGAAACATGAGGAAAATATATAAATATAATTAACTGTTTACCACATCAATATGATCAAGGGCCCATGTATACTCATATTTAGAACAGGAGCCTGAATAACCTCTAAGTCTCTATCCATCTGAGCTTTCAGTACATGGTCATAGCTGG